>NC_056733.1:929004178-929320012 GCF_019279795.1 Protopterus annectens | reverse complement strand
TTTTAAGGGCAGGGACCATGCTGGTATGCTGTGGACACTGTTCTGGAAGTGTAAAGGTTAGTATCTCTCTCATATTTCCGGCTGTGTTGTAGATTAACATTTCTCCATTCATTTCTCCAGTTTCCTGTACTAAGTGTGTATGTACACTGACACCTAAGACTACTACTACTGTTAATGTGGGTGTGTGTGCTTTCCTGTGGGACGTGGTGTAACTGGTGTATAGCAGTGGCTCTTGCACTTTGTTGCTATGGCTTCAATATTTGCCCTTTACATTCACTACTTGTATGCCTGCTAGGTGTCTTGGCTGTAGTGTGTTGCTGTGGCTTTCCTATTTTCCATGTACATTCACACCTTGGAATGCTTGCTATATCTGCTAGGGTGTTACTGCATACAGTGTGGTCTGGCCATGGTGTGGGCCTTGACATCTATTAGGGCATTTGAGTATGCTGCTGAGCAGGCCCCAGAGACTCTCAGGTGCATCTTTTATCTGCTGCCTCATGGAATGGTACATATCAGTGGGGTACACCCATTAAATTGTCTGGTATTCTGCAGTTGTGACTGTGGGATAGCATGAGCATATGTATTACTACACTATTTCTGCCGTGCAAGTGGTGCATACTTTCAGTACTTCATAGTTACCATTGCATGTGTTGTAACACCTTTCTGCCTACTGTTTGTACATTTCACAGGGAGTCTGTGGGGCATCCCTGTAACTCAGTCACTGTTGCTATGTTTAGGCTCTTAACTATTCAAATATGGCAGTGTCAGACCTCTCAAGTGTACAGATATTTGCAGGTTGTCCACATTTTTGCCTCATATTTTGGTCAATATCTCATGAACAGCTCTTTCTGGCAAATCACTCTCGGCTCAAGTCAGACTATAGTGACAAACATTTAAGTTTCAGACTTCATACCCTTCCAAACATCCAACAAAATGCAGAACCTGTTACTCTCTGAACTGTCTAAGTTTGTTGTAGCATTATTTGGAATGTGTCCCTGTTTTTGGCCCTTTGCTCCACATTCTTTATTACTTGGTCCGGATGTGTTCCTGTAAGAGGTTGTGGGGTATGGGCAGTGATTATCCTGCTGTGAGTATGTGTGTGGCTTGCAAGGTGCTACATTGACATTATTACCTACTAGCTACCAACTAGCATGGCTGTTTTTGTTTACACACTACTATTATAGAAATCCACTAGATTTGACAGTAAATGTACATGACATGCTTTGTGTACTACACATCCTATATTCCCTTTACATTCATTCCTACTATTACATGATATATTTATTGTAGCACAGTGTTCTTATATAACAGTCATGGCTTAGTGGTAAGTCATGCAGACTACTGTTTGCAAGGTCCTGGGTTCGGGACTGACAGTGGAATTTTATTTTGCTTTTGAGCAGACTACAGGACTTGTCATTCAGAGTGACTAAGGCACTTTTAAGCAGTTGTAACCGGGTTAGAGCTGGTTTGCGCGGAGCTCACGCATGCGCACTGGCGTTCAGCTCCGCGCACACCCGCTTACAACCGCTTAAAAGTGCTTACTCTTGCATACACCCGCGCTATTTTCTTTGAAAGAAATGAAAATGGGGAGACAGGAAAGTGGTGAAAAAGGGGTCACAAAGAGGGTAAGACAGTAGGGAAACAAGCTCTGGTTTTGCAGGAGGGATGTAGGTAAGGCCCATAGCTGCCCATTTCTTCATCAGCAACAGCTGTGCATATGTTTGTAATTTGGTGTGACATTTGAAACCTTCCACCCCTGAGAGAGGTGTGAGGACAACAATAATACTTGTTGTACAGCCAATTGTCATTGACAGTTTCCATGTCCAGCAGACGTGTGCGAAATGGGCAGCTATGTATGGGGCGTCATTTTTTTGTGGGTACAGAGTGCCCTTTTTTTTTTTTTTTTTTTTTTTTTTTTTTTCAGGTGAGAGTGGTATGTCAGGTAAAGGAAGTCGGTATAGCTGGGGAGGTAGGTTGGGTAGTCAACAGACAAGACAAACGAGACGCATACAGGGGCGGTGTATGACACGTGGGGGGGGGTTACACAATTGACGGGGATGGATGTTTGGATATCTAGAGCCCATGAGCCCACAGATGGCAACAGTGGAACTGATATCCCCACCCATGGGCAGTTGCCACTGTGCCTTCACTGCCCAGGACGAGGCAGCAGGCACGCCCGTTAGTTGTGCCACCTGTGCCTCAAGCTGGCGTAGGGGCCCAAGAACAGCTTCCTGGATCTCCCTACGCACCACAGTCCGGACGCTACGGAGGGTGAGTGGTTGTTCTCCTCCGGCCACACTTGCAGAGGGGGGACGAGCCCCATCCCCTGCAGCGCTTCCACCCGCAGGTGGCACAGGGCCACCAGAGAAGGGTCCGGACTGGGCACTACTGCCAGGTGCACTCGCCAGCTGAGGTGGGAGAGGTGGGTCCGCTGGAACCCGCCTTCCCTGTCGTCCTATGTTTTGCATTATGTCATGACAGTTTGGGTAAGTAACATACAATATCATTCACAATTAGTTGTAACAGCATGCATTAGTATTCCCATTAACCAAACACCCATATATTCAAACCATTGAACAGCAAGCATAACACATGCATAATTTGAACAGCAATACACAGTCCAACAACATGCAGTGTTGATTGATGGCAACAGGCCATCAGGTTTGGATGTATGAACAGGGCAGATGCATCAACGTACATGCAAATATGTATGACCCAACAGGACAAATGTCCAGGGGTGTTAATTGTGATTGCACATACCAATTTCACTTGGAATGGATTATATGTGGTTATAGGGTAGGGTGAAGAAAATTTAATTAACACCTTCAAATACCAATACATATGCTGTACATTTCTAATAACTGCAGATATATACACACTACAGTTCTACCTACAGTTTCCTATGTGATAACTACTTCAAGTTGGTGATAGGAATGTTACTGCTACATCATTATACATTTTCATTTTTATTCATACACATTCATATCTGGCTCTGTTCAGCTACATCATCCTGCTACATTTGCTTTATATAGCTATAGACAACTGTGGATGTTTGGTATTTCAGACAACCATACTGTCTGCATATTGCAGACTGAGAGCAACATATCCAGATTTTGGGATACACATTCCAGCTGCAGGAACATTTTGAGCACATTTCGCAGTTTGGTTCTGCTTGTCGCATTCATTTCATTTTGTACTGACTGCAGTATACTTTATTCAGGAGTTATTACTACTTTATTGGTGGATTCATAACTCTTTCTCACACTTTCTCACTTGTTTTATTTTTACAATTCAGGATGGTACTTAATTCTAGGCTTTATTAACATGTTTTACCTGTAGTTATTACAATCCTTTCCAACAGTCTCATTTCTGTCATGTTTCTGTATTTCAACAGGGATATATTTCACACGTGTTTTACTCAGCTTCTGCAGCTGTACTTTTTAGCCTGCTGCAGGTTTTGTACTATTATATTACAGGTGGGACATCTTTATTTCACACTTTTTCATTTCTCTGTTTGGATTACAGACTGCATCACACTTTTGTAATCAAGCAATACTTGCAAACCCTCTTACACTGTTACTTGCACATTTTATTACTTAGTGACTACACTGCACTCTTTTGCTAACTGTCATACTTTTATATTTATTTACAGTTACAGGGAGAGGGTTACTGACCTGCCTGGTGGCGCAACCGCACCAGCCTATCGCCATAGGCTCTACGGTTCGCAGAACGGACACCTGCAGCTGTAATATAAATAAAGTAATATTGGAATACACATATCCATAATATCAGCTAGGTTAATTTCTTACATAAATAATTAGATGTAACTTACTCAGTAGTGGGGCGTTTGGCATTTTGCCGGGCCTCCTGGATCCAACGGTTCAGTTGGTCCTGCTTCCGTCTCTTCAGGTCCGCATGGTGGTGACGGACCTGCTCACCAGTCCTTGATATCCCTGTGGCACTGGTAAGATCATGAGCCAACCGGTCCCACGCCTCAGCCCTATATGCTCCCCACAGGACCTGGCCCTGCATGAGTTGCGCCTCATGATTGTGGACAAGGAGCCAAACCATATATTTGGACTCCTCAACGCCCCACCTCTGTGCTCGAAAGCAACTACCCTCACCTACACCTGACATTCTGGCTGCAAGTTGGGTTCTACAATCTGTTATGCTGTGTATTCCCGCCTATGGGGCTTATATATGCCGTTTTTCCCGCACTTATCTGTGATTGGCCATTTTGGAATTGTATCAGCTTCACAAAACCTGCTTTGTCATGCTCGTCTTTCTATTCATTCCTATATATTTTCTATTACTGCATTTCTAAGTACAGCTGTCTTGGCGTAGTGGTTCAGTACCTTGACTATGGTGCATGGTATCCTGGGTTCAAACCTGGCCACTGCTTTCTATATTTTATGACTGTCTGCACAGGCTAGGAGGTGTGTCTGTGTAAAGGCAGTTTTGTTACAGCTTGCTCAACGTTGCCCGTCTGTTAGCTTGTTGGCGCGGTGCGCAGCTCTGTGCAAACGGGTTACGCTCAGCTCAGCTAGGGGCACACAGTTTCAGCGTGTTAAACCACTGCTCACCTATGGGCACTGATTTTGCACCTGTTAAACCACTGCTCACCTACGGGCACTCATTTTACACCTGTTAAACCACTGCTCACCTACGGGCAGATGCACTCAACTTGTTAAACTGTAGCTCAGCTATAGGCACATCTGGCATTTTTTATTATTTTATCTCACATTTCAAAATAAATGGTCCGTTTCATTACATTTTACATAAAATATAATTTTATATGTGTGCATATATGTCAGGGACTTGTTTCATGCTTATTTCACTAAAAATAAAAATTGATGTTGTGGGGGCTCGAACCATGACTGCCTGCTCTTCAGCCGACGTCTCTACTGCTACGCTATTGCTTTTTGGCTTACTTTGCATATTTAGTTCTTATATGCTTTTCCACTGACTGCTAACTGTGGCTAAGCGCCGGGCACGCCCGCGCAAACGAGCGCACTCACGGGCAAACATCTTTACAATTTAAAAGAAATATATAACATGTTCATTTATATATTTTATGTTCATAGTCTGTGGGGGCATGTGTTGTGTTGTGTTTATTCACATTTCCATGGACTTTGTCGTGGGGGTTTACTTTCGGGACCTTTACTCTTCTGGGGGCGTGTCCGTTTGCAGGGCTTGGCCTACGGACACGCCCCCTACTGTCTTCCACGGACCGTGTAAGCCTTAGGTGTGATTCAGCATGCCCTCATGCATATGCATGACATGCTGACGTCACACCGTTTAACTGCAGCCTCTGTGTAAGCCTTGTAACTCTTACACGGAGGCTTCGTGAATCCTGCCCATTATATAATCAATGTATGGTAATATATTTCATACAAAAATAAATTTATTGCAAATTCATATCAAACATAAATATATATAATTATAAACTTTCATATTCATTAAATTAAGAATAAAAAGTTAATGAATGAAAAATAAATAAAATTGTGTGTAAATATATACAATGTTGCGTCTTTCGGCTTTTCCCGGTTAGGGGTCGCCACAGCGGAACTCCGGTCCGCTAATGATTGGCAGTAGATTTTTACTTGCCGAGTTGCCGGCCCTGATGCACAACCTTCAACGAAGGTACGCCCATTCACGCATGTCTCCACACAGAAGACGCTCTAGCTGAGAATCGAACAGCACAAATATATATATATATATATATATATATATATCTATACATATATACACACACATACATACACACACACACACACACATGCATAATTATGTATATCCAAATAATTAAATACTTAAACTACACAAAACTTCCCTTAAATAATCGCGTGTTTATATTAACATCTTTCTAAAGCCTTCAATTTAAGTATACATTTCAAGGAACTTATTTCATTAAGTCCAGGGTACAAGTAGGCATTGGTCAACAATTGCCACTACAATTCCCTTTGTTCTAATCTTAAGGACCATGAGCTTTGTTTGCTATAGGTAGGTAGTTTATTCCAGAGTGTGGGAAGTCTCTGGGACAGGAATCTGTCCGTCCGGCATGTTCTTTAAGTGGAGCATGTCCAACATCTCTGGGTTTGACATAGCTTTGTATGTTAGGCAGAGATCACCTCTGAGTAGGCGGTATGTGACGGAGTAAAGCTGGAGCTTTTTGAGACTGTCTGCATAGGGCATCTGTTTGATGCCGGTAATCCTCTTTGTGAGGTATTTCTGCGGCCGTTCCAGTTGTTGTAGATGTCTTGTGAGGTACATACCAAAAGGGGCATTGTACTCTATAATGGGTCTAATGAGTGATGAGTAGATGGGAACAATGGCCGCTTTTTTTCTGGATGAGAAACCTTTTGTGATGAGGTGTGCCACGTAGAAGGATTTCCTGACTACTGTGGCGATGTGATTATCAAAGGAGAGACTACTGTCCACCTGTCCCAAGGTCTCATCACACTGTCTGTATTAAGTATACTACCGCCTTTGTTGTAGTTCATGGGTACAGAGTTTTTACCAAAGGGGATGACAATACACTTTTTGGCATTGAGCTTGAGGCCATGGCTTTTACACCAGGCATCTGTCTCAGTGAGGCCCTTTTGTAGGATGTCCACATCGTTAGGAGTTTTGATTATGGCTCCTAGTTTGCAGTCATCCGCAAACTATGTTGGCCAAAGACTTTTTGTGTTAGCCTGTACTTCAGAGAAGTAGATACCAAACAGCAGAGGACCCAGGACTGAACCCTGTGGTACTACACTTGTCACTGGTCTGAAGTCAGATTTGGAGTCTGCTTCTTTCACAGTGTGGGTTCTGTCAGTGAGCCAGTTGGCATCCCATCTTGTGACATAGGGATTTTATACCTAGTTTAGTGAGTTTATCTATAATTCCAGAGTTGGGGATGGTGTCGAAAGCCTTGGCAAGATCTAGATAGGCTGTGTGAACCACCTTACCCTCGTCTATGGCTTTGGTGACTGCTTCAAAGAAGTCTGTCAGGTTTAGGAGACATGATCTGCCTTTTACAAACCCGAACTGGGTGGGGTCCAGAGTTTGGAGATTACCAATGTCTGTTTATAAGTTCCATGATGATACGTTTCATGGCTTGCACACCAGGCTCATCAGGCTAATGGGGCGGTAGTTCCCGGGATCCGTGGTGCCCCCCTCCCCCCCCTTTGTGGAGTGGGATAACCGTTGCTGTGTGGCATTCAGCGGCCACAAAGCCTGAGGTGAGGCTGTGGTTGAACATGGTACTTAGGTTTGGGGTGCCAGTTCGTTCTGTAGTTCGTTTACAACGCAGCCTGGGTTGTTGTCTGGTCCCATGGATGCTGTGTTCTTGGCTTTGGAGAGTGTAGTTTTTGTCTGTGCAGCTGTCATGACAGGAACTTTGCATTCTTCCAGTATGGGGATGGGCTCTTTAGGGGGTGAGGGGGGTAAAGTAGTTAGCATTGAACCTATCTGCCAGGATGTTAGCAATATCAGTTGGGTCTGTATATTTAGTGCCGTTGTGCTGTAACTCAGAGCAGATGTGAGTGTTGCCATTGAAATTCTTGACATAGCTATAGAATGCTTTGTCGTTGTCTTTAGAATCAGTGGTGATTTTGTTTTCGTAACTAGTTTTGGAGGATTTTATCAGGGATCGCAGCTTCTTCCTGAGGCTGACCGGGGAGCTCCTCCACTCATGTGATTTTACTCTCTTTTGCAGCAGTTTCCTCCTTCTGTTGTACAGTTTGTTTATGGCAGGGGACCACCAGATTGGCTTCCTTTTTTGGAGGATAGCATCTTGGTTCTGTTTGGGATAGCACGATCCATGCACTCGTGTAAGTGCTTATAAAGTGCATTTGTGTAGGATTCAGCAGTTGTAACTGTATTGTCCATCTGCATGGGTGTCATGAAGTTCACCACTTCTGTCTTAAGAAGCATGAAGTTGGCTTTCTAGAAATTTTTTACCATGGTTTCCTTAATGAGGGGTGCAGGCAGGATGTGGATATCTAGGGTAATTAGCTTATGGTAGGATCGGACCAATGAGGCGTTGACTTCAGATGTGCAACACCGGTCACTCGTGGGTTTTTTTTGTTGTTTTTTTTTTGTGTAGTGTTTTTACTGTTTTCATCCTTTATTAATTTAATAGCCAAAAAGTGTATCTCTGTTGGGATTTCTCACTTTTAAATATTAAGTTGGTGCTTTTTGAGATGTGTTTTAAGAATAAAATGTCAGTCAGCCCCTTTCCATGTCAAAAGACATGGTATACAACTGTTTGTAGAAGATGACATTGTCCTTTGTAAAGATGGTCAGTCAATACATATCTCTTCTCCCAGTAATAAGATGTTCGCATAGGTATGTGCAACCGGTGTATCCATGACAACACTGGTGTTTTGCTCAAGTTTATTCTGAAACAATAATGTTATTCTTCAACACTAAGCAATTCACATGTACAGTCAATCTCCGAGTATATTGGTAATGTTCAGTTCAGTACTCGCTTAGCTTATATGTTTTTAAAAACTGCAACAGTTGCGTTATTCCTCAGGAGAGGAGAGGTGGATAAGCCATCTACGATCAGTCAAATTTGCTTTTATCCCTCATTAGAAAGGTAATATCCAAACTTGCACTTAACCAGGCTGTTGAGTTGCTTCCCATTTAACCCAAAAAACGGAAGCGATTTTGCAACATCCAGATGTTCACAAGCAGTTCAGATTTTATTTTTCATAAGTAAGAAATCTGGACTTGTCCGATCAGTTACCTGTATCCTCTTTGGCAGGCAGGTCAGGTTTCTCTCAAAACAAGCACTAGCTGAATGGCTAATAGAGTAGACTGTGTCTGTTTAAAAAAAAAAAACAAAGTGTGAACTGTTGTGCATTGGGGGCATATTTAGAGACCATTCTTCCAGGGCAGCATCAGCTTTCTGATTGTGACCACCATCTGGACTATAATGTAGCTTTTCCACAACTGGTCTGCAAGGTCTGTTCATAATCATCTTTCCATCCTTCGTAGCTGGTTTCTCCACAACCTTCTTTGATCCCTTCTTAGGGGCAGCAGGCTTTGCTAGTTTAGGCATTGTTGGTACAAATTTTGCTAAATGATACGGAGTATGAACAGTTTTGCTAAATGATACGGAGTATGAACAGTTTTGCTAAATCATAATCTTCCCATCTTAAGTTTTGGGGGGGGGGGTACTCCTTTAATGCCCGTTTATTTGTTGTGTTTTAGTAACTGGATGACAGGAGTTGTCCTTGGACCCTTTTCAGCCATGACCCTGGTGCTTTCAACATAACCCTTTACAATTTTACAGAGCTCTTTGCATAACTATAGAGTAGTAGTACAGATAGTTATGACAAACAACACAAAATATTGCAGCATTTCACACTCAGAGCCAAAAATAAATCAGTCTTAGAGCAATACAGTGCATGACAGTAAATCACTCTGATGTAATGAGTACTGTTCGCCATGGAGTTACAGTAAACGGTTAAATGTATGTACGTTAATACTTTTGCCCTTCAGCAAGGACGTTCCCTGTAGCAGTGGTTTCTACAATGAGCATACTACAGTTGTACAAGTCACTATAATGTTAAATGTGTTCAAACTGGGTCACTGCTTGCAGTACACTGTTCCACACTCTCCTTACCTTTTCCACTGCTTTGAGAAGTAGTCAGAAAGGAGAAAAGCTACTTAGCACATGTAGCTCAGCACTGACATTACATCTATCAGGAGAAACATGTATTGAGATGCTCCACTGTCATAAATGTGAGGATTCCATCTTTTCTGTCCCCAAGAACTTTACAGAGTGAACACAGAACAGGTGTCCTTTATTAGAGCATTTGTAAGGCAACCAGAAATAAATATTTGGCTGTTGGAGCTTTTTTAGCTTTGCATCAGCTGACATCCTGAGCTTGAGAGTCCCACACTGGGCACATCCAAATGTTCTGGAAGGCAGAGTGAAGTCTGCCTGCAGCTAATCTCTGTTTTCTGTAGAAGTGACCCTCTTCAAATATTCAGTTATGGCGAGCGTGCTTGCACTGTTGTACTTTTGAAGTAATACTGCTGCAAAGGTCTTCAGGTAAGTGTTGTAGTGACTGCATAGACATTAAGTATTTCATCGTAAGGTCATTTTTATCATAGTATTCGTAACCTATGAGAATCGGCTACAAGCTGACATCCACCGACTTCCCCACTCCCAGCGCAGTGTGTTTGTCAGGATGCAGGCCGGAGCTCTCTCTTTGTAGTGATGTACCACCTTTGTGCTGCCCACTGCCCCCCGCTGGAATGTCTGAGCAGTTAGTAGCTCCCTCGTATCATTCCAAGGTTGGTACAAGCTCCCAGGTTATGAGGAGAATCATTTCTTCTCCACGGAATTTAAACTAACAGATGACTTAGACTGTTTCTCCGCCTCATGACTCCCTGTCTTTTTTTCACCTCCTACATACGTCCATGAGTCATTACCAGTGGACAGGCCTCAAAAGCACAGCTGCAGGAGGAGTCCTGATTAATTTGGATGAAAACTTACCACCACATATTCTGTGTGTGTAAAAGATGATGTTTTGACTACCCATAGGAGTCTATCATTTCAGGCACTGATTCAGAGGATCCCGTCTCAATCCCCTCAGGAAGACTCCCCTTTTGGCAAGGTCCTTTGAATTAATGCAACTGACAGCATCCAGGCCAAGCAACCCACCCTGCCAAGATGATTCTTTTTTGAGAGCTGTGGCTTTGCTCCCTCTACATCTTCAGTCATCCTACCTCTGTGGCATTGCTTAATTTCCTTGACACTCAGAAGGGCATGACAGAAACCTGACACATGAATTAGTACTGTGAAAACCAGTAAAAATTCTAAGCCCCCCCCCCCCCCCTTAAGATAGAGTTCATTGTAGTAAGGGGTCCCTTGGTTGAGTTTATTGTGCCAGTGGTTACTCAGAAAAAGCTGACACTGGTGGATGGACAGTAGCTTTGTCCCAACAAGGAATCCAGGGACATTCACTCTTGCGGGCTCTGAAGTACGTCACTCATGAATCTTTCATTGGGGTTTGGGGGGTTAGCACTGCAGGTATTTCTCACAGAGAGGACCCCCCTGCACTAGAGTACATGAAACAGTTGGAAACTACACCGAGCACATTGCTGAATGCCGCAAACCACCTCATATGCCTCGTACGTAGTGCAGCCAATGGATCAACATGTGCAGTCTTTACAGTGCGATGCCATGCCTGCCTGAAACTTTGCAGACAGCTTTAAGGCAGTATATATACAACAAAGAATGTCCAGAGCCCAAATAAAAACAAAGCAATTTATTACACTTCTAGCGCCTCGGCAACACTGCCTTCAGTGGAGTTAAAAACACTTAACAATACCTACTCTTAAATACCCACTAAATTATACTAATTAAGTAATTTAACTACATCAGTTAAATAAAATTAAAGTAAAACTGTCCAATTACATTCTGAATTAATACCAGCAGGGGTCAGGGTACCATATTTAAGAATGAATAAAGTTTCTTTTTATAAAAGTTTTCTCTCTGTTTCTGCCACATTTTCACTTAAAACAACATGTTCTAAAATTGTACCCTGAAGACCCTCTGGACTACCGTTATGAAACTGTTTAAAATGTATAGCAAGAGGGCTTTCAGGTTTCCCATTTTTTTATATCTCTTGCATGTTCCTGTAACCTTAACCTTAAAGCCCTCTTGTTTTTGCCAATATAAAACTTATCACAAGGGCACCTCATACTTTAGGGCAGTCTTTGCTGATGCCCCCCATGATGGAGCATCTGTAAGAGAGAGAATGCAGAACTGTGAACAGGAGGACCAAGCACTTTCTGCAGTTGTACTTGCATTTGAGTCCACACAAAGATCATACAACAGGAACCAAAAGGGCCCTTAAATTGGTGTGGTTTAGGAAAGCCAAGAATCAATTGTTTGAGCGCACTTGTGACTGGGTGGCTGCAGCAGAGGTACACCCTTCAATGAATGCAGGCCTGGAGGCTGAGGGGCCCACATAACCAAGGATACCGTGGGCTCTTCGTCAAGCAACCCTGCTATCCCCAATAGGTTGCCCAACTGCTTCTGTCTACAAACACGGGGGGGGGGGGGTAGTTTGTCTCTAGTCTTGTGTGGATTGCCATCACTCAGGACTGATGGGCAAGAAGGCTAATATAGGTTCATAGATTAGTACTAGGCTAACTGCCCTTGCGAGCCATTTTAAACCTAGCCAATTATCCCTTGTGAGACTCAAACCCTGAACCTTGTGTTTGTAAGGCAAGCACCTTAACCATTAGGCCACCCTCCTAACCCCTATATCCAGAGATTATATAATTATTTTCCCAACCAGCCCTCAAATCGAGACTGCCACCTCTCGGTGTATCACCCAACTAGCTAAATGTGGTTAAAAGGGGACATTCTCTTTAGTCCAGAAAAAAGTCCTCAAGAATTCCTGCCAGATCATGCAGAGTCAAGGTTTCATTTCTGTGGTACTGAAGAAAAGCAAGGATCTTGGATCTGTTGTGGACCTCTGACATTTAAACAGTTGTGTGAAGAAGACCCAGTTCAGAATGGTCACGTTGCAGTCAGTTTTGCCTTGCCTGCAGCTGAACAATTGGATATGTCCTGTAGATGTCCAGGGCACCTACATCCACATCAAAATAGTCAAAGCATCCCAGAGATTCGTATCCTTCCACGTAGGAACCAGTTGTTTTCAGTGCAGGGCCTTTCCCTTTGGTCTCACTACAATCCCTGAATGTTCACAAAATGCTGGTCTGACATAGTGCACTTGTGACTGCAAGATCTCAGTGTCTCCTAGTCTAGACATTTGGCTCCTAGCTGCACCAACAAAGGGAGCTGGTGGACAGTGGCAGAGATCACTTGCTCCAACTTGGTGTATCCTTGGTTATATCCGTAAACCATGTGAACAGTCTTTCAGCTGATGTAGATCATTTGGTTATTTACATGTAGTATCTCTTCCTTAAGGCAAAATTCCGGCATTAAGGAATGGCATTCTCCTCTACTGCGACCATACTACAGTTGTTCTAGTCCTCAGTGGCATCATAGAATGTCCTCCTTTGGCTCACTGCTGCAGTATTCCAAACTGCTAGATTATCTCACCATGTAACATGGATGTCCTTGTATGTCCTAAGCCCATGAGAGTAAAAAGCTGATATGTGAGCTTTAAAACCTTGGAGTACATCACCTCCAATCCAAACGCATACTCTGCACCATCAGTCTGTTCTACATGTCGTCATTGGTATCAGTGGCAAGTAAATGCCCCACTGAGGAACTTTACTTGGTTTTCTTACTAGCATCAGTGTTTATTTTATTTAATGTCAGCTAGGAGGGAAAAGTGCAATTATGGTCAGCATATTCCCTACAAGGATATCGCTTCTAGTGCCTGTTCTGTTTAAGTGCGTAGCATAATTATGAAAACTGTACAGTTTGCCAGGTATTCTTGCCTAAAACCCTGTGGCGGTGATTTTTTACCCTTGGTGTAGGAAACGGTGACTAAAGCACGTCACTCAGGGTAATGCAGTGGACCCTTCCACCCTTGGCATCCCACCTATCTGAAGGAAGAAAAGTAAGAGACCTGATATTATTCCAGTCCAGTCACTCTCACAAACCTGCTGAGGTCTCAGAACCTTTCCATTGCTCCTACCCCTCAGCCACCAACCAATAAAAGAACGGCTAAATCTTCTAATACTTACAGAAAATAGTTTCTGTACAAGAATCCCTTGGAATATCTCTGTGTTCTCTGTTACAAAGCTTCTAAGCTCTTGCCCACTGATGATGTTTTTTTTCTCAGATAGACAGCAGAATAATGGATGGACTTGGGGGGGGGGGGGGGGGGTTGATTTATGAGGATGATTACATTTTCTCCATGTGGTCAGGGTGTCATGTTAACTGTTGCCATCTTTCTTTATTGAATGCCACAGTTCTGCCGCCTTCAGCGCTCATACCAGACTGTTGCAGATCTTCTTTCACACAATCCATCCACCTCTTCTCTTGGATGCCCTAATTTCCTTTTGCTTACCTTGCCTGCCCAAATCATATTCACCAGATTGTTTTCTGCTATTCTGCACACACGTGCACGAACCACCTTAATCATGTTCTCTCAGATATTTTCTGTAATTGGAGATGCTTTGGATTCTGCTCTTATGTCCTCATTTCTTCGTCTGTCCCACAGTGTACACTCCACCACCCTTCTCAGCCACTTCATTTCCATCACCTCTAGCTTTTTCATCTGCTGTGTCTTTACTGCTCAGGTTTCTGTACTGTACAGTGGTACTGGTCACACCACTGTTTTGTACACCTTACTTTTCTGCATCTTTGGCATTCTTCTGTCATACACTACACCTGACACACTATGCCAGTTGGCTGCCACCCCTCTGATTCTAGCTTTGACTTCTTCAGACTTCCCTCCTCCTCAACCACCCCTCCCAGATACTTGAAGCTATTAACATGTTCAGTTATCTTCCCTTCTATCTCAATTCTGAGCTGCTTCTAATTTCCACAGTTTGCTGCCATTAGAGCTGTCTTATCTGTACTCTGTTTCATCCCATGCACCTTCAATTTTGCATTCCATTCCCCTGTCCTTTGTTGAAGTTCTTTATCAGAATATGCCTGTAATACCACATTGTCTGCATTCAGCAACTTTGTTGACCTGTCCCCCTCCAACCTGTTTGGTAATGTAGTCCATCACCAGTATGATCAGCAGTGGCTGCAGAGCTGAACCCTGGTGCACACCCACTCCCACAGGGAACCCTTCTGAGAGACCAAACACTGTTCGTACTTGCCTCATTGGGTCTTGTACATAGCTT
This sequence comes from Protopterus annectens, assembly GCF_019279795.1. Classification (NCBI taxonomy): domain Eukaryota; kingdom Metazoa; phylum Chordata; order Ceratodontiformes; family Protopteridae; genus Protopterus; species Protopterus annectens. The sequence goes on along the minus strand of NC_056733.1, from coordinate 929,305,225 downwards.
GCAGTAATTCTACCAATGTTTCTGGGTCTTAGAACCACCATGGTACTGCTCAAATGAACTTTCTTGGGACCTTGTCATACGCTTTCTCCAAGTCTAGGAATGCTCTAATGGACTCTTTCCTCATCTCTAGCTTCTCAACTGTCTCACTGCAAACATCCGATCGGTTGTGCTACATCGTGATCTGAATCCAAACTGCTCATCTCCCATCTTAGTTTCTACTACTCTGCATATTCGTTTATCAGTCACCTTCTCCAGAACTTTCATGCAGTGTGATAGGTGTTTGATGCCTCTGTACTGCCCACAGTTGTGGATGTCCCCTTTGTTCTTGTACACTGGCACAAGTATGGCTATTCTCAAGTCATATGGGGTACACATTTTCCTCTAAACTGGATAAACTGGGAAAGAAAGTATATTCTACTAACATCTTGGCATTCAGGGCTTTGAACTGTCAGACCCAAATGATTATTTGTTGTCTATTTAGGAGAACATAAAACCTTGCCTTCTATGGAAGGACCAGCCAGTAGACGAGCCATATCTGTAGTCACTCAACCTTCGCAGGTTGTCAGACACTGCATCAGATGCAGCTGTTAATTTCTGTTAGAAGGTATGTATGGCTACACCCTTAGTCCTTCCCTGAGAACATAAAAGCCAAGTTTCTAGATACTTTGAACATGGATTTGTTGTTTGGCTCTGATGCATCCATTTTGTTCAAAACCTAGCAAGAGCAGGGCAAAATTAATGGATTGCAGTCCAGTTTTGCTGACTCTGGTTTGTAGATACCAGAGAAACTACTACACTACAGTACCAGAGTCATGTAGTACGTAAACAAGCCTGGGTGAACCATATCTTAGCTATGAATGCTAGCTCTTAGAGTGTGGGATCAGGCCAAAAAAGCAAACTTGTCCCTTCAAGCTGTTTACATTCCATCATACGATAGTGTCCTGATGGATTTTCTAAGCAGATCATGGAAAGACCCCCATGAAGGGATGCTGAACAGGGAGGTCTTCCTGGACATAGTCCGCAAATGGGGTTTCCCACAGACTTATTTTCTTCTGTCCGCAACAGACAACTTATGCTTTCATTGCAAATGGTGCTACTTGTATGCCTTCCCTCCTCCAGTTCTCCCAAACGTCTACTAAAGATGCATAGAAACAAACCAGACATACTACTGGTGCCTCCCTTTTCACCAAGGCAGCATTGGATTTCCCTTTTCTACCATCCAGCCAGGGGTTGTCATCACAAGTTACCTCACAAAGTGCACTTGCCATTACAACAGAAGGCCTGTCTTCACCAAAACCTCTCCTGACATTATGGATGATAGGTTTCAGATGATCCTTTCAGATACCAATTTTCTGAGGACTTGCTGTAGGCTCTCCATGAGGCAAGGAAAGCTACTACCCAGAAATCTTACATGTCAAAATGGAAAACATTTTCTATTTGGTGTCATGCTCCTAAACAGGACTGTATATAAATGGGTGTTGCCATTGTCTGTCTTATGTGAGCTCCTACATGCTGGCCTGGTGCACTGTTTAATGAAGGCACACGTCTTTTCTGATTCCTTACCTGTCAACTCCTGTCTTGTTAGACTAGGGGTAAAACTCTTCTGCTTTCGTGGGACCTTAACTTTTTTCTGGGGGGGTCCTCTTCCAACCTTTGAGCCAATGGCCTGTCTGTCTGTCTCAGATTCTTTACTTGGAAGACATACTGCTAGTTGCCCTTGCCTCATCTAGAGTAGCCTCTGAGCTACAGGCCCTAATGGCACTCCCTCCCTTATATTCCAGAAGGGCATTGTATCTTTGAGGGTGTAGCAGTGGACAGTTGCTTTGCTTCACCTGATAATTGTAACTCTCATCCCTGTTAAGTCCAGTTGCCTTGCCGACAGGGTCAGTGGGGCATGCCTGATGCCTAATGAGTGGTCTTTCAGTCCAGCGGTAACCCATTAAATTTTCAACTGTTTGGTCAGCCTTACTGCATTGTATTTGCTTTTCCATCCAACAACAAATGTGGCAGTTTCTTTGCCATGATCTCCTAAAGGGACAGTCCCCAAGGGGGGGGGGGGGGTAGTCTGGTCAAGCGATGGTCTTCCTAGATACTTTATGCATATCCACAAAAAACTGCTTCCGGTGTTTTGGAAAAATTTGCAAAGTTACCAAACTCAGACTCAGTTGTCGGCACACCCATGAGTATGTTTCCACAGCAGTAGCAGTTAAAACAAGATTTTTAATGGTCAAGCGCTTTCATCTTTCACAATGGATACACACGACTTCTGAACCATTGTGTTAGCTGTTCTTTTACCAAGCTGTTGTAATCAAGCAGGTCTTGCTGTATGTGACTACTGGACAGTCCACATAGGGCATTTAAAGGTAGACTAACTCGAGCAGGTCTTGTTGGATGTGACTGGTGAACAGTCCACATAGGGCATTTAAAGGTAGACGAACTCGAGCAGGTCTGGTTGGATGTGACTGGTGAACAGTCCACATAGGGCATTTAAAGGTAGACTAACTCGAGCAGGTCTTGTTGGATGTGACTACTGAGCAGTCCACCTAGAGCATTTAAAGGTAGAATAACTCAAGCAGGTCTTGCTGTATGTGACTGGTGAACAGTCCACATAGGGCATTTAAAGGTAGACGAACTCAAGCAGGTCTTGCTGTATGTGACTGGCGAACAGTCCACATAGAGCATTTAAAGGTAGACAAACTCAAGCAGGTCTTGTTGTATGTGACTGGAGAACAGTCCACATAGGGCATTTAAAGGTAGACAAACTCAAGCAGGTCTTATTGGATGTGACTACTGAACAGTCCACATAGGGTATTTAAAGGTAGTCGAACTCAAGCAGGTCTTGCTGTATGTGACTGTTGAACAGGGCATTTAAAGGTAGATATATAAGAAAAGTACATTGAATAGAAATCTGTTGGTGTTCTCTGGTTTCAGTGCATTTATTTTTTATCCAAGTAATATATTCAAATGTAAAATCATTACATTGAAAAATCAAAGTGAAATGTTTAGAAAATGGATATTTAAAACTATATTCAAAATGGCTATCTGGCAGTCTTCTTTTTCAAATAGTACATAAGATGCACATTCTTGCTAATACCCATAGAGCGATGGGCATCTAGTTTCAGCTGCAGTAAAAGTTACTTAACTTTTATTTCCTCCCAGAGACTCCCTTTCTGATTCGGGGTTATTCTTTCCAAAGTAATAAAATTAAACTGTTTGAAACTTGTGTAGTTTGTGTGTTTGTACAAAGTGATCTTAACATATATTCTTTTTATGTCATATGTATGTTTTAGTGCATGTTCCCTTAATGTGTTTGTTTTCCTACGTAAAACACCAAATACAAGTGGCATAAGACTGCATATACCACTGCATTTGACCTGTAAGTGTTGTATCCATTAAGTTTAACCGTAACTCATCTTAACTTAAAATGTCACCCTGTATAATTCATCTGCAGACATTGAAAGTGTTGCATCTGAATGGCCCCTTTTTCTTTTTAACTATTTAACCCCCCTCTCAAACTATAACTGTTACTGTAAGGAAACGTGATTTACTGCAGCTGTTGACTAAATATTTCCCAGTTCTTTGTAACATGTGCAACACCCCCACTATTAGTAGGGAAGCTGCTAGTGAAATTTCCACAATGTCTACTCATGTTACTTGGTGCTACTCCCCTTGTATTAGTCATTGCCTACTAGAATAGGACTATGGGTGGCTTTTTTATAATTGCCAAGCACTTCATCCCAAATTATTTTATTTATTTTATTTATTTTACATTTGTTAACTGGGCTAGTCCAACTGGATACAAGTCCATTTTCAGTGGAGGCCCGAGGAGAAAAGCTCCACTATCTACATAACATGATAACAAAACATTAAATACAAAATATATGTTTGATTTAAGTAAAAAAAGTCGATATAACTAACAAAGTAGAAGACAGTAATAATACTTGAAAGAACTTATAAAGAAGGTGGATACAGAGAAGGAAGTAGTGAAAGTACAGGTATATGAGAAAAAGGGAGAGAAAAATTAAAATACAGTAACAGTTGTTAGAGTTTAGTGAGAGAAGTAGAGTTACTTATATAAGGTAGTCCTATAATGGGTTAAAAGGGACATAATAATTTAGTGGAGTATTTGATAAGGGAGTAAGAATGAGGGATATGGGAGAAGGATAGGAAGTCAAATAGGAGGTAGTTTAACTGGGAGTTATGCAAGAGCAAAGCCAGTGGTTAGAAAGGAAGAGTTTCAGTTTGGTCTTAAATAGTGCAGTGGAAGTCTGATCAGTAAGGTCTTTAGGAAGTTGGTTCCAGTTTTTGCCAACTGAGTTGGAAAAAATAGATTCTCCTGCTGTATTCTTTGATAGAGATGTTTTAATCATGATTTTATTGGAAGAGCGTAGGGCTTTTAAGTTGTTATATGGTTTTATAAGGGTGGAGAGCATGGGTATGTTTTCAGGGTAGTGAAGGGCTTTGTGGGCAATAGTAAGCTGATGGTACTGAATTAGGTGTGGTAGTTCCAGCCATCCTAGGTTAGAGAGGTTCAGACAGTGATGTGTTTTATATGGAGAAGCAGTTGCAAATCTAGCAATGTTGTTGTAGGTTACTGTGAGCTTCTTAATATTATGTTTAGATAGATTAGTGTAAATAGGCGAAGCATACAGTAAAGTGGAGATAAGATGTGTTCTTGCTATGGTTGATCGAGCTTCAGTGGTTAGGAAAGATCTGATTCTGTAGAGTGAGCCTAGCTTTCTATTAGTTGCTTTAATGCTGGAGTTGATGTGATAATCAAATTTTAGAAGGTTGTCGATGGTAACACCCAATAGTTTGGTTGTTTGGTCAGGTGATATAAGGTGCCATTGTTAGATGTAATTGTGAGATTAATAGTGGGAGACAGGTGTGTGGGTAAGAAAAGGAGAAGTTTAGTTTTCTTGGGGTTTAAGAGAAGACAGTGATTGGAGAACCATTGTTCAATAGTAGTAAATGTCTTTTGGGTAAGGTAGTGAAGGTCAGTTTGGTTTGTGGCAGAGCAGATGATGGTGGTGTCGTCAGCATACTGTATACAGGTGGTTAAAGGTGTGGCTAAGTGCAAGTCATTGATAAAGACTGAAAATAAAAGAGGACCTAGGATGGAGCCTTGGGACCCCTAAAGTGGTTGGGAGGAGTTCAGAGAGATTGTTGTTCCATAGAACAGCTTGTCTCCTATTGTGAAGATAGGAAGTGAACCAAGTAAGGGCAGGTTTATTAAGAGAAAGCATTTTAATCGATGTAGAAGGAGTTGGTGATTCACCATATCAAAGGCTTTAGACAGATCTACAAAGAATGCTGAAGATAGAAGATTGTTATTACGGTTATTATTAATGGAGTCAGTAAAAGATAGTAAGGCTGTAGTGGTACTATGGAAAGGACGAAAGCCGTGCTGACAGTTAGCTAGGAGATTGTTAGAAAGGAGGTGACTTAGTAACTGTTTGTGGATGCATTTCTCCATAATTTTTGCAATTGGAGATAGCAGTGCTATGGGGCGGTAGTTAGAGTATTCAAATGAATCGCCACCTTTGAAGAGGGGGATGATGTGTGAGATTTTCCAGAGGGAAGGTATGGTACTTTCTGTTATTCTGTTTATTAGTATGGAGATTGGGTAGGCGATTGCTTTGGCACCTAGCTGGAGATATTCAGCTGGGAGATTGTCAGCTGAGGGGGTGGAAGCTTTGTTTAAGAAGTAAATTTAGAATATAGGAGGTAGGTATGGGTTTAAGCTGCATAAGTGGAGGGGTGACATTAGGGCAACCTAATAATGAGGGGTTAGGGGTTTGTTGGTTGGCTAAGTTGAGTATAGTAGATGTAAAGAAGTTATTAAAAGCATTAGCAGTTTGTAAGGGAGAGTCTGGGCAGGAACCAATAGGATTGGGAGTTTCCATTTTTCCAGGGGAAAGAAGAGTGTTAATAGATCTCCAAAATTTGTGGGGATTTTGGTGGGAGGCTTGCTGTAAGTGGGTGTAATAGTTCTTTTTGTCTTTTATGATAGCTAATTTTGTTATGTTTCTTTTTTGTTTGTAGCTAAGGTGATCAATGGGGTCTTTGGAGGTTCTCCATTGAGACCAGGCTTTATTCCTATTCAGGATTAGCTGTTTTGTGGAGGTTGTAAGCCAACGGGCAGTATTGTATTTCATGCGAATAGAACGGATGGGAGCATGTTCATCTAGTATAGTAAGAAAGGTTTTATTGAAGTGGTTAACAGCGTCAATTGGAAGAGTTTTTAGAAGGGACCAGTTAACCAGGCTAAGGTCATTTTGAAATAGTTGAGGGTCAAAGTGTTTTTTGCTACGAGATAATCGTATTTTCTATGAGTGACTTGGGGTAGGCTATGTCCATAAACATCTACTTCAACTGTACTCTTTTGTTGTAAGCAGTGATGGCTTTTAAAAAATAAAAATGTGTTGGAATAAATGGGTTTATGAAAAATTGTGAGAGCAATATATGCATAAATTGGGGCATGTGCTGCCCCCCACCACCACCACCACCATACTTAAAGCTATACATTGTAAGTAATTCTTTTCTTCAAAGAAAATTAACAGTATTGTGGAGCATTGTTTCTGTGAATTAAATTAACCTAAAATTTGCAGTATCAGTAAAATCTATTTGTGAAACCACTTCACTGAACCATTTTTTCAAAAGAGAGATGTTCATCGTGTTTCATTACTGCAGTCATTACACTTGGGTTATCCTGCTGGCAGGCTACCCACAGTCGGCCTGAATTCCAAAGCCCTGGTCCGGCGTCTGTTGCTGTCGCCTCTTCCCTGACGTCAGTACGCCAGGGGTATAAAAGATGCAGCCGACGCCATTTTCTTCAGTCTTTCTTGCCGAGTGGTGCCCGAAGCAAAGCAGTTCGCAAGTGCCGGTCGGCTGACTCCTGAGATTTTCGAAATCGAATTTCAGATCCGAAGTCTTGAATAAAGCTAAGTACCCCGTTGGGGAAACTTTTTTCTTGCCCCAGACCGATGTCAGAAAAAGTTAACAATTGTATTTCTTGTGGGAAGCAAATACCTCATAAGGATTTCCACTCTTACTGTATTCCTTGCCTAGGCCCTGACCACGACGTTGCTAGTTGTCAGTTTTGTGCTAGATTTAACCAATGCACTATTAAGCGTTGGTACAATTTTGCTTTTCATTATTTTGGCAGAAGGTTTAACTACATAATGCCGTTGGAACAACCGACGACCGGAATTCATAAAAAAACGCAAGGATAAAGACATGGGCAAGCATCCGAGGTCCAAAACCGACGAAGCCTCTTCTAGGCCAGTCGCCGGTGCTCAGTGAGGCGCTGTTGCAGCCCCTGACTCCGGCTACCTCAGAGCCACAGGCTGCCTCCGACTCCCACTTGGAGACAGCTAGGCCTCTGGATACTCAAGGTATTGGCCCTTCGGAAATGAATCCCTCAGATGGGTCCGGAGACGCTGAGCAGGCATCCGCTTCTGAGGGTGTCTTCAGACCTACACAACTTTATATAAAGCCTACTTCAGCATCCAAGACAAAGTCTAAAACAGTTTTAAAGACAAGGAAACCAGTACAGCATTCTCCAGGACAGGCTTCTATGCCTAAAAAACAGATGTTCAAAATGGCTGAAGACTTAATTACTTGGATTACGGGTCCCCCCCCCTCCTGATAAGAGGCCTAGGCAAGACACTGAATATGATTCCTCTGATCAGGTTTCCATTTCCTCTGATTCCTCTTCTGATCAGGGATATTCTTTTCCTCCCTATGAGGATTCTGATGCTGAAGATTCTATTCCTTCAGCTTCTCCTCTTGAGGACTATTCCTTTGGGGAAGTCCTGCATACCATGAGAGAGCATTTCCACTGGGAGAGCCAGGATTATTCAGAAAAGATTTGGAGACTTTCTTTTACTTCCACAGCACAGACCTCTTGCAATTCCCCCTGTTCTAGACATAGTGGATGATGTTTTCTCAGAGTCCGGCCTGTCTCCAGACTCTCTACCTCCTGCCCCTGTTAAGCCGGACAGATACTACAGGGTTCCAGACACCCATAAATTTCTTTACAAAAACCCTGCTGCTGACCCAGAAACTATCTCACAGGCTCCCAAATAGGTCAAGGCTGCTTCTGCCAAAACCCCTGTCCCCTCAGACAGATTCTAGGGCCTTGGACAGATTGGGGGGGGGGGTTTACACTTCTGCTACTTTGGCTTAAGGGCTTTAAATTGTCAGTTTCATATGCTCAAATATCAGCAATACTTAATGTCTTTGTTAAAACAAAAAATGTTGACAAATTCTGAATGTACTAAGAACAAAGATTTGCAGGATTTATTGCATGCAGTTGAACAAGTGGGAAAACATAATTTGCAATGTGGCTATGATTCACTGGAGGCCTCGTGCAGGGCCGCTGTTACAGGTTCTGTTATTAGAAGGCATGCTTGGTTAAAGGAACAGATGTTAAAGCAAAATTATTGGATGCTCCATTACAGCATGATACTTTGGTGTTAAGGCAGAGGAGGTGTTAAAGAAAATGGAGGATAAGGCAAAATCTATGCAGACAGTAAAGGATTTCTTACAGGTACAGCCACCCAGATTTAGCAGAAACTGGCCCTTTAAGAATTGGTCCTTTCCAGTGTCAGACAGACCACAAAGAGGCAGATACAGACGCCCTAGAGGCAGAAACAGCCCCAGGACTCATACAGGCCCAAACAATGGAGTGCTTCTACCTCCAAAAGTGGAGAAGACGAATCACAGCCTTATAGAAAATAGTCCCAGTGGCGTCCCTCTGCCAATGCCAAGTGCTTACTTTTTGGCAGCACCCTTAAGGGGAAAGCTAGCACTTTTTTCACAAAACTGGCACAAGATCACCCAGGACAAATGGGTCTTAAATATAGTCTCTCAGGGCTACAGGTTCCACTTTCACACTCTTCCAAAGGCAAAAGGTATGCCAGACCTGCCACTCAATCAATGGCAAGAGGCACAAAAACAAGTTTCATCTCTCATGGAAATGGGTGTTATTCAGCCAGTGCCACAACAAGAGCAGGGACAAGGATTTTACTCAAGACTTTTCTTAGTACCAAGAAAGGACAAAGCCTGGAGACCAATTCTGGACCTGTCTATTCTGAAGACTTTTCTGGACGTCCCAAAATTCAAAATGCTGGACAAGAAGGCTTGGCTCGTAACTTTGGACCTCAGAGGCATACCTGCATGCCCCAATCAGACATTCTTGCAGAAGATAACTTGGATTCATAGCTGGCTCAATGCACTACCAATTCTCTGCACTGCCCTTTGGCTTATCTACTGCGCCCAGGGTCTTCACAAAATGCCTGGCACCAGTAATTGCATTTTGCAGACAAAGAGGAATTCAAATATACCCCTACTTGGACGACTGCCTTATTCAAGCAAAGGACAAAGATATTCTACTACAGCATCTGGCGTTTGTAAAAAGATTACTAATTTGCCTAGGGTACACAGTAAACGAAAAGAAATCAAAACTAGTGCCCTCTCTAGAGATAATATTCCTGGGTGCAAGCTTAAATACAACTGCCCAGATGGCTTATCTCACGCCAGACAAAGGCATCTGACTTCTTACTTCAAAGACATGGCAACAAAGATCCAGTTATCTGCAAGAACAATTCTGCAGGCTCTGGGCTACATGGCATCCTGCATTCTACTATTTCCATATGCAAGACTGCATATGAGGAAACTACAGTGGTATCTAAAAAGTGTTTGGACTCAACATTGCCACAGCCTGGAAACAGTAATTACTCTTATTCCCTGCCTGCAACAGGAATTTCTATGGTGGGCACAGGCCTGTCACCACAAGGGACTGCCATTCACCTTACCCACTGCCAGGTAGACACTAACAGATGCATCGGATTATGCCTGGGGGGGTGCACATGGCAGGAAAATGTTTTCAGGGCACATGGGCCACAAACCAAATGCATCTACATATAAATCAAAAAGAGAGGCTAGCTGTACAAAATGCCCTGACAGCCTTCAAGGACCTACTTCATCTAGGGCAGTTACTGATAAAGATGGGCAATACTACAGTCATGTGGTACATAAACAAGCAAGGGGGCACACATTCCTACCCCCTCTGCAGACTAGCCATGACTTTGTGGAACACAGCATTGACTTACCAAGTACATCTGCAAGCACAATTCCTGCCAGGAAAGACAAATACTTGGGCAGACGAACTAAGCAGAAACCTCATGGATCCTCACGAATGGAAACTGGATCCACAAGTCTTCAACATGATAACAGGGAAATGGGGATGCCCAAACATAGATCTATTTGCCTCCCCTCACAACTGCCAGCTACAGAGATTCTGCTCTCGGACTTATCACAAGCAAGCATGGAGAGTGGATGCCCTTCCATTCAGCTGGAAAGCCCTTACAGTATATGCCTTCCCTCCTCTGCCTCTCCTCTCCAAGGTACTCCTAAAGGTCAGACAAGAGAAGCCAAAAATGATGCTGATTGCCCCAGACTGGCCACGCCAGCACTGGTACCCAATTCTAAAGAGCTTGTCTCAAGGCCCAGCCTGGACGTTACCTCAAATACCTCATTTGCTGACCCAACAGAACAATCAGATCTTGCACAGCCAACTCAGAACCCTAAATCTGGCTGCATGGCAGATGTTCATCGTGTTACCCTGCTGCAGTCATCACACTTGGGTTATCCTGTCGTCAGGCGGTCCCGCAGTTGGCCGGATTTCCAAAGTCTTGGTCCGACGTCGGTTGCTGTCGCCTCATCCCTGACGTCAGTGCGCCAGGGGTACATATACTGCAATCAACGACATTTTCTTCAGTCGTTCTTGCAGCGCGGTGCCCGAAGCAGAAGCAGTTTGCAAGTGCCGGTCGGCCGACTCCTGAGATTTTCGAATTCGTGTTTCAGACCGAAGTCTTCTATAAAGCTAAGTACTCCGTTGGGGAAACTTTTCTTGCCTCAGACCGATGTCAGAAAAAGTTAACAATAAACATTAACATGGAACCTAAAGATAAAATAAAGGAGTTTATAACCACAAACATGAATAAAAAGCTTAATAAACAACAGATTAAACTGTTAGACAAGAGTATTTCATATACAGAAGTTATTACACAAATAAATAAGCTTAAATCAAACAAAGCACCGGGTAATGATGGTATTATACCAGAGATATATAAAATCCTTTCTAAAACTACATATTCATTAATACATAAGGTTTTTATTCTGGCCCAAACTGAGTTAATAACCCCCCCCCCCCCCCCCCCCATCTTGGCAATATACATTTATTTCACCAATTTTAAAACCTAATAAAGATCCAACTAGATGTTCTTCATATCGACCCATCTCATTACTTAATGTTGATTATAAAATGTTTATGAGTATTTTGCTGATAGATTGAAGACAATTATCCCCGGCATTATAGACATAGATCAGACGGGCTTCATTGTAAATAGAAATACTTTTGATAATATAAGAAGAACTTTAACATTAATTGATTTTGCAAATAGGAAAAAGAAAGATTTAACACTTATTAGTCTTGATATAGGTTCAGCATTTGATTCAGTAAGTTGGGACTATCTGTTTACCTTACTGAAGTGCACAAATTTCTCTGATGCATTTGTAAATTTAATTGAGCATTTATACAAAGGAACGCTGGCTTATATTAAGGTAGGAACATATGTTTCACAAAAATACCCATTCTTAAAGGTACAAAGCAAGGATGTCCACTTTCTCCACTATTATTCACTTTAGTAATGGAGCCTTGGGCTAATTTGATTAGAAACAGTACTGACATAGAGGGTTTTGAAATAGAAGAAAATACATCATCAAAAATTCAACTTTTTGCAGATGATGTTCTAATTACATCAGCAGGATCTAATTCTTCTATGCAGTCTTTATTTGATAAAATGATGAATTTTAAAAGTATTTCTGGTTTAATATTCAATGAAGAAAAAACTAAAATACTACCTATATATACGAAAAAATACTCTCATTAGTGATTTTACTAAATATGTACCCAACTCAGGTCAGATAACTTATTTAGGTATAATACTAACTATAATACCTGTTTTCTTAATATACAAAATCTTTTTAATACCTGGAATAATATGTTTTTTACTATGGAGGAGAGACTTACAATTATTAAAATGATAATATTCCCCAAGATTTTATACTTAATACAATCAATAATACTTTCACCTACAAAAATAACTATCAAGAAACTGAATACACTAATGTTAAATTTCTTATGGGCACCTAATAGACCTAGGATTGCATTAAAGAAACATACAAATAGCTGGTCTCAAGGGGGTATTTCTTTTCCAGACTTTAATTTATATATTATCTCTTCTATTATAAAAGTTATTACTTTATTAATAGATCGGTCATATGTCACAAATGGAAAGATTATTGGGAGCTAATTAGTATGCACTTCATGAAAATCTCCTTAACACATAAAAATATGATTATAAATAACTCCATGTTGTGGTTGCTAAAGGAATTTTGTACTTCACGTATTACACCTAAACATATGGTCTGTTACCCATTAAATATTATTATTAGTTATCGTAACTTTATATTCATGCACCCTAAGTATAGGGAATGGAATTTTATTGTATTCCCTATAATTTATACTCAGGGTATGCTTATGTCATCTACTTCTGAAGGAGCTCATTTAGCTATAGATAATAATCTAAAGTACTGGTATCAGCTGATATCTGATAATAAAGTTAATCTAGATTTCTTAAAACAAGAATTTGATCTAAGAGAAACTTGCTGGTTAGAGGTTCAGATCTTTAGACAACATCTCATTGATAGAATAGATCTAATGTCTATAACAGTTAAAGAATCTATTCCAAAACTGATTGATTACTTGATAATAAATTTACAGCATAAAGTTTCTGATAAAGGTAAACTTTCATATATACATAAAATTATCAGACAAACTTTTTACAATGTAGATTCATACTGGAATTATTTCACCTCTATTAATGGGGACCCACCAACTCAACAAGATAAACAATATATATTGGAATCTGCTTATAGAACTACATCTTCCATTGTCTGGAGACTTTATACATGGAAATTTTTACATAGATCTTTTTGTACACCTTTGATGATGAATAAAATTAATAATAAAGATAATCTATGTAAGAGATGTAATGTAGAAATTAATGCTGACTGGGCTCATATGTTTTATGACTGTATGAAGTTGAAAGAATACTGGAAGTCAATTAATGAATTTTGCAGGCTCTTTTTACAGATAATTTCATTATTTCTAAGTCTCTTATATTATTCAACACACCTGTACCTCAATGTGTTAAAAAGATTTAGCTTCCCTTGTTATGGTCTATCCTAGCAGTGGCTAGGAAAATAATAACTAGAAATTGGATTTCAGATACACCTCCTTAGTTCAATGAATTTAAAAATGTTATGAATATAATGTGTCATATGGAAATAAGCACAATTAGAATGAGAACAACTAGAAAAACATCACATTTTATTGTATGGGATAATTTACAAAATTTGTTAAAAAAATTCTAATTTCAATAGCACAGTATTTTAGTTTAATTGATCTGATTGTAGTGGATGTCTTTGTAAATACTTTAGTTGTTTTGTTGAATATTATAATAATACCTATTTTTAATTATTTGTATAAAATTGTTATGATATTTCTCTTATATGTTAAAACAATAAACTTGTTTTAAAAAAAAAAAAGAAAAAGTTAACAATTGTATTTCTTGTGGGAAGCAAATACCTCATAAGGATTTTCATTCTTATTGTATACCCTGCCTAGGCCCTGATCACAACGTCACTTGTCATTTTTGTGCTAGATTTAATAAACGCACTATTAAAGGACGATTTGATTTCGCACAACACTTTTTTGGCAGAAAATGTAACTATAACATGCCGTCGGAGCTACCGACTACCGGCGTGCACAAAAAGCGCAGGGATAAGGATCGACAGCCCAGGCCTAAGCCCGATTCCGAGGCCTCGGTTGATCCTGTCTCCGGTTCTCCGGTTATCAGTGAGGCTCCGACGCAGCCTCTGACTACCACAGTTGAGGAACCCGAGACCGCTACGGATATTTTGACGGAATGTACTAGGCCGACGCAGCCTTTTACTTCAGGCCCTACCGACGACTTACCTCCCAAGGGCACCGGTTCTTCTGAACCACCTTCGCTTTCTGAAGGCGTTTTCAGACCGACGACTCTTACAGTCAAAACGTTTTCTAAACCGAAGACTCCTTCCAAATCGAAAAAAGCTTCACTTCAGTCTCTTGTTCAAGGCCCTATGCCTAAGAAACAGATGCTCAAGATGGCTGAAGATCTGATTTCTCTTATCAGGGGTTCCCAGCCTCCTCCTGAAAAAAGGACTAGACGAGAGGAAGAATCTGCTTCCTCTGAACAACTGTCTATTTCTTCGGATTCCTCTGAAGACCAAGACTATTCCTTCTCTCCTTATGAAGATTCTGGTGCTAAGGACTCTATTCCCTCAGCTTCCCCTCCAGAAGATTACTCTTTTGGGGAAACGTTACACACTATGAGGGAACATTTTCACTGGGAAGGTCAGGATTACTCTGATTCCAAGAAAAGGCTCAGTGAGTTTCTTTTACTCCCCCAACACAGACCTCTAGCCATCCCTCCTGTTTTGGACATTGTGGATTATGTTTACTTGGAATCCAGTTTCAACCCTGATTCTCTGCCTCCTGCCCTGGCCAAGCCTGACAGATACTACAGAGTACCTGATTCCCATAAATTCCTGTACAAAAGCCAAGTAGCTGACCCAGAGACCATCTCCCAGGGTCCCAAGGGGGCTAAGGTTTCCATGGCTAAAAATCCAGTACCTTCTGAAAGGGATTCAAGAGCACTGGACAGATGGGGAAAAAGGTTTACACCTCAGCCACTTTAGCTATGAGAGCTCTAAACTGCCAATTTCATATGCTTAAGTATCAGCAATTTCTGATCTCTCAGTTGAAACAAAAAATAACAACCCTTCCTCAACAATCTGAATTGAAAGTAGTACAGGATTTGTTGCACGCCACCGAGCAGGTGGGCAAACATACCTTACAATGTGGGTTTGGTTCTTTGGAGGCCTCCTGCAGAGCAGCGGCCACTGGTTCAGTTATACGTACGCATGCCTGGTTAAAGGAACAAAGTCTGCCTGAACATGTTAAAGCAAAACTACTAGATGCTCCCTTGCAGCAGGGTGATGTTCTTCATCTCACATTGCTGCAGTCCTTACACTTGGGTAGTCCGCTGTCCTCGGTCGGCCCGAATATCAAAGTATAAGGCTGACGTCGGTCAAGGCGCATTTGACTGACATCAGAACGTCAGGGTACAAATGCGCATGACCGACGTCATATCCTCAGTCTTTTTTGCCGCATGGTCCGATGCAGAAGCAGCGTTGCAAGTGCCGTTGCGTTCTGAAATTTTTCGGAGTTTCAGACAGAGTCAAAGTTGGCTAAGTACCCCGTTGGGGAATATTTTAGTTTTTTCTTGCCTCAGTGGTTTACCGGATGTCAGAAAAGGTGAATAACTGTATTTCTTGTGGGAAACAGATACTGCATAGAGATTATCATACTTTGTGTATTCCTTGTTTAGGGCCTGAGCACGACGTTGTTGGGTGTCGCTCTTGTGCTAGATTCAATAAGCGCACTATTAAGAGAAGGTTAGATTGTGCCAGGTTAGTCTTCGGGAAGCGGTGCAATTATAAAATGCCGTCAGATGCTCCGACGCCCGCTTCTTCGAAGAAGCGCAATGACAAAGCAGCTAAGCCTAGGCTAGAAGAACCGTCCGTACCGGACGCCGGTTCTTTAGAGGTGTCGGTGGAGCCGGTGGTTCCGCCGGAGGTTTCTCTGGAGTCCCAGGGAGAGACTTTGTTATTGCAGGATGTGGCCTCTCAGGAGGCAGGTCAGGCTGAAGGGGCTTCTCAGGTTACTGTACTCCCCTCCCTTCCTAGGGTGGTTAGGCCCTCTCCTTCTGTTTCCAAGGCTTCTCCCAGAGGCAGGCCAGGTGTAGCTTCAGTTGGTGTCGCCCCTAGTTCTTCAGGATCTGTGCCCAAGAAGCATAGGCTTAAAATGGCAGAAGATTTGATTACTTTGATTAGAGGTTCTTTGCTCCCTCCTGATAAGAGACCTAGGGTGGAACCTGAGCTAGGGAGTTTTGAGCAGGCTTCAGATGTTTCAGAGTCTTCGGCTGAAGACTTGCAGGAGTATTCTCCTTATTCTGACTCTGATGTGGATGATTCTACTCCTTCTGCTTCTCCTCCTGAGGATTTTTCTTTTTCAGAGACTCTTCATTCCATGAGGGAGCATTTCAAGTGGGAAGGTCAGGACTTCTCTGATTCCAGGAAAAGGCTTAGGGAATTTGTTTTTACCCCAGCATAGGCCTTTGGCTATACCTCCTGTTCTGGATGTTGTGGAAGATGTGTTTGCAGAGGCTTCTCTTAATCCTGATTCTTTGCCTTCTGCTCCTGTTAAAACGGATAGGTATTACAGGGTGCCTGAAGCTCATAAGTATCTTTTTAAGAGTCCTAGGGCAGACCCAGAAACTGTTAGTCAGGGGCCTAAGGGTGTTAAGGCTTCTGTTGTCAAAAATCCGGTTCCTCCAGATAGAGGCCAGGGCTTTGGATAGATGGGGAAAGAAAGTTTATACTTCTTCCACCCTAGCTATGAGGGCTTTGAATTGCCAGTTTCACATGTTGAAATACCAAAACTATCTTCTTTCTCAATTGAAGTCTAAGGTAGATGCTCTGGCGGAAGGTATTGAGTGTAAAGAGTTACAAGATTTAGTACATGTTTCTGAACAGGTGGGTAAGCATTCTTTGCAATGTGGTTTTGATGCTGTACAGGCCTCGTCTAGGGTGGCTGCCACTGGGTCAGTTCTTCAGGCACGCCTGGCTGAGGGATCAGAATTTATCTGACCATGTTAAGACAAGGATTTTGGATGCTCCTTTACAATCTGATGTGTTTGGTTCTCCTGTTGAGGCAGTCTTAAAGAAAATGGAAGACAAGGCTAAGTCTATGCAGACTGTTAAAGATTTTTTGCAGGTTCAGCCTCCGAAGTTTAGTAGAAATTGGCCTACCAAGGGGTGGACGTATCCTTCTTATGATTCCCAGTCTAGGGGTAGATCTAGGCGTGGTAGGGGCAGAGCTCAGGGCTCTTTCAGGCCTAGAACAGGGAGTTCACCTGCACAGTCTTGGTGAGGGCAGGGGTCAGTCCTTTCGTAAACAGACCCAATGACCTACCTTTTCAGCTGCCAGAGCCTTCTCGTCTGGCAGCACCTTTGGGAGGAAGGTTGGCACTTTTCAAGGAAAATTGGAGTTTAATTACCCAAGACAGATGGGTATTGGATATCATACACCACGGTTACAGGTTTTATTTCCATACCTTGCCTCCTTTCAAAGGCATGCCAGACGTTCCTCCTCAGCAAAGAATAGAGGCTCACAAACAAATTTCTCTGTTACTTCAAATAGGGGCCATACAGCCGGTCCCTATGCCAGAAGTGGGCCTAGGATTTTATTCTCGCCTGTTCCTAGTACCAAAGAAAGGGAACACGTGGAGACCAATTTTGGATTTATCTATCCTCAACACTTATCTGGACATTCCCAAGTTCAAAATGTTGACGTTACAACAGCTCTTACCTCTGCTGGGCAAAGATCATTGGATGGTAACTTTGGATCTCAAGGAGGCTTACCTTCATGTTCCTATCAGACTGAGATGCAGGAAGTATCTGCGTTTTCGGGCTGGGACTTCTCATTATCAGTTCTCTGCATTGCCCTTTGGCTTATCTACTGCGCCCAGTGTGTTCACGAAAGTTCTGGCTCCAGTGATAGCTTTCCTCAGGCTAAAAGGAATACAGATCTATCCTTATTTGGACGATTGCCTGATTCTGGCTCAAGGAAGGGACGAGCTTCTTCATTTGGAATATGTGATAGCAGTGCTAAGATGCCTGGGGTATTCTGTGAACGAAATAAAGTCCAGTCTAGTACCCTCTCAGGACATGTGCTTTCTGGGTGTAAGACTGAATACAGCATCCCAGATGGCCTTTTGACCCCGGACAAACAAAAGAATCTTTCCCTTTACTTTCATCAATTGTCTCATCAGTCCAGGCTGACTGCAAGGACAGTCCTTCAAGCCTTGGGGTTCATGGCATCTTGTATTCTGGTGCTTCCCAATGCCAAACTGCATATGAGGAAGCTGCAATGGTATCTCAAAAATGTATGGACACAGCACTGCCAGGATCTGGACACTGTCATTCAAATAATACCTTGCATTCAAAAGGAATTGTTGTGGTGGGCTCAGGAATGTCACCTAAACAAGGGACTCTCTGTGACCCGCCAGAGGCAGTCAGATTCTAACGACAGATGCCTCAGACAAAGCTTGGGGAGCTCATCTGAATGGAAAGTGGATACAAGACAAGTGGCCTGCCAGACTACAACATCTACATATCAACTTGAAGGAGATGTTAGCAGTCTAGTTTGCATTAGTAGCTTTCAAGGATTTACTTCTTCCAGGGCAGGTGTTGATTCTAACAGACAACACAACTGTCATGTGGTACATCAACAAGCAAGGGGAACACATTCTTATCCTCTATGCAGGCAAGCAATGATTTTGTGGGAGACTGCTCTCAGTTTACAGCTAAATCTTCAGGCAAGGTTTCTGCCGGAGCACAGAACTCCTTAGCAGATGTGTTGAGCAGGCAATTATGGATCCCCACAGTGGAAATTGGATCCTCATGTATTTCAGAAATTGACAGTGTCCTGGGGAACTCCAGACATAGATCTGTTCGCTTCTCCACTAAACCACCAGCTGCCAAAGTTTTGCACGAAAAGGTTTCATCCCACAGCTTGGAAAGTGGATGCTCTTTCTTTCAATTGGAGCAATCTTCATGTGTATGCCTTTCCACCTCTGCCTCTCCTCCCAAAGGTACTACTAAAGGCCAGACAGGACAAGCCAAGGATGATTTTGATAGCTCCAGATTGGCCTCGACAGCATTGGTACCCATTACTGAGAAGTCTGGTACGGGAGCCTCCATGGCCTTTGCCTTCGATTCCACACCTGTTGTCTCAGGAGGACAGTCATTTGCTCAATGTCAAGCTGCACTCTCTTCACCTAACAGCCTGGCATATTCTGTTTTGAACCATAGTGGGTCTCAACTTCCACAGCAAGTTTTTTATGTTATTTTGGAAGCTAGAAGGCCTAGTACAAGGAAGGTGTACGCAGATAAATGGAAGAGATTTTTATTTTGGAGTGCAGCAAAGGATTTTGATGTTTCTGAGCCTAATTTAAGTGTGGCTCTTCAATATCTTACTGAGTTACTGGACAAAGGTTTGTCCTTCTCTTCTATTAAGGTTCATGCTGCAGCAATTTCGGCTCACTATGATTGTAACCCACCATTGTTTTCTCATCCTTTGTTCAAGCAATTTCTTAGAGGGGCAAAGAATATAAGACCACGAGAGCTCCTACTCCTGCTTGGGATCTCAACTTTGTGTTGGAGAAACTCACTCTACAACCTTTTGAGCCTGCAGCTACTACCGAGTTGAAATATTTATCATGGAAGACTGCTTTTTTGTTAGCCATTACCTCTGCAAGAAGGGTTTCTGAATTGCAGGCCCTTATGGCGGTTGAGCCTTTCTTAATTTTCCATAAGGATAGGGTATCTTTACGTACTAATCCTTCCTTTATGCCTAAAGTGGTTTCTAGTGTGGCTTTAAACCAAACTATTCATTTGCCTACTTTTTATGCAAATCCCCAAAATAAAGGGGAAAAGATTTTGCACACTTTAGATGTACACAGGCAGTTGCGATATTATTTGGACAGAACTAAAGGGTTCAGGCAGTCTCAGAAGTTATTTGTTTCTTTTGCTTTGAGTTCTCAGGGCAAGCCTGTGTCAAAACAAACTATTTCTAAGTGGATTGGGTTTTGCATTGCTTTCTGTTATTCCCATCATGGCAAGGAGATTCCAGCTGGGATTAGGCCTCATTCCACTACGGCTACTGCCACTTCGACAGCTTTTTTAAGGGGGGTGGCAACTAAGGATATTTTGGAGGCAGCTACTTGGAGTTCAGTGCATACCTTCTCTAGGCATTATCACCTTCCACTTTACTCTAAATCTAGGGCTGGTTTTGCCACTGCTGTTTTGCAGGGCATTTTGGCAGCCCCTGCTTCTTTATAGTTTTGCCATCCTCCCTTACCTCTGCTTTGGGATTCTACCCAAGTGTAAGGACTGCAGCAATGTGAGATGAAGAACATAGTACAGTTTTGTACCTACCATAAATGTAGATGTTCGAAGATCCACATTGCTGCAGTCCAATTTACCCTCCCTCCTTCCCCTCTGTGGTTAGAGGCGGTTGTGTGGGTTGGGTTGTCAATATGGTGTATATTGTATATATTGTACATATTATTAGTGCAAGGGTGGTTGGTTGGTTGTTTGCTGTCTTTTGGTTTTGACCTTTCTTTTTAGGGTCTTCTGACATCTGGGGCAAGAAAAGACTGAGGATATGACGTCGGTCATGCGCATTTGTACCCTGACGTTCTGATGTCAGTCAAATGCGCCTTGACCGACGTCAGCCTTATACTTTGATATTCGGGCCGACCGAGGACAGCGGACTACCCAAGTGTAAGGACTGCAGCAATGTGGATCTTCGAACATCTACATTTATGGTAGGTACAAAACTGTACTTTCTTTTTGGTGTTAAAGCAGAAGAAGTTTTAAAGAAAATGGAAGATGAGGCAAAATCAATGCAGACAGTCAAAGATTTCCTACAGGTACAACCCTCTCGCTTCAGCAGAAACTGGCCAACCAAGAATTGGTCCTTTCCAGCCACTGACAGGCCTCAGAGGGGTAAATACAGGCACCCAAGGGGCAGAGGACAACCACAAGCTCAGTATAAACCTCGCCAATGGACCACTCCAACCCAGAAGGGAGGAGAAGACAGGTCTCAAGCCACCAGAAGGCAAATTCAATGACTTGCACCTCAACTGGGCAAACAAAGCTCTCGTCAGCCCCCCCCGGGGGGGAAACTAGCATTATTTGTAGACAACTGGCACATGGTCATAAAGGACAAATGGGTCCTAGACATAATTTTGCGAGGATACAGATTCCACTTTCATACCTTGCCAATAAAATGAGGAATGCCAAACCTGCCGCAAAATCAAAGGGCAGAGGCTGAAAAACAAATTACAGCTCTCATGGCCATGAGAGCCATTCAAAGGGTGCCAACTCAAGAGCAAGGCCAAGGATTTTACTCAAGACTATTCCTAGTACCCAGGAAAGAAAATGCTTGGAGACCAATTCTGGACCTTTCAATTCTAAACACTTACTTACAAGTTCCCAAATTCAAGATGCTAACACTACAGCAGCTACTTCCCATGTTGGGCAAGGAAGCATGGCTGATGACGTTGGACCTCAAGGAGGCATACCTGCATGTCCCTATCAGACAAAGTTGCAGAAGATACCTCCGTTTCATTGCAGGTTCAACACATTATCAATTCTTTGCATTGCCCTTTGGCTTAGCTGCTGCGCCCAGAGTATTCACAAACTGCCTGGCACCAGTAATTGCATACTGCAGACAAAAAGGAATTCAGATATATCCATACCTGGACGACTGTCTCATCCAAGCAGAAAGAAAAGACATTCTCATACAACATCTGACTTTTGTGAAGCACCTACTAAATTGTCTGGGGTACACAGTAAATGAAAAGAAGTCAAAACTAGTACCCTCACAAAAAATGACATTCCTGGGTGCCAGCTTGGACACAACGGCCTAGAAGGCTTATCTTACAGCAGACAAGCAATTACAACTGACTCAATATTTCAAGACAATGGCAACAAAGACCCAATTAACTGCAAGAAAAATTCTGCAGGCTTTGGGCTTCATGGCATCTTGCATTCTGATAATACCATTTGCAAAACTGCATATGAGGAAATTACAGTGGTACCTAAAAAGCATATGGTCTCAACACAGCCACAGCTTGGACACAGCGATATCTCTCATTCCTGCCTTCAACAGGAATTTCTATGGTGGGCACAGGCATGTCACTTCAACAAGGGTCAGCCTTTCACTTTGCCCCCACCCAGGCAAACTATCACAACAGATGCTTCAGACTATGCCTGGGGGGCTCACATGGCAGGACAATGCATTCAAGGCCTATGGACTGCAGAACAAAGAAAACTGCACATAAATCAAAAAGAGATGCAAGCTGTACAGAAAGCTCTGACAGCCTTCAAGGATCTACTACATCCAGGACAACTTGCAATAAAGACGGACAACACCACAGTAATGTGGTACATAAACAAACAAGGGGGCACACATTCCTACCCTCTTTGCAGGCAAGCAATAATCTTATGGAGCACAGCTCTGACCTACCAAGTCCAGTTACAAGCTCACTTCCTGCCAGGACAGAAAAACACATTGGCAGACGACCTAAGCAGAAACATCAAAGATCCCCACGAGTGGAAGCTAGACCCACAAATATTTGCAATGATAACTCAAAGATGGGGCCTACCAAATATAGACCTGTTTGCCAGTCCTCAAAACTACCAGATGACAAAATTTTGTACAAGGACATTCCACCAACAAGCTTGGAAAGTGGATGCTCTCTCCTTCAGTTGGAAAAACCTGACAGCATATGCCTTTCCTCCATTATCTCTTCTCACAAAGGTTCTTTTGAAAGTCAAAAAGGAGAAACCTCGAATGATTCTCATAGCCCCAGACTGGCCACGCCAGCACTGGTACCCACTATTGAAGAATATGGCTCACAGTCCACCATGGATATTGCCTCAAATACCTCATTTGCTCACACAGCAAGACAAGCAGATTCTACACAGCCAGATCAAAACCTTAAACCTGGCTGCATGGCAAGTCAGTTAAGCAGCCAACCAGTCCCTCTTTCACAAGCAGTACTGGATGTTATTCTAGAAGCTAGGAGGCCAAGCAGCAGGAAGGCTTACTCGGACAAATGGAAAAGGTTTTCTGCTTGGAACCAAGCTAAAGGCCTGGATACAACTCAGCCTCATATGCCTCACATTCTGCAGTATTTAGCTGAGGTGTTGCATAAAGGACTTTCCTTCTCCTCTATTAAAATCCATGCTTCAGCTATTTCAGCTCACTACGACACAAATCAACCTTTATTTTCAAATCCACTCCTAAGGCAGTTCCTCAGAGGGGCAAAAAACATTAGACCACCTAGAAGAGCTCCTACACCTACATGGGACCTCAACTTTGTTCTGGAAAAACTAACATTACCTCCCTTTGAACCAGCTTTTTCTGCAGACCTTCAGTTCCTATCTTGGAAGACTGCCCTGCTCCTGGCAATAACTTCTGCTAGGAGAGTTTCAGAATTACAGGCACTTATGGCAGTGGAACCTTTCCTCATTTTTCATCAGGACAGAGTTTCTCTACCAACTAATCCTTCCTTCATGCCTAAGGTGGTTTCCAGTGTAGCTTTAAATCAAACCATCCATCTACCCACTTTCTTCCCCAATCCACAGAACAAAGGTGAGAGACTCCTACATTCCTTGGACATTCACAGGCAGCTTCGATATTACTTGGATAAAACTAAAGCTTTCAGAAAAACTGACCAGCTCTTTGTTTCCTATTCTACAGCTTCTCAAGGGAGGGCCATTTCCAAGCAAACCATTTCTAAATGGATAGGCCATTGCATACAATTCTGCTATATCCATCATGGGAAACCAGTTCCTCCTACCATTAGATCCCACTCTACCAGGGCAACAGCTAACCTCTACAGCCTTTCTCAGGGGGGTTCCTACCAAGGAAATTTTAGAAGCTGCAACTTGGAGTTCTGTACACACCTTCACCAAACACTATCACCTACCTCTTTATTCTAAGTCCAGGGCAGGCTTCGCCACTGCAGTTCTGCAGGAACTCATTGCCTCCTCTAACCCTCTATAATACCTCCACCCTACCTTAGCTTTGGGACTCAACCCAAGTGTGATGACTGCAGCAGGGTAACACGATGAACATAGTACTAATGTTCATCGTGCATACAGCTGCAGTAATCACAGATGGGTTTTCTGCCGTCAGGCGGGTCCTCGGTCGGCCGAATTCCAAAGTCTAGGTCCGGCGTCGGTTGTCGCTTTCTCTCCTGACGTCAGTGAGGCAGGGGTATATAAGACACAGCCGACGCCATGTTCTTCAGTCTTTTTTGCCGCGCGGTGCCCGAAGCAGAAGCAGTTCGCAAGTGCGGCCAGCTCATGAATTTACGAAAAATTGGAAACCGAAGTCTTCATTAAAGCTAAGTACCCCGTTGGGGAAACTTTTCTTGCCTCAGACCGATGTCAGAAAAAGTTAACAATTGTATTTCTTGTGGGAAGCAAATATCGCATAAGGATTTCCATTCTTTCTGCATACCTTGTTTAGGCCCAGACCACGACGTCTCGGGCTGTCGCTTTTGCGCTACTTCCAATAAACGCACTATTAAGCGTCGGGCGGAGTTTGCCCAACACTTTTTTGGTAAAGCCTTTAATTATAAAATGTAGTCGGAGACTCCGACTACCGTTTTGTCCAAAAAACGCAAGGGCAAGGACCGACACCACGCCAAAACCGGCTACACATGGTCCGGTTCTCAGCGAGATGCCTATGCAGTCCCTGACTACCGACGACACTTCTTTGGCGGTGTCTTCTGTAACCGAGACCGCAGGTACCTCTGCCCTTACCCAGACTACAACCACCGAAGCCACTGTGAGTGTTGAGCCTCCTAATGTGGACAGGTCCACTTCCACCCATGGTGTCTTTAGACCCTCATCTTCCTTTTCCATTAAGGCCTTTACTAAATCCAAATCAGCCAGGCATCCCAAGAGGCCTGTTGCACAGGGCCCATCTCCAGGCCCCATGCCTAAAAAGCAGATGCTTAAAATGGCTGAGGATTTAATTACTCTTATCAGGGGTTCCCAGCCCCCTCCAGACAAGAGACCCAGAGTGGAGGAAGATTCTCCCTCTTCTGATCAGGGCTCCATTTTTCAGAACATTCTGATGTAGAGGAACACTCTTACTCCCCTTTTGAAGATTCGGATGCAGAGCAGTCCATTCCTTCTGTATCTCCTCCTGAGGATTTTTCCTTTGGGGAAACCTTGCACACTTTGAGGGAACACTTCCATTGGGAAGGCCAAGACTTTTCTGATTCCAAGAAAAGACTTAGGGAATTTCTTTTGTTACCTCAACACAGACCTCTGGCGATACCTCCTGTCTTGGACATACTTGATGATGTTTATTCGGAGGCTTGCCATAATCCGGATTCCCTGCCTCCTGCCCCAGTCAAGCCTGATAGGTACTACAGAGTTCCTAACTCTCACCAATTTCTCTACAAAAGCCATAATGCTGACCCTGAAACCATTTCTCAAGGCCCCAAGGGAATGAAGGCCTCTACTGCTAAGAATCCACTACCTTCCGAAAGAGAGTCAAGATCCTTAGAAAGGTGGGGTAAAGAGGGTATATACCTCGGCCACCCTAGCCATGAGGGCCTTAAATTGTCAGTTTCATATGCTTAAATATCAACAGTTACTGTTATCACAATTAAGGAACAAAATGTCTCAACCTGAACAACTAGATTTAAAGGAGTTACAGGATATGATGCATAGTGCGGAGCAAGTGGGTAAACACACCTTACAATGTGGTTATGATGCCCTAGAGGCTTCCAGTAGAGCGGCTGCTACGGGATCAGTTATTCGCAGACATGCTTGGCTTAGAGAACAAAACTTGCCTGATCATGTGAAAGCTAAACTTCTAGATGCTCCTTTACAAAAGGATGTGCTGTTTGGTACTAATGCTGAGGAGATATTACGGAAAATGGAAGAAAAAGCCAAATCTATGCAAACTGTCAATGCTTTTCTACAGGTTCAACCACCACGTTTTAGCAGAAATTGGCCTTCTAAAAACTGGTCCTTTCCAGCCACGGACAAGCCCCAAAGAGGTAGATACAGGTGCACAAGGGGCAGAGGACAATCTCAAGGATCATATAGAGGCAGACAATGGCAAACTCCAGCACCAAGAGGTGGCGAAGACAGTGCACAACAATACAGGAAACAAACCCAATGACTCCTTCCTTTCCATGCCAAGCAAGTCTCAGCTGGCAGCACCCTTGGGAGGAAAGCTGGCATTATTTACAAGAAATTGGCATATTGTCACAACAGACAAATGGATCCTGGACGTTATAAACAGAGGCTACAGATTTAATTTCCACACTCTTCCAAAAATGAGAGGCATGCCAAACCTGCCACACAATCAAAGGGCAGAGGCACAACTACAAATTTCAAAGCTCATAGACATGAGAGCTATTCAAGAGGTACCTACTCACGAACAAGGTCAAGGTTTTTATTCCCGACTATTTCTGGTACCAAGGAAAGGAACCGACTGGAGACCCATTTTGGACTTATCCATCCTAAACACATTCTTACTCTTACCAAAATTCAAGATGCTCACATTACAGCAGCTTCTTCCCATGCTGGGCAAGGAGTTTTGGCTGGTAACATTGGACCTCAAGGAGGCATACCTGCATGTCCCAATCGGACAAAGCTGCAGAAGATACCTCAGATTTCTTGCAGGTTCAATCCACTATCAATTCTCTGCATTGCCCTTTGGCTTATCTACTGCGCCCAGAGTATTCACAAAATGCCTGGCATCAGTGATTGCCTACTGCAGACTTCAAGGGATACAAATTTACCCTTATTTGGACGACTGCCTGATCCAAGCGGACAGCAAGCACATACTTCTGGAACATCTGGCTTATGTAACACGGTTACTGCATTCTCTGGGATACACAATCAACAAAGAGAAATCCAGGCTAACACCATCTCAGAAAATAACTTTCCTGAGTGCCAACTTGGACACAAACACCCAGATGGCCTATCTTACGCCAGAAAAACAGGGGCAACTAACTCAGTACTTCAAAATACTAGCCAAATGTACCAGGCTTACTGCAAGGAAAATCCTGCAGGCTCTGGGCTTCATGGCATCTTGCATTCTTTTAATCCCATGTGCAAAGTTGCATATGAGGAAACTTCAATGGTACCTAAAAAACCTATGGTCTCAACACAGCCACAGTTTGGAAACAATAATACCAATAATTCCATGTTTGCAAAAGGAATTTCTATGGTGGGCCCAAGCATGTCAAACAAACACAGGTCTCCCATTCTGCAAGCCTCAAGCAAATCAAGTCATCACAACAGACGCCTCAGATTACGCCTGGGGGGGGCGCACATGACAGACAGGTGCATTCAGGGCAAATGGTCCCAAAACTAAAAGCACCTTCACATCAATCAAAAAGAAATGCTAGCAGTGATAAATGCAATTACAGCTTTCAAGGACCTCCTGCATCCAGGACAATTGCTGATAAGAACAGACAACACCACAGTAATGTGGTACATAAACAAACAAGGAGGAACGCATTCATGCCCCCTGTGCAGACTAGCCATGACACTTTGGAACTTGGCTCTGGAATGGCAAATCGAACTTCAAGCACAGTACTTGCCAGGTTTGGAAAACACGCTGGCAGACAACCTAAGCAGAAATATGACAGATCCACACGAATGGAAGTTGCATCCTCAAGTGTTTACAAAGATAATCCAAGCGTGGAGGAGGCCAGACATAGATCTCTTTGCCTCTCACAGGAATCAATTGAAAAAGTTTTGTTCAAGGACCTTTCATGCAAAGGCCTGGAGAGTGGATGCTCTTTCATTCAGTTGGACAGCATGGACAGTTTACGCTTTCCCACCTCTGCCTCTTCTGCCCAAGGTGCTCTTGAAAGCAAGAGCAGACAGACCGAAGATGATACTGATTGCTCCAGACTGGCCAAGGCAACACTGGTACCCACTCCTGAGGAGCCTATCGCATACTCCTCCCTGGTCCCTACCTCTAATGCCTCTTCTGCTGACTCAGCACAGCTACAAAACTCTTCAGTCAGCTGAAAACACTCAATCTCACTGCATGGAAAATTCCTTAACACCACAACAGACCCTACTCCCCAAAGAGGTGCAGGATGTCATTTTGGAGGCCAGAAGGCCATCTACTAGAAAGGCTTACTCCGCAAAATGGAAACTGTTTTGCTCTTGGAATGAGAAAAAAGGCCATGATCCTAGAAAACTGAATTTGCCTCCGGTATTACAGTATCTAGCTGAGCTGCTGAACAGTGGACTTTCATTTTCCTCCATAAAAATCCATGCCTCAGCCATTTCTGCAGAATTCAACACGGATCCACCCTTATTTTCTCATCCACTCTTAAGACAGTTCCTCAGAGGGGCTAAGAATATAAGACCACCAAGGAAACAACCAATACCAGCCTGGGATCTTAATTACATTCTAGAAAAATTAACATTGCCTCCCTTCGAACCAGCTGCCTCAACAGATTTGCAATATTTGTCCTGGAAAACAGCTTTCCTTCTGGCCATTACCTCAGCTCGTAGGGTTTCGGAACTACAAGCCCTCATGGCTGTGCAGCCCTTTCTCATCTTCCATCAGGACAGGGTTTCCCTTCGAACCAACCCGTCATTTATGCCTAAAGTGGTATCCAGGGAAGCTTTAAATCAAGCCATACACTTACCTACCTTTTACCCCAATCCTCAAAACAAAGGGGAAAGGCTGCTACACTCCTTAGATATCCATAGGCAGCTACGTTATTATTTGGACAGAACAAAGCCCTTCAGGAAATCAGAACAACTTTTTGTGTCCTATGCTGTAGGGGCTCAAGGGAAGCCAGTTACCAAACAGACAATTTCAAAATGGATAGGCCACTGCATACTGTTTTGTTATTCCTATCATGGAAAATCTGTCCCTGCAGGCATCAGATCCCACTCCACCAGGGCCACAGCTACCTCTACAGCCTTCCTCAGAGGAGTTCCTACCAAAGATATTTTGGAGGCAGCCACTTGGAGTTCTGTGCATACCTTCACAAAACACTACCACCTGCCTTTATATTCCAGAACTAGAGCAGGCTTTGCCACTACTGTGTTGCAGGGCATTCTGGCTCATCCCAGTTCCACCTAGTGCCTACCACCCTGTGCGTAGCTTTGGGATTCTACCCATCTGTGATTACTGCAGCTGTATGCACGATGAACATAGTACAGTTTTGTACCTACCATAAATGTAGATGTTCGAGTGCTAATACAGCTGCAGTACAGTTTTCCGTCCCTCTTTCCCCACTTGGTAAAGGCCTAGGGCCTAACCCCTTTTCATACAACCTGATTGGGTTATCCTTCTATGGTATATCTGCTTGCAACTTCTGATTTTGGATTATATTGCATTGCATGTATATAAATATAATTTATGTATTGCCTTCCTTCTGGGGGCACCTGACATCTGGGGCAAGAAAGACTGAAGAACATGGCGTCTGCTGTGTCTTGTATACCCCTGCCTCACTGACGTCAGGAGAGAAAGCGACAACAACCGACGCCGGACCTAGACTTTGGAATTCGGCCGACCGAGGACCCGCCTGACGGCAGAAAACCCATCTGTGATTACTGCAGCTGTATTAGCACTCTAACATCTACATTTATGGTAGGTACAAAACTGTACTTTTTGTACCTACCATAAATGTAGATGTTCGAGTGTTCACCCCGCTGCAGTCCAGGTTACCCTCCCTCCAACCCCTTTGATCTACTGGCTAAACCTATGCTATGCTTTACTGATGTATTTGCTTATAGCTGAAGGGTTTTTGTGTCTGTACAGTGTTCTCACTTTTTGGTACTGATTTGGATCACCCTTTTGGGGGCACCTGACATCTGGGGGCAAGAAAAACTGAAGAAAATGGCGTCGGTTGCAGTATATGTACCCCTGGCGCACTGACGTCAGGGATGAGGCGACAGCAACCAACGTCGGACCAAGACTTTGGAAATCCGGCCGACTGCGGGACCGCTTGACGACAGGATAACCCAAGTGTGATGACTGCAGCAGGGTGAACACTCGAACATCTACATTTATGGTAGGTACTAAACTGTACTATAATGTAATCTTTCAAAACACACCTCTCTCTCAAACAGTTATGGATGTAATTTTGGAGGCCAGAAGGTCCAGCACCAGAAAATCTTATGCAGAAAAATGGAAAAGATTCTGTGCTTGGAACCAAGCGCAGGGAATTGACTCGCTAGAACCTAATATTCCTCAGATTTTGCAATACCTAACTGAGATGCTGGACCAAAGGCCTATCCTTCTCATCAATTAAGATCCATGCCTCTGCAATTTCAGCTCATTACAATACGGATCCCCCTATTTTTTCTCATCCACTGCTAAGACAGTTTCTCAGAGGGGCCAAAAACATAAGACTTCTAAGAAGAGCTCCAATGCCTAAATGGGACCTCAACTTTGTTTTGGAAAAACTTACACTGCCTCCTTTTGAACCAGCTAATACAGCAGAGATAAAATACTTGTCATGGAAAACTGCTCTTCTCCTAGAAATAACTTCAGCAAGACGAGTCTCAGAGTTACAGGCACTAATGGCTGTGGAATCTTTCATTATTTTCCATCAGGGCAGGGTTTCTCTATGGACAAACTCGACATTTATGCCTAAGGTAGTGTCCAGCGTGGCTCTTAACCAAACCATACATTTGCCTACCTTTTGTCCAAACCCACAGAATAAAGGGGAGAGACTTCTGCATACTTTGGACATACACAGACAGCTACACTTTTACTTGGACAAGACTAAAGCCTTCAGAATGACTGAGCAACTCTTAGTGGCGTATGCTGCAGGTTCCCAAGGAAAAGCCATTTCAAAGCAGACTATTTCAAAATGGATAGGTCACTGCATTCATTTCTGCTATTCACTTGGCAAATATGTGCCCAAGGGCATTAGGACACATTCTACCAGAGCAGCAGCTACTTCAGCAGCCTTCCTCAGAGGAGTACCAACCAAGGATATTTTGGAGGCTGCAACATGGACTTCAGTGCACACTTTTACAAAGCACTACCATTTACCTCTCTACTCTAAATCCAGAGCAGGCTTTGCCACTGCAGTTCTGCAGGGCCTCATAGCCACTCCAAACTCTATTTAGGCTCAGCCACCCAACCTCAGCTTTGGGATTCAACCCAAGTGTAATGACTGCAACAGTGAAACACTATGAACATCGTACAGTTGTGTACCTACCATAAATGTAGAGGTTCAAGTGTATTCACTGTTGCAGTCCAGGTTACCCTTCCCCCTTTTTCTTTGCTGGACTTATCTGTACCTCTCTATTCTATACAACCTATGTGGTGTATTTGCTTGTAGATGAAGGTTGTTCATGCTTTTTTATGTTCATAATTTTTACAGCCTACCCTTTTGGGGGCACCTGACATCTGGGGCAAGAAAAACTGAAGAAAATGGCGTTGGCTGCATCTTTTATACCCCTGGCGCACTGACGTCAGGGAAAAGGTGACAGCAACCAACGCTGGACCAGGACTTTGGAATTCAGGCCGACTGCGGGTAGCCTGCTAGCAGGATAACCCATGTGTAATGACTGCAACAGTGAATACACTCGAACATCTACATTTATGGTAGGTACACAACTGTACTTTTTCAAATGTTCCCTTGGAAGATAAACTTTTGCACGAGAATACTTTCACAGAACATAAGGAGGAAGAAGCTAAGGTCATGCAAAGGTTAAATCAGATTTTTCAGTATAGCAGGTGTCCTTCAGGTTTGACTATTTTGGGAGATGCCAGACAGTGTCAGCAGAGAAATCAGGAGAAAAGACATGGCAAGATAAGTATAAAACTAGGAGGCAGGCTGATAGTGGTTCAGCCATTCCGTTTGAGGAGTTGTATCTCATTTTTTTGAAACCACCCCCCAAAAAAATGTCTCCAGACATACTGCATATGTTGGAGATGGTCATCAGACTTCCCTGGCAAGAAAGAACTGAAGATTGAGCTGGGCAACTACCCTTTGTACCATGGACATACTAATGTGTGAAAGAAAGGACATCCACCAGGTTGTGGTGGGGGGGAGCAGGACCTCTGGTATTCTTTGACCTCAGACATTTGCGGACAGGAAGTCCTAGGAGTCATTATTGCAACAGTGAAATCTATTCTTAACATCTACATTTATGGTAAATACTTAACACAGTTGTACTTTCTTGATGGTGGTGCACATGCCAGAAAAAACTGTGTTCTACCAGACACAGGAAATGGGCTTCATCACCCAGAGAGTTAAAACCATGTTACACGCAGACGTGAGGGGTCTCTGGATGGTATCTTGTAAGATGCGAGTTATTCCTGTTGTGCTGTGTTAAGCTGTGCTCATTTTAAAATTGGTCAGGAAGCTTAACAGAAATAAATCTTACTCAGCAAAATGGAAAATATTTTCCACTTAGTGTGAGCAGAACTTGAATCATTTTAAAGCAAAGGGTACCACTCTTCGATTTATAGCAGGCGTGTTCTGCTCATCTGATAGATGCAGAATTCAGCTGTATCTGCTTGGATGTCCTTCAAGGATGCATCTGCAGTCTTTACAAATGGGTTGTCCTGTCGTCAGGCAGCCCTTCGGTCGGCCGGATTCCAAAGTCTGGGTCTGGCTTCGGCTGGTGTCGCACTTCACCCGACGTCATTGCGGCAGTTATTCGGGTATAAAGGCATCAGCCGACGCCATTTTCCTCAGTCTTTCTTGCCGTGGCGCCGAAGCAGAAGCTGTTCGCAAGTGCCGGTCGGTCAGATCCAGAGATTACTACTACCGAATACTACTTCGAAGACTTCTATAAAGCTAAGTACCCCGTTGGGGACTCTTTCTTGCCTCAGACGATGTCAGAGAAAGTTAATAACTGTTTATCTTGTGGGAAACAAATACCTCATAAAGATTTCCACTCCTATTGCATACATTGCTTAGGCCCAGACCACGACGTAGCAGCTTGTCTAGCCTGTGCTTCTTTTAACCGACGGACGCTTAAACGTCGGTCGGACTTTGCTGAACAGATTTTCGGCTCCGATTTTGCCTACATTATGCCGTCGGATCCTCCGACTATGCAAATAACCAAAAAACGCAAAGAAAAGGACCGACACTCGCGGTCCGGTTTCGACGAAACCGGTTAAGCAAACCACGAGTGTCTCGGTTTCGGCCGAAACCGAGCAAGTGGTTCTTTCTTCAGCCGATAACATGCCTTCTACCGAGGCCTCTTCTAACCTGGTAGAAACTGCTTCTGAAATCCAACCTTCTGTTGCGTTTTCACAGGATTTATCAGACACCATTCCCCTGGATATTTCAACCCCTGCACGTGGAGCTGCTAGGCCTCCTCCAGCTATGTCTATTAAGGCTTTTGCCAGGGCTAAAACAGCCAAAGCATCAAAACCTGTGCCTGCCAAGCCCCCCTCTCACAGGCCCAGCACCAGCTCCCATATGCTTTCTTTGGCTGAGGATCTCATCTCTTTAATTCGTGGAGCCCAGCCTCATCCAGACAGGGCCTCTCCCTCCTCCAGAAAAGAGGCCTAGAGCAGAGCCCCCTGAGCCAGTATCCACAGATGATTCCTCTGATGACTCAGAACATACAGACCCTCCTGAGGCTTCTTATTCTCCTTACGAAGACTCTGATGCTGAGGAGTCCATCCCTTCAGCCTCTCCTCCTGAGGAATTTTCCTTTGGGGAAACCCTGCATGCTATGAGGGAACAATTTCAGTGGCAGGGCCAAGATTTCTCAGACTCTAGAAAAAGGCTTAGGACCTTTCTACATTTGCCACAGCATAGGCCTTTAGCTATACCTCCAGTTCTTTCTGTTGTTGATGATGCATTTAATGATGCTTGCACTGCTCCTGATTCTTTACCTCCGGCTCCTGCTAAGCCCGATAGGTACTACAGGGTCCCGGACACTCATCACCACTTATATAAGGCTCCTTTTGCAGATCCAGAGACCATCTCCCAGGGTCCTAAAGCTGTAGCAGCTACTTCTTCTAAAAACTCCCTCCCCTCTGAAAGGGAATCCAGGTCCTTAGAGAGATGGGGTAAAAAAGTTTACACCTCTGCTACTTTGTCAGCTAGAGCTTTGAACTGCCAATTTCATATGATTCAATATCAAGAGTTTATGCTTGACTAGTTGACTAAAAAGCTGTCCTCTGAAGAATCTTTAGATAAAAAGTATGTTCAAGAAATGGTACATAACATACAGCAGGTTAGTAACCATTCTTTAAAATGTGGCTATGATGCACTGGAGGCTTCCTTTAGATCAGCCATGACTGGCACAGTTATCAGGAGGCATGCATGGTTGAAAGAACAGGCATTACCAGACCATGTCAAATCTAAGCATGTTAAGTTGTCTATCTCGCCTTCATTCTTGCTGGATAGGTTCGGAGCCGACCTCGGCTCCGACTCGGCCACTCTAAAAGCTCGAGAGTTGGTTCCACCGGCTCGAGGCTCCCCTTATATCCCACAATGCTAGGCGTGAGTTACCTCAGATCTCGTTTGCCGCTACAGCGATCGAGGTGTTTTGTTTCTACTGGCTTCTTGGTGAGTAACTTTGGAGTAAAATTTAGTATACTTAAACCCCTTTAGTTTTAATCTTAACAGTTGTTTCCCTTAGTTTAGTGGATTTTCTCCCCCTTTCTCTCTAAAATCCCATTTTTTCCACAAGAACTTATAAGTTCTTCCCTCGGGCCTTTGGGCCTTTTTTCTTCCATCCCCTAGTGGTGTGTGTGTGTTTTTTCTCAGAATTTAAAACTTTGGTAGTTTGTTTTATTTTTTGAGTTTAAAATAGGATAGGGTGTAATCAATGTGTTTGACTGGGTGTGTGTGATTACACTTTTTCTAAAATGTCTAAAGACTCGAAGGTCTCAGGCTTCAAGAAGTGTGACTCGTGCTGTCAGAAAATGTCTCTTGACAGACGGTCACACTTCTTGTGTCTACTGCCTGGGACCTTTGCACCTGCAGGACTCCTGTGCTGTATGCCACGGCTTCAGCCCCAGGGTCCTGCAGGAAAGAAAAAACAAACTGATTTTGAGAGGTTTACTCAAGCCTGAGGGTTCCCTTACTGTCTCTTCGGGAAAGCCCTCCAAGGCTTCTAGGTCCTCGGCTCCAGCTACTGAGCCGAGACCTAAGCTCTGAAACCTCCGTCTACATCGGCTCCGGCTGGAGCCGAGTCTCAGTCTACAGTTTCTGTGGTTTCTCGGCTCGGCTGGAGCCGAGGTATTCGAAATTCCTGTGTCGGTTCCGACCAGACCTTCGGAACCGACATCTAGAAAGAGGTCTAGGTCACCGTCCCTTGGCTCCGTTCATTCAGCTCCAGCATCTCCTCTGCTGTCTGAACGGAGCCATAGATCTCACTCCTCTAGGTCATCGAGGCTGTCGGACCATGACCTTCAGAGGGTAGTGAGTCGACTTCTTAAGTCCGAGGCACTGGCCCAAATGCTTCAGAGCCCGACTCATCAGTCGATGCCTGACCCTGTCCCTCATTATGTTCCTCCTCCGACTCCTGAGCTCGGGCAGGCGTTGAACCGAGACTGTGGTAGCGTCGGAGCCGATACAAATGTCTTCGGCTCCATCGTCGGCGCCGGACTTCCATCGTCGGCTCCGAGGGGGGTGAGTGGCATCGGACCCTTGTCCGACCCCGCTCTCCCTCTCGGGGCTTCGCGCTGGTGAGTTCGGCTCCGACATCGCCTCGAGCCATCACTGTCGGTGCCGAGGGAGGTTTTAGCTTTGGCGGGACCTCTGGCTCTGCCTGACAGGGTGCGTTGAGGTCATGCGGAGTGTTAGAACCTGGTTCTACTCCACAGTCGGCTCCGTCCGCCCCTCCCTCTTCGGTGCCTCAGGTCAAGTCGACTCACTCCCTCATCCCGGACCACAGAGAGCCGGCTCCTCAGGAATCCCCTGTGGGGATCTCATCCTCTTCCGAGGCCTCTCCTGATTTGGCAGAAGAGCCCCTTCGGAAGAGAAAGTGTAAGAGGAAACACATAGACTCACCTGAGTCCGTCACCTCTGACACAGATTTAGAGGATTCCGAGGGTTCCCCCCGTTCCCCTTCTGAAGATGTCTCATTCATAAGCTTTTGGATGCACCTATGGACAAGGTCAATTTATTTGGTTCCCCTGCACAGCAGGTACTAAAAAAGATGGAAGAGAAAGCAAAATCTGTGCAAACAGGGAAGAGAAAGCAAAATCTGTGCAAACAGTGAAAGATTTCTTACAAGTTCAACCTCCAAGGTTTAGCAGGAACTGGCCCTCCAAGAATTGGTCCTTTCCGGACTCCTCTAAGGCACAAAGAGGCAGGAATAGGCGCTCTAGAGGCAGAAACTAATCCAGGGGTGCCTACAAGGGTCGCCAGTGGCAGGGTAACAACCAACGAGGCACGGATACAGCCACCACCACTACAACAACTCAATCACAGTGACTTGGCGGTGGCACCGCCTACCAGGGAACAACTAGAAGCACCCTTAGGCGGAAAGCTAACCTTATTTTCAAGAAACTGGCACTGCATTACAAGAGAAAAATGAATTTTGCAAACTATAGACCAAGGTTACAGGTTCCATTTCCATACTCTACCAGGAAAGAGAGGAATGCCAAACCTACCACCTACTCAAAGGACAGAAGCTCTAAAACAAATATCTCAATTATTAAGAATGAGAGCTGTGGAAAAGGTACCATCTATGGAGCAAGGGAAGGGATTTTACTCCAGACTCTTCCTGGTACCAAGAAAAGAAAACAAATGGAGGCCTATTCTAGACCTGTCCGCTTTAAACACATTCCTCATTGTTCCAAAATTCAAAATGCTGACCCTACAGCAGCTTCTTCCCATGCTGGGCAAGGAGTCTTGGCTGGTAACTCTAGATCTCAAGGAGGCATACCTGCACGTCCCCATAAGACCAATTTGCAGAAGATACCTCAGATTTCTTGCAGGATCAGAGCATTATCAATTCTCAGCATTACCCTTTGGCTTATCTACTGCGCCCAGAGTGTTCACGAAATGCCTGGCATCAGTAATCGCTCATTGCAGACTTCAGGATTCAAATCTATCCCTACCTGGACGACTGCCTGATACAAGCGGACAACAAAAACAAACTAACAGAAGACTTACAAAGAGTCATCTACTTGCTGCAAGCCCTGGGATATACAGTCAATACAAAAAAGTCAAGGCTGATTCCATCCCAAAGAATAACCTTTCTGGGTGCAGAACTGGACACATCAAAACAAATGGCATTTCTAACTGCAGAAAAGAAAGAGCAACTTCCTCTCTACTTCTTGGCATTAACAAAGCAAAACCATCTAACTGCAAGAAAAGTGCTACAAGCTCTAGGCTTCATGGCATCCTGCATAATACTGGTCCCTCATGCCAGGCTGCATATGAGAAAGCTACAGTGGTACCTAAAGAATTTGTGGTCCCAACACAAGCACAGCCTAGAAACCAAAATTCCAATGATCCCATGCCTGAAGCAAGAGTTCCTATGGTGGGCTCAGGCCTGCCAATCAAACACAGGATTGCCCTTCTGCAAAAGTCAACCAAGACAAACCATCACGACAGATGCCTCAGACCTCGGTTGGGGGGCACACATGATGGGCAAGTGCATTCAAGGCCTATGGACTCAAGTCCAGCTGCATCTGCACATAAATCTAAAAAAAATGATGGCAGTAAAATTGGCAATCCAGGCATTCAGACCTTTTCTCCAAGAAGGCCAGTTGATAAGGACAGACAACACCACAGTTATGTGGTACATCAACAAACAGGGAGGCACACTCATACCCTCTATGCCGGCTGGCACTGGACCTATGGGATGTGGCTCTGAGCTACAACATTCAGTTACAGGCAATTTATGTACCAGGGAAGGAAAACATTCTAGCAGACATATTAAGCAGAACTACAACAGATGCCCACGAATGGATGCTGCATCCGGACATCTTCAAAACCATCACAAGAGAATGGTGATTACCACAAATAGACTTGTTTGCATCCCCATTCAATCACCAGTTGAAGAAATTCTGCACAAGGACTTACCACCCACTTGCTTGGAAGGTGGACTCCCTATCTTTCAGTTGGAAAAGCCTGACAGCATACGCATTCCCACCACCTCCTTTGATGCACAAGGTGCTTCTGAAGATCAAAGAGGAACGTCCGAGGATCATTCTGATAGCCCCAGACTGGCCAAGACAACATTGGTATCCACTGCTGAGGAGCATGTCCCGGGAACAAATATGGTCACTGCCCCTGATCCCATTACTGCTAACACAGAACAACTACAACATCCTGCATCCAAACCTAAAAACTCTGCAGCTAACTGCCTGGAACATTACATAACAGCAATTAACCCAAATTTATCCCAACGGGTTAAAGACATAATCCTGGAGGCTTGTAGACCTTCAACAAGAAAGAATTATGCAGCAAAATGGAAAAGATATCTCATCTGGAGTACTGCAAAGGGGCAAGATGCGACACTGGTGAACATAGCCAACATCCTGGAGTACTTGGCGGAGCTCTTCCATACAGGCCTGTCCTATTCTTCCATCAAGATACATGCATCAGCTATTTCAGCAGAATACAGCTTGGATCCTCCTGTCTTCTCGCATCCTCTGCTCAGACAGTTTCTGAGAGGAATTAAAAATGTAAAACCTCCCAGGAAACCTCCATTGCCAGCATGGGACTTGAACTTTGTGCTAGAAAAACTGACTCTTCCTCCTTTCGAACCAGCAGCAACAGCAGAATTACAATACTTATCCTGGAAGACTGCTTTCCTGCTGGCAATAACCAGCAAGAAGGGTCTCTGAACTACAGGCATTAATGGCAGTGCAACCCTTCCTGATCTTCCATCAAGATAGTGTCCATGAGAACAAATCCTACATTTATGCCTAAGGTGGTATCCAGAGTCTCTTTATCAGGCTATCCACCTTCCTACATTCTTCCCCAACCCACAGAACAGGGGAGAAAGGCTCTTACATACCTTGGATGTACACAGACAATTACGCTACTACCTGGACAGGACAAAAAACAATAGAAAAACTGACCAGCTTCTGGTAGCATATGCAACAGGAAAGGAAGGAAAACCAATTTCTAAACAGACAATCTCCAAATGGATAGGAAATTGCATTAGATTTTGTTACTCCTACCATGGAAAGAAAACTCCAGAGAACATCAGGCCTCACTCCACAAGGGCTACAGCCACTACCACAGCTTTCTTACGAGGAGTGGCTACCAAGGACATTATAGAGGCTGCTACTTGGACCTCCGTGCATACATTTGCCAAGCATTATAACTTACCTCTATACTCTAGATCCCGTGCTAGTTTTGCCACTGCTGTTTTGCAAGGGATCCTAACTACACCATAATCTCTTCTCATTTCCTCCTCCCTAGTTTAGCTATGGTATTCTACCCATTTGTAAGACTGCAGATGCATCCTTGAAGGACATAGTACAGTTTTGTACCTACCATAAATGTAGATGTCCGAGAGGAATGCATCTGCAGTCAGGATTACCCACCCTCCTTCCCTCTGAGGTACTCCTAGGGTATTTGCCAATCTTCAGCTAGCTTGGGGATCTATTATGGTGTATTT
The DNA here is from genome assembly GCF_019279795.1 of Protopterus annectens. Taxonomy (NCBI): domain Eukaryota; kingdom Metazoa; phylum Chordata; order Ceratodontiformes; family Protopteridae; genus Protopterus; species Protopterus annectens. The sequence goes on along the minus strand of NC_056733.1, from coordinate 929,265,823 downwards.
GTTTGTATATATGTACATACATGCTTATTTTGTGTGTTTGCTCTCTACTATTTGGAAACTTTGGCATTTATCCAAATTTAGCCATCCAAGAGGGCACCTGGCATCTGGGGCAAGAAACACTGAGGAAAATGGCGTCGGCTGATGCCTTTATACCCGAATAACTGCCGCAATGACGTCGGGTGAAGTGCGACACCAGCCGAAGCCAGACCCAGACTTTGGAATCCGGCCGACCGAAGGGCTGCCTGACGACAGGACAACCCATTTGTAAAGACTGCAGATGCATTCCTCTCGGACATCTACATTTATGGTAGGTACAAAACTGTACTTTTTCTTCCACCATTGCCTCTGACAGGGATGCTATGGCTAAGCATGTAATAGTTTTCCACAGTAGCAGTCCACCTTGAATCAAATCCTGCCTTTATGCCAATGTAATTTTGGAGATGAACCTTAATCATTCAGTCTAGTATTTTTCCTTTAACCTCATAACAGAGGGGAGAGGGTCTTTCATCTGTTGAACTAAATCTATTGCAGTATTAGTTGAATAGGGCCATCAAAAGAAACTGTTGCAGTATTAGTTGAATAGGGCCATGTACATCAGGCTGGTGGAACCCCCCCCCCCTCTCTTTTTTTTTTTTTTGCCCTTGTACATGAGCGCTGACCAGCTGAAAAGCAGATTCCAGTTTGCAGACTGCATTCTTTTCTATGCAAATAAAGGTCTGTGTAGGAATGTGGGAGCATGCATTCCAAGGCAATCTCCACCTCAGCAGCCTTTTTTTTTTTTTTCAGGCAGGCTTCAGTCTAGGTTATTTTTTATGAGGTGGCCACTAGCATCAGCTCATACATCCTTCAGACACCATATGATGGATATCAAGTCCAGGAGTTGAGCAGGGTTTGCAGTAGCAGTCCTCCAGGCTTCCTTTGAGGAAACACTCTGAGGATAGAAGGATGTCCTGTCTCCCCTTGTTTTGGGGGGAGTTATGGGAGCCTGTTTTGCATGTGTTACGCATATTAGTATAACAGTGATTTTACAGTAAACATAGTGTAGTTGTGTAAGATGTTGCTATGACAGTAGATGTTTGTGTAGGATCACCATTGCAAGACAGCCCTCTGGGCAGTCCTTTTTTCCTTGCCTGTTCAGAAGGTTAGCCTGCAGGGAGTTACTACAGTGAGGGGGTCTCTCTGAGTTTGTAGTACAGTCCACTATTCTGCATATGGGACATGGCCTCCTCATATTTTGCTAGTAGTAAAAGAATGGATTGTGATGTGAACTAACATTTTTCTGTTTTGCACAGGAGTACATCTCCATGTGCAAGGTAAGTTTTTCTGCACTCTCATGTATGCAGAGTCAAGTCGATCAGGTGACTTTCAGCCACTGGCTGACTTTAAGCATTATTGCAGCAATAACTGTACTCAACTATCTACTCTTGTGGTGAGTTCTCTAACAGCTGTACTGCCTTGTAACAACTTGGTCATGTTTTATTTTGCACTGCCCCTATTTGTTACATCTTTAACCACTGGAATATCTGCTCTTAATGCAGCTTTGTTGGCATCAGGAACTCAAGTAACCCCTCAGATAGCCATGGCAGCTCAGATGGCAGCACTTCAAGCAAAGGCACTAGCAGAGACTGGAATAGCTGTACCAAGTTACTACAATCCAGCAGCAGTAAACCCAATGAAGTTTGCAGAGCAAGAGAAGAAGCGAAAAATGTTATGGCAGGGCAAGAAAGAAGGAGCAGTAAGTAGCACATATTTTAATTGTTAACATTTTGAGAGAGGAAGGCTTTAAATGATTGAGATGGACAACTTGTTGCTGTTTCATACTAATTGCTTTTCTCTTCGGTCTTCTAATAAGATGACTCCCACTTTTCTTATTTTGATGTTGCTGCTACACATCTCTTAAGTCATGTACGATTGTCTGATTTTTCTATCGTTTGTGTGTGTTTTTGCAGTGTGATTTTGATTGTAGTGTTTTTCTTTCAAACAGCCTTATCATTCTGTTTGCATCTGCATATTTTCAGTGTCGTCAGCAAAAATCAATTCCTTTCCTTCCTGTCTGCCAAGTCATTCGTAAAGACGTTGGGGGAAAAAACTATCCGCAGTGTTGGCAGTTGTATCTCTGTAGTCTCTCTTTACCATAAGCCATGTGATCTGTAGTCACTGACCTTTGATTTGAGTTCCACTGTAGGACACACTCTACATCAACAAACTTTGCTAGAGACTTTTCTTGGTGGTGTGCAGAATTACAGTTTATTTTTCCCTTTTTTTATTTTATTTTTATAGGTTCAAGGCTAGCTGCCCTTGTGGGCCATTATAAGCTAGCCAGTTTCAATTTTGGTACTTAAATTAAACTCTTCCATTTGGTGTTACATTGGCCTTACCCATCCCGTGGTCAACAAGTAAAACTTGAAAAAATATTATCTGATGTCCTTTTCCTTCTTCCTTGACAAATGGGTTAAGGATCTGATCCTTAAATCCAACTCAGCCGCATACTTAAGACTTTGGATCCAACTCTCGACCTCGTGTCTCTACTTGTAATGCCCTAGTCCATCCCCAGCACCTCGGATCTCATTTGCCACCATAGTGTACAAACGTGTTCACCTTCTTTCATAGGGTTTGTTATAGTTCTTAATTCTTCAAGTAAGAAAGCTTGATTTCTTTCAATTTAAATTCCTTTCTCTTTATCAAGCCTCCCTCTTAGATATTTGGCCACAGTTTGTGTCAGGTTTTTCTACTATTTTAATAGTAGTTTCTCCTAATTAGCATTGCTGATTTGTCTTTCTCTGTCACTTGCCTATAGGGTAATTCTTTTTACCGTTGGTGATCTCCTTTTCTATTGAAACAAAAACACCTCTTATTCTACTCCTTCCTTCCTTTAGTTTTTGTACCGTCATGGCTAACCAGCTGACGGGCTTCAAAAAGTACTACTTGTGGGTATAAAATCCCCAGCTCAGATGCCCAGAAGGAGTACGTATACTGCTTGGGACCAGCTCATTTAAACACAGACTGCGCAATCTGTGCAGCTTTTAACTCATGAGCTATAACTGACAGGAGAAGCAAACTGGTTCTCAGGAGTTTGCTTCCTTCCTCCTCTTCAGGGCGTCATACCCACCCAGTAAGTCTTCAAAAGCTCTGTTGGACCACAGGAAGCAGTCGCCTCCAAATTCTTCCAAGCCTTCTTTGGAGCCACCCTCGAAAGTTGCTAAATTGTTGGATCAGATTGCCTGATTCGAAACCATTGGATCCCATTGATGATCTTCGTGTTTCACTGTTGCAGTCATCACATTTGGGTTATCTGCCTGCAGAGGTAGCCCTCAGTAGGCCTGAATACCAGAGTTTTGGGATTTCTGCGTCAGATTTTGTCGCTTCTTCCATGACGTCCTGTCATCAGTGGTATAAAATATGCAGCCAACGCCATTACATCTGCTTTTCTTGCCGAGCAGAGTCTGAAGCAGAAGCAGTTCGCAAGTGCCGGTTGGCCGCCTCCTGAAATTTTCATTTTTCGAGTTTCAGACCTGAAGTTTTCTGAAAGATAAGTACCCCGTTGAGGATCCTTTTTTCTTGCTCTAACCGATGTCAGAATAAATTAATAATTGTCTTGCCTGTGGAAAGCAAATACCTCACAGAGATTTTCATTCTTACTGGCGTCACCTGTTTAGGCCCAGACCACGGCGTCCCTCGCTGTCGGTTTTGTGCCTTGTTCAATGCCAGAACTATTCGTCATCAAGCTATTTTGTTGCTAAATTCTTTCGCTCTCCTTCTCCATATTCTGTAATGGCTTTGATAAGCCATCTGACTGCCGATCTTCCGGAGAAAAAAAGTAAGGATAAAGAATGAGACAGACCACATAGGTTCAAAACTGCAGACGACGCTTCTGTTAAGCTAGTTGCCAGTCCGCCGGTACACAGTGAGGTGCTTTTGCAGCCCCTGATACCCACTTCTACAGATTCGCAGGCCTCTACTGAGACCCATTCGGAGTCCAGTATGCCGCGAGATGCTTCTTCGACTATGGAACCTGCGGTTGTGTCTATCTTGGATGGATCCAGAGCTGCTGTGCAGGCACAGGCTTCTGAGGGTGTATTCCGGCCTTCCGATGTCCATATTAAACCGACTTTGTTTTAAACCAAAAACACCAAATTTCTCAGGCCCAGAGTTCACTCTACGCCTAGGAAACCGACCAAAGCACATACTCAGGCCCCTATGCCACAGAAACAAATGCTTAGAATGGCTGAAGACCTTATTAATTTCATTAGGGGAAGCCAGCCTTCCCCCTCTAAAAGACCTAGAACTGATTTTCCTTCTTATTCTTCAGATCATGAGTCAGATTACTCTGACCCTTCTGATTACCAGGACATACCTTTATCTACCTATGAGGATTCTGATGCAGAGGATTCCATTACCTCTGCTTCCCCACCAGAAGATTTTTCTTTTGGTGAAACCTTGCATAGCCTTAGAGAGCACTTCCACTGGGAGTGCCAGGACTACCCACAGCCCCAAAAGAGACTCTGGGAATTTTTAAACTTGCCTCAGCTCAGGCCTCTAGCTAGTCCTCCTGTTCTGGAAATTGAAGATGTCTTTATGGAATCCAGCCTTACCCCTGATACTTTGCCTCCTGCTCCCATAAAACCTGACAGGTACTACAGAGTACCTGACTCCCACAAATTCATCTTTAAGAATCCTGCTGCGGATCCAGAGACCATTCCCAGGGACTTAAAGGCATTAAGGCTACTACAGCCCAAATCCCTATCCCTTGGGACAGGGATTCTAGGGCTTTAGACAGATGGGGTAAGAAGGTATACACCTCTGCTACACTTGCCATCAGGGCTTTAAATTGCCAGTTTCATATAATTAAAGTATCAGCAACATATTATGGAGCTAATTAAACAGAAAATTATGTTGATTCCTGATTGTGCAGAACATAAAGATTTACAAGAGTTAATGCATTCTGCTAACCGAGTTGGAAAACATACTTTGCATTGTGGTTTTGATGCCTTAGAAGCATCTTACAGGGCTGCTGTCACTGCGTCTGTTCTTAGAAGGCATGCTTGGCTTAAGGAACAAATCTTGCCAGACCATGTCAAAGCAAAATTACAAGATGCTCCATTAAACCAAGAACGTCTATTTGGCACTAAAGCAGAAGTCGTCCTCAAAAAGATGGAGGATAAAGCTAAATCTATGCAAACTGTTAAAAATTTCCTACAGGTACAGCCACCTAGATTCAGTAGGCATTGGCCTTCTAAAAACTGGTCTTTTCCAGTCCCTCCCAGACCTTCTCAGTCCAAACCCAGGGGCAGCAGACCACCAAGACTACAGTCTCAGGGTATGCACCGATCTAAACAATGGAGTGCTCCCACCTCAAAAACAGGGAGTAGTAAGCCACCATCCTATGGTAAAATCTCACAATGACTTATCCTAAACTCTTCCAAGCCTTTCCCAAGTACATGCACTTTTAGGAGGGAAACTTGCCCTGCATGCAAAAAACTGGGAGTACATTACCCAGGACAGATGGGTCTTAAACATTGTTTCCTAGGGATACCGATTCCACTTCCACTCACTCCCAACCCCAAGCGGATGGCCAGACCTCCCCCCAAACCAGGGGGCAGAGGCCCAAAAGCAAGTACTTTCTCTTAGTATCAAGGATATTCAACCTGTTCCAGCAGAACAAAGGGGACAAGGCTTTTATTCCAGGTTGTTTGTGATACCCAGAAAAGAAAACTCTTGGCGTCCTATCCTGGATCTGTCTATTTTTAACATCTTCCTGGTGGTTCCAAAATTTAAAATGCTAACTCTCCAGCAGCTGCTTCCTGTGCTAGCCAAGGACTCCTGGCTAGCAAACCTAGACTTAAAAGAAGCTTATCTGCACATCCCCATAAGGGAATCTTACAGGAAATTTCCACGTTTCAGAGCAGGCTCTATGCATTATCAGTTCTCTGCACTTCCCTTTGGCTTATCTACCACACCCAGGGTATTCACAAAATGCCTAGCTCCAGCCATTGCATATTGCAGGCAGAGAAAAAATCAAATTTACCCATACTTGGACGATTGCCTGATTCAGGCGGACAACCAGGAATTGCTACTCCAGCACCTGACATTTGTAAAGAGACTTCTAACTTCACGGGGTATACCATCAATGAAAAGAAGTCGGATCTGGTACCCAGCCAAAAGATTTTATTCCTGGGAGCAAGTTTGAACACAACTTCCCAGATGGCATTCCTCACTCCAGAAAAACACATTTATTTGACAAACTATGTCAATTTACTGGCCACCCAAACCCAGCTATCTGCAAGAAAAATACTGCAAGCCCTAGGGTTCATGGCCTCTTGGATTCTTCTAATTCCGTATGCAAGACTGCAAATGAGGAAACTTCAATGGTACTTAAAAAGTCTCTGGTGTCATCATTCTCGGAACCTGGAAATGATTCCCATCATTCCTTGCCTAAGGACAAATTTCCTTTGGTGGGCAGATGCCTGCTACCACAACAAGGGACTTCCTTTCACTCAACCCCTTGCCGCCCAAACCCTAACAGACTAATCAGACTATGCATGGGGGGGCTCGCATGGCAGGACAATGCATTCAATGCAATGGAGTCCAAAGCTAATGCACCTGCATATCAATCAAAAAGAAATAGCTGTACAGAATGCTCCGACAGCCTTCAAATGCCTTATTCTTCCAAGGCAACTATTGATAAAGACAGACAACACCAGAGTTTTGTGGTACATAAGCAAGGGGAAACCCATTCCTACCCACTCTGCAGGTTAGCCATGGCTCTGTGGAGCACATCCTTGAGCAATCAAGTGCACCTGTAAACTCAATTCCTGCCAGGCAAACTAAATTCACTGGCAGACGACTTAAGCAGAAATCTAATGGACCCACACTAGTGGAAACTGGAACACATCATTCAATCTTCTGATCCACAGGTGGGGGGCACCAGAGGTGGACGTCTTTGCTTCCCTGCAGAACTATCAATTGAGCAAATATTGCACCAGAACTCCCCACAGCCAAGCATGGAAAGTGGATGCCCTGTCCTTTACAGGGGAAAACCTCTCAATCTCTGCCTTTCCCCCCTCTGCCCCTCCTCCCGAAGGTTCTACTAAAGATCAAACAGGACAAGCAAAGGACAATCTTGATTGCACCAGACTGGCCATGCCAGCACTGGTACCCACATTTGTGCAGTCTGACAGTAGTGCCACCATGGCACCTGCCTCAGACCCCTTCCCTGTTGTCCCAGCAGGAGGGCCAGATTTTGCATCCCCGGCTATAAACCCTGAACCTAGCAGCCTGGCTCATCCCCTGAACTCATCACCAGCAACCCTCAGTAAACAGGTGCTAGATGTCATCTTTGAGGCAAGAAGGCCTAGTACTAGGAAATCCTGTTCAGAAAAGTGGAAAAGATACTGTTGTTGGAGCCAGTCTCAAGGAATGGACACAACTATGCCCAGCTTAGCGCGTATTCTAAATTACTGCACAGAAATGCTCCACAAAGGCGTATCCTTCTCTTCAGTTAAGATTCATGCCTCTGCCATCTCAGCTCATTATAATACTGAGCCACCCCTCTTCTCTCATCCTCTGGTCAAACAGTTCCTGAGATGAACCAAAAACTTAAGACCTCTCCAAGAGAGCTCCCTCTCCAGCCTGGGACCTTAACTTTGTATTGGAGAAGCTCACGCTTCCACCCTTTGAACCCACTGCTACAGCAGAGTTAAAGTTCCTGTCCTGGACAGCAGCTTTACTTCTTGCCATCACTTCAGCAAGGACAGTGTCTGAATTGCGGCCCTTATGGCCGTGAAATCCTTCATTATCTTCCATGTGGACAGGGTTTCCCTCAGGACTTAACCCATCTTGTATGCCCAAGGTGGTATCTAGTGTGGCTGTAAACCAAGCCATTCATTTGCCAACCTTTTTCCCTAATACTCAGAATAAAGGGGCAAGGATCCTGTCCACCCACACTTACAGATGTCCCTGATGCTGGGTGATAAACTTCTTATCCCATTCAGACACCACTACTCCGAGGTAATGCTTTCAGTCCTGTGGGATGCCAAGAAACATAGAACAAGAAAATCATACCTAGCTAAATGGGAAAGATTTATTAAATTGTGTCTAGACAAGAGAAGAGACCCTTGCACTGCTAATCCACCCTGCCCCCCCCCATTCTTGTGCGTCAACTAATTAATAAAAATTGGACTTTCCTATTCTTCAGTGAAAGTACACCTTTCTGCAATATTAGCCTGCTTGCCACTAGACCCTCCCTTGCTAGCCAGGCTCAATGTAAAACTCTTCCTAAAAAGGGTGTTGCACATTAGACCTCCAAAAAAGCCTATCCCTTTGCCCTAGGACCTGAACTTCATCCTGGAAAACCTTACCTACCACCCATTCGAACCTGCTGGGAACAGCTACCCTTCAGATGTGCACATGGTGGCTATAGCCTCAGACGGATTTCAAAACTACAAATCTTAGTGGCTTCCCCCTATAATACGCTCTACAAATACAGGGTAACTCTGAGAACTAACCCCTCCATGCCCAAGGTGGTCAACAATTTGTAATTAAACCAATCTATCCACCTTCCCACCTTATTTCCCTCTCCCACCAATGAAGGTGAGAGGATACTTCACTCCCTGGATGTTCACAAACAAATAAGATTTTACCTGGACAAAACAAAATCCATTAGGAAATCAAAACAACTCTCTGCCTTGCCCAATGCTCTTCGATGGAAGGAAACAGTCTCCAAACAAACCATTGCATGTTGGATCAGGAAAGCCATTTGTCTTTGCTACTCCCACTATGGAAAAAATCTCCCAGTGGGAGTAAAAGCCCATTTCACCAGGGCAGTGGCCACCTCCAAGGCTTTCCTAAAAGGTCTGGACACGTCTTTCATTATGGAAAGCAGCCACATGGCCCATTATCCACACATTCACCAAACACTGCAAGTTAGACCAGGTCTCCAGAGCACGTGCAGGATTTGCCAGGGCAATCCTACAGGGCTTTGTAGAGTCATCTTCTGCATCCGCCATCCTTTCATCCAACTAAGATGTGGTACTCTCCCACAACAAGAATACTGCAACATAGGAATAGAAGGACATAGAATAGTTGTGTAAAATCTTATCATAACCATAGATGTCCTTCTCTTCCGTGTTGCAGTATTCCTTCCCACCCAGCAATAACCCCCTCATCATTCTCCTTTTCATCCCAGCATGTCCCTAGGTCCTAATCTCATACACCTTTCGCCCTGGACCTATCAGTACTACAGAAGGACCCCAGGGTCCCTCACCTGACACCACTGGCACCTTCTCTTGCTGGGCCTTCTACTCTGCCTGCTAAGCTTCAAGTTCTGAGGATTGTGCATGCAGACTTCACATTTAAGGCTCCTGGTTTATGGGCCTACATGCGACGTCCCATGCAGCTGCAACAGGCAAGTGGAAGCTTTTGTATAGGAGCCGACGTACGAGTCACCTGAGAGTAGGAAATACTGCAACATGGAAGAGAAGGACATCTACGGTTATGGTAAGATTTTACACAACTATTCTTTCCTCATAGGTCCTATGTCCCCTAGGCTCCATTCTTGTTTTTATGCAGACACTACAAAAGTACTCTAGACCTTGGTCAGCCTCATCCACTGGGTTCTCTAGGAGTCTGTCCAAAGCGGATGTGAACAGGATGATGCAAATGTTCCTCAGACCCCAGATAATACAGATGGTTGTCTCTGCTTCATTCCCCTATTGAATCCATGAGTCTGCCTGCTGCTACTCACACAGTCTCATCTCCTCCTTCAATTTCAGAGCCCCAGAATCCAACCATCCCAAAGTCTGATCTGAAGAGAATTCCTTCACGTACCCGTGACAATATCTCTGGCCAGTTCTGTTCCTGTACTTCCATATTCTGGATCCGAAGTGACCGCATCAGATCTATGGGGCTGGGATCTACTCGGATGATGTGGGATCCATCCCTCCCCTTGGAGCCTCGGAGCTGGACAGCTTGGTTCCGGTTCCCTCCACCAGGCACGGATTAGGCTGGAGTTGTAATCTACCCATATTGGATCACTGCTCTGGCATGGCTAGCCATGGCTTCTCCAGGTCCATCTGCCTTACAGGTTGTGGAAAGGGTCTTTTTCTTGTTCTAGAGATCAGATCTCTCATCCTACCCCTATTCCCTCTGCAGTTCTGAGTCCATCAGACCTATTCCACAGGGACAGCCATTTCCACCTAGCTTCCAGTTGGTTCTTATGGAGGAACTTCCTCTCTCTTCTGATACCTCCCCTGACCATCCCTCCAAGGAGTTGCTTTGGAAGAGAACGTGCAAGAGGAGGCACAGAGTCCCTGCTGTAATCTCACTGAAGGTACTGATTTCAAGGAAGGAGACATATTGGATATCCTTGGGGGGGGGCTGGTCATCTGACAGTCCTCCAGAGTATCCAGTATATGTCCTTCTATTCCAGTGTTGCTGTATTCACTAGTGGGTTTACCCTTCTTCCCATCAGCTTATTCGCCCAGGTTTCCGAAGCTTTTTCAGTCCCTGTTAGTGAGTCGGATGTCTGACGTGTAGGCTGGTACGTGGGCCATAAAAGTGACGTCTGTGAGCACCAGTCCTGATAACTTTTCAGCTGTCAGCCGTACACCAGGTGTTCCTGCTACTCGCAGATTTCTGATCAGTCTTGCATTAAGTACCCCATTGGGCTTTTTCTTCAGTTCTTTTGTATTTGATATAGTCTATTAATCCCGACTCCCAGCCACCTGCCCCTAGAAGGGCAGACCGGTTGTATAGAGTACCTGAGGCAGACAAATTTCTTTTCAAATGCCCACCAGCTGACCCAGCAACCAATTTCTGTTGCCACTGACAGGGCTACCAAACTTCTCCCCAGTACCACTGTCCTGCCTGCAGGTAAAGGCACCAAGGCCATGGAGAAGTGGGGGAAGAAGTTGTATACTTCAGCTACTCTAGCCTTTAGGGCTACAAATTACCAGGCACACATGGCTAAATACTTCTTGGCATTACTGGACAAAACTTCTAAGGAACTTAATGAGATCCCTGACTGCTCTGCAAAGGCATCCTTGTCTTCCTTGCTTGGACTCGTCTCCCAAGTCAATAAACATTCCCTAAGGTGTGCATATGATGCAGCAGCAGAGGCCTCTATCAGGTCAGCTGCATCTGCCTCTGTATTGAGGAGATGCTCTTGGTTGCATCTTCAGTCCCTACTAGATAACTTTAAAAACTTGGATTCTCCTTTGGATCACACTGCCCTTTTTGGCTCCAAGGTAGCTGATCTCTCTAAGTCACTCCAGGATCTAAAGCATCTTCTTGTCTCTCCAATCCCAAAATTTTAAAGAAACTACCCGTCAAAGACAAAGTTTATCAGGAAGACTTCTAGGCCCTCTGCCCCCACCAGGTCTAGAAGACCACACAGGAGGCAGACTTCTCAGCCTAGGGCACCTCAAGCTTCCTCCCAGAGACCTCCCTTTCCAGACAGGGCAGGCAGCATCTGACTGCCTACCTTTTTTTCTAACTCCTCCTCCTACCACCATACCTTTATACTCCTGCCTCTCTCACTGCCTCCCTGCATGGGCCCTAGTGACATCCGACAAATGGGTTTTGTCAATCCTGAAGGAGGGATACTTCATGACCTGGATGTCCCTCCCTCGAGGCTTCCTATTCCACTACCTCCACCCTCTCAGTGGTTCCTCCTCCCCAAGGTTCTAAACGATGTGCTGTTCCAAGACACTATAGAATTAGTCTCCCCCTCTGCTCGAGTGAGAGGCTTCTACTCCAGAATTTTTCTGGTACCCAGGAAGGAGAGACCATGGAGACCCATCCTAGACCTTTCCCGCCTCAACCCATTCCTGAAGGTTCCTTCCTTCATGATTGCGCTACCCATTCTCTTTCTTCTCATCCTTCCCTGGGCCTTCATGGTGATCCTGGACATCAAGGAAGCCTATCTACATATTCCAGTAAAACAGTTCTCCAGAAAATTCCTCAGATTCAAAGCAGGCTCCTTGCATTTTCAGTTTTGTGCCTTGCCCTTTGGACTATTCACTGCTTCAAGGATATTTACAAAATGCCTAGCCCCAGTCATTGCTTACTGCAGAACAAGAGGTATGCAAATTTTCCCATACCTAGACGATCTTCTAATTCAAGCAGCACAGACATACAAACCCTCCTAGCCCAAACAAAGGACCTCTTGCTGCAGTCCTTAGGGTTCCTCATAAACTTCCCAAATCCAAACTAAATCCTAAACACAACATTGTCTTCCTAGGATGCAGAATCAGAGCAGACCTCAGGATGGCCTTCCTACCTCAAGAAAAAATGCTCTCCCTGGCCCAACTACTTCAGTCTGCCCTCCTTACTCCCACCCTGAGCTAAAGTGGTGGATGGCCCAGGTGACCCTAAACCTGGGTCTCCCTCTACAGTGCCCCCCCCCTTTCTCAGATCATGCACACAGACGCCTCAGATCTGGGCTGGGGGGCAATATTAGACACAAGGAAAGTACAAGGTTTGTGGAAAAACAAACACACACGATGGCATATCAAAGAAATGTCAGCCATACTTCTGGCTCTGCAGGACTTTCTACCTTTCCTCGAACAGGGCATTCTGAAGATCTTCACAGACAATGCCACAGTGATGTGATACTTGAGGTAGGGCTTGGTCCCTCCTTGTTCATCTGCAGACTAGCTCTACAGGTATGGGAACTAGCGGTCTCCCAGGGGATCACCCTACAGGTAGCCTACATCCTGACCTAACAAAATTGCCAGGCAGACTCCTTAAGCAGAACATCCTCACAGTCGCAAATGGATACTGTCAAGGGAGGTATTCCTAGAGTTGATCCACAGGTGGGGTATTCCACAGATAGACCTGTTCGCCGCCTCCACAAACGGGCACCTCCAGAGCTACTGCTCCAGAAAGTACGACCCAAAGGCTCTTCAAACAGATGCCTTCTTAATGTCCTGGACGGGGAAATACCTGTACGCCTTTCCTCCTGATACAGAGTCTCCTACTGAAAGTCCAGCAGAACTTGCCAAAAATCTTGTTGGTGACACACTTTTGGCCAAGGCAACACTGGTTCCCCCTACTTAATCTATCCAAGGGCAATCGCCACAAGTTACCCACCCCCCCCCCCCCAGTGGATCTAGTCACACAGCACCAGGGGACACAGATTCACCCACAGTGGAGATCCCTACACCTCTCCCTGTGGCTGACAGGATTCTGATTCCCTTCAGACACTTATATGACAAGGACACGCTTTCAGTCCTGTAGGAGGCCAGGAAACCAAACACAAGGAAATCCTCTCTCTAAATGGAGGAAGTTTTCTATCCAGTGTCAGAAATGACAGAGCCGCTGGACAGCAACCTGCCTGTAATTCTCTCTTATCTGTGTGAACTACTAAAGAAAGGCTTGTCTTAACTCCTCCTCAAAAGCACACCTGTCAGCCATTTCTGCTTGCCTGCCTAGGGAGCCCCCACTTGCTTCCAGGCTTCCCACCAAACTATTCCTAAAAGGTGTTTTACACCTAAGACCCCCCTAGGAAACCAACTCCACCTCCCTGGGATATTAATTATGTACTGGAAAAAAAACTCTCTACCACCCTTTGAACCAGCTGGTAAGGCTGACCTGAAATTGTGCACTTGGAAAACAGTAGATGTTCTTCATTCCACATTGCTGCAGTCCTAACCATTGGGTAGTCCGCTGTCCAGTCGGCCCGAATACCAAAGTATATGGCTGACGTCGGTCAAGGCGCATTAGACTGACGTCAGGACGTCAGGGTACTAATGCGCATGACCGACGTCATATCCTCAGTCTTTTTTGCCGCATGGTCCGATGCAGAAGCAGTTTTGCGAGTGCAGGTTGGCGTTCTGAAATTTTCTGAAGTCGGAGTTTCAGACCGAATCAAAGTTGGCTAAGTACCCGTTGGGAATATTTTGTTTTTTCTTGCCTCAGTATTTAACCGGATGTCAGAAAAAGTGAATAACTGTATTTCTTGTGGGAAACAGATACCTCATAGGGATTACCATACCTTGTGTATACCTTGTTTAGGGCCTGAGCACGGCGTTGTTGGATGCCGCTCTTGTGCTAGATTTAACAAACGCACTATTAAGAGAAGGTTAGACTGTGCCAGGTTAGTTTTGGGAAGCGTTGTAATTATAAAATGCCGTCGGATGCTCCGGCGCCGCTTAGATCAAAAGCGCAAGGACAAAGCAGAAAAGCCTAGAGTAGAAGAACCGGCAGTCCCGGACGTCGGTTCTTTAGAAAACTCAGTGGAGCCGGAGGTTTTGCCAGGAGTTTCTTTGGAGTCTCAGGGAGAGACTTTACTGTTACAGGATGTGTCCTCTCAGGAGGTAGGCCAGGCTGAAGGGGCTTCTCAGGTGGCTGTTCTTCCCTCTCTTCCTAAGGTGGTTAGAGCCTCCCTTCTGTTTCCAAGGCTTCTTTGAGAGGCAGGCCAGGTTTAACTTCAGTGGGGGTTTCTCCTAGCTCTTCAGGATCTTTGCCTAAGAAACATATGCTTAAAATGGCAGAGGATTTGATTACTATGATTAGAGGTTCTATGCCCCCTCCTGATAAGAGGCCTAGGGTGGAGCCTGAGTTTGAGAGTTTTGAGCAGTGTTCGAGGCTTCTGAGTCTTGGCTGAAGACTTGCAGGAGTTTCCTCCTTATTCTGATTCTGATGTGGATGATTCTACTCCTTCAGCTTCTCCTCCTGAGGATTTTTCATTTTCAGAGACTTTGCATTCCATGAGGGAGCATTTTAAATGGGAAGGTCAGGATTTCTCTGATTCCAGGAAGAGGCTTAGGGAATTCTTGTTTTTACCCCAGCATAGGCCTTTAGCTATACCTCCTGTTCTGAATGTGGTGGAAGATGTTTTTGCAGAGGCTTCCCTGAACCCTGATTCTTTGCCTCCTGCCCCAGTTAAACCAGATAGGTACTATAGGGTGCCTGAAGCTCATAAGTACCTTTTTAAGAGTCCTAGGGCAGACCCAGAAACTGTCTCTCAGGGGCCTAAAGGTGTTAAGGCTTCTGTTGTTAAAAATCCTATTCCTCCTGATAAAGAGGCGAGGGCTTTGGATAGATGGGGAAAGAAGGTGTATACTTCTTCCACTTTAGCCATGAGGGCATTGAACTGCCAGTTTCACATGTTAAAATATCAAAATTATCTCCTTTCACAATTGAAGTCTAAGGTAGATGCTCTGGCGGAAGGTATTGAGTGTAAAGAGTTGCAGGATTTAGTTCATGTGTCTGAACAGGTGGGTAAGCATTCATTGCAATGTGGTTTTGATGCTGTGCAGGCCTCCTCGAGGGTGGCTGCCACTGGTTCTGTTCTTCGTAGGCACGCCTGGTTGAGGGATCAGAATTTAGCTGAGCATGTTAAGACAAGGATTTTGGATGCTCCTTTACAGTCTGACGTGTTGTTTGGTTCGCCTGTGGAAGCAGTTTTAAAGAAAATGGAGGACAAGGCTAAGTCTATGCAAACTGTTAAAGAGTTTTTGCAGGTGCAGCCTCCGAAGTTTAGTAGAAATTGGCCTACTAAGGGATGGACATATCCTGCTTATGATTCCCAGTCTAGGGGTAGGTCTAGGCGTGGTAGGGGCAGAGCTCAAGGTTCTTTTAGGCCTAGAACAGGGAGTTCACCTGCTCAGACTTCTGGTGAGGGCAGGGGTCAGTCCTTTCGTAAACAGACCCAATGACCTGCCTTTTCAGCTGCCAGTACATTCTCGTCTGGCAGCACCTTTGGGAGGAAGGCTGGCTCTTTTCAAAGAAAATTGGGATTTAATTACCCAAGACAGATGGGTTTTGGATATCATTCACCACAGTTACAGGTTTTATTTCCATACCTTGCCTCCTTTCAAAGGTATGCCAGACATTCCTCCTCTGCAAAGAAAAGAAGGCTCACAAGCAAATTTCTCTGTTACTCCAAATAGGGGCCATTCAGCCAGTCCCTGTGCCAGAAAGGGGCCTAGGATTTTATTCTCGCCTGTTCCTAGTACCAAAGAAGGGGGACACGTGGAGACCAATTTTGGATTTGTCTATCCTCAACACTTATCTGGACATTCCCAAGTTCAAAATGTTGACGTTACAACAGCTTTTACCTCTGCTGGGCAAAGATCACTGGATGGTAACTTTAGATCTCAAGGAGGCTTACCTTCATGTGCCTATCAGACTAAGTTGCAGGAAGTATCTGCGTTTGCGAGCTGGAAATTCCCATTATCAGTTCTCTGCATTGCCCTTTGGCTTATCTACTGCGCCCAGAGTATTCACAAAGGTTCTGGCTCCAGTGATAGCTTACTTCAGGCTAAAAGGAATTCAAATCTATCCTTACTTGGACGACTGCCTGATTCTGGCTCAAGAAAAGGAAGACCTTCTACAGTATTTGGAATATGTGATAGCAGTGCTAAGATGCCTAGGGTATTCTGTGAACGAAATAAAGTCCAGTCTAGTACCCTCTCAAGACATGTGCTTTCTGGGTGTGAGACTGAATACAGCAGCCCAGATGGCCTTTTTAACCCCGGACAAACAAAAGAATCTTTCCATTTACTTCCATCAACTATCTCTTCAGTCCGGGCTGACTGCAAGGACAGTCCTTCAAGCCTTAGGGTTCATGGCATCTTGTATTCTGGTGCTTCCCAATGCCAAACTGCATATGAGGAAGCTGCAATGGTATCTCAAAATGTATGGACACAGCACTGCCAGGATTTGGACACTGTCATTCAAATAATACCTTGCATTCAAAAGGAATTTTTGTGGTGGGCTCAGGAATGTCACCTAAACAAGGGACTCTCTGTGACCCGGCCAGAGGCGAGTCAGATTCTAACGACAGATGCCTCAGACATAGCTTGGGGAGCTCATCTGAATGGAAAGTGGATACAAGACAAGTGGCCTGCCAGACTACAGCATCTACATATCAACATGAAGGAGATGTTAGCAGTCCAGTTTGCATTAATGGCTTTCAAGGAGTTACTTCTTCCAGGGCAGGTGTTGATTCTAACAGACAACACAACTGTCATGTGGTACATCAACAAACAAGGGGGAACACATTCTTACCCTCTCTGCAGGCAAGCAATGATTTTATGGGAGACTGCGCTCAGCTTGCAACTAACTCTTCAGGCAAGGTTTCTGCCGGGAGCACAGAACTCCTTAGCAGATGTGTTAAGCAGGCAAATCATGGATCCCCACGAGTGGAAACTGGATCTTCATGTATTTCAGAAATTGACAGTGTCATGGGGAACTCCAGACATAGATCTGTTCGCTTCTCCACTAAACCACCAGCTGCCAAAGTTTTGCACGAAAAGGTTTCATCACACAGCTTGGAAAGTGGATGCTCTTTCTTTCAGTTGGAAAAATCTTCATGTGTATGCCTTTCCACCTCTGCCTCTTCTCCCAAAGGTACTCCTAAAGGTCAGACAAGACAAGCCAAGGATGATTTTAATAGCTCCAGATTGGCCTCGACAACACTGGTACCCATTACTGAGGAGTCTGGTAAGGAAGCCTCCATGGCCTTTACCTTTGATTCCACACCTATTGTCTCAGAGGGACGGTCATCTACTCAATGTCAAGCTTCACTCTCTTCATCTAACAGCCTGGCATATTCTGTTTTGAAACACAGCAGGTCTCAACTTCCTCAACAAGTTTTGAATGTGATTATGGAAGCCAGAAGACCTAGTACAAGGAAAGTGTACGCAGAAAAATGGAAGAGATTTTTATTTTGGAGTGCAGCAAAGAATTTGGAGATTTCTGAGCCTAATTTGAGTGTGGCTCTTCAATATCTTACTGAGTTATTGGACAAAGGTTTGTCTTTCTCTTCCATTAAGATTCATGCTGCAGCAATTTCAGCTCACTATGATTGTGACCCACCATTGTTTTCGCATCCTTTGTTCAAGCAATTTCTTAGAGGGGCAAAGAATATAAGACCCCCACGTAGAGCTCCTACTCCTGCTTGGGATCTCAATTTTGTGTTGGAGAAACTTACTCTACAACCTTTTGAGCCTGCGGCTACTGCTGACTTGAAATACTTGTCATGGAAGACTGCTTTTTTGTTGGCCATTACTTCTGCAAGAAGGGTTTCTGAATTGCAGGCCCTTATGGCGGTAGAGCCTTTTTTGATTTTCCATAAGGACAGGGTATCATTACGTACTAATCCTTCTTTTATGCCTAAGGTGGTTTCTAGTGTGGCTTTAAACCAAACTATTCATTTGCCTACTTTCTATGCAGATCCCCAAAATAAGGGGGAAAAGATTTTGCACACTTTAGATGTACACAGGCAGTTGCGTTACTATTTAAGCAAGACTACGGATTTTAGGCAGTCTCAGCAGTTGTTTATTTCTTTTGCTTTGAGTTCTCAGGGCAAGCCTGTGTCAAAACAAACTATTTCTAAGTGGATTGGGTTTTGCATTGCATTTTGTTATTCCCATCATGGCAAGGAGATTCCAGCTGGGATTAGGCCTCATTCCACTAGGGCTACTGCCACTTCAACAGCATTTCTAAGGGGAGTGGCAACTAAGGATATTTTGGAGGCAGCTACTTGGAGTTGATTGCATACTTTCTCTAAGCATTACCACCTTCCTCTCTACTCTAAATCTAGGGCTGGTTTTGCCACAGCTATTTTGGAAGGCATGTTGACAGCTCCTGCTTCCTTATGATTTGCCAGCCTCCCTTACCTCTGCTTTGGGATTCTACCCAATGGTTAGGACTGCAGCAATGTGGAATGAAGAACATAGTACAGTTTTGTACCTACCATAAATGTAGATGTTCGAGGATCCACATTGCTGCAGTCCAATTTACCCTCCCTCCTTCCCCTCTGTGTTTAGGGGTGGTTGTGTGAGTGAGGTTATACTCTTGTAATTTTGTATATATTGTACATATTTTTGGTGCAGGAGTGTTTGGTGTTTTTGGTTTTGGCCTTATCTTTTTAGGGTCTTCTGACATCTGGGGCAAGAAAAGACTGAGGATATGACGTCGGTCATGCGCATTAGTACCCTGACGTCCTGACGTCAGTCTAATGCGCCTTGACCGACGTCAGCCATATACTTTGGTATTCGGGCCGACTGGACAGCGGACTACCCAATGGTTAGGACTGCAGCAATGTGGATCCTCGAACATCTACATTTATGGTAGGTACAAAACTGTACTTTTTAACATCAGCCAGGAGGGTCTCAGAGCTCCAAGCCCTCATGTCTACTCCACCCTTCCTAGTTTTCCATATGGACATGGTCACCTTCAGGATTAATCCCTCCTTCACCCCCAAGGTGGTTAATGACCTCTCCCTTAATCAGGCTATTCACCTGCCCACCTTCTTTCCTAACCCTCAGGGAGACATTGAGACTCCCTGGATGTACACAGACAACTTTGTTTCTGCTTGCATTAGACCAAACCTATACACAAATCAGAGCAGCTGTTTGTTTCCTTCCACCCCAGGGCTGTGGGAAACGCTGTAGGAAAACACACCATTTCTTCTTGGATTGCTAGGGCCGTCTCCTTTTGTTACTCTCACCATGGAAAGGCACTAATGGGCAACGTCTGAGCCCATTCCACAAGGGCCATGGCTTCCCCTGGAGCCTTCTTTAAAGGTCTAGATACTAACTCCATTCTAGAAGCTGCTACTTGGTCATCTGTACACCTTCACCAGACACTACAAACTGGACCACTTCTCCAGGACCAGAGCAGGATTTGCCAGGGCTATCCTGCATGGATTCCTGGAATCCTTTTCCAGACCACCACCCAGCCAGCAGTGAGCTTTTATACTCTCCCACTGGTGAATACTGCAACAGTTGGAATAGAAGGACATAGGAAAGTTGTGTAAAATCTTGCCATAACCATAGATGTCCTTCTCTTCCATGTTGCAGTATTCCTTTGTTCCCTCCACCTCCCTGTTCTCCTTGCACTTAGCATAGCCTGTGTAGGAGCCGGGGAGACTATCAGGACTGGCTTCATCTAGGGCTTCTTGATTCAGAGGACTGGTGCGCACAGTCGTCACTTTTATGGCCCACATACCAGCCTACATGTCAGACGTCTGCACCAACAGGGACTGAAGAAGCTTTGGAAACCTGGCCGAACAAGCTGATGGAAGAAGGCTAAACCCATTTGTGAAATCTGCAACATGGAAGAGGAGGACATCTATGGTTATTGGAAGATTTTACACAACTTTCCTTTCTGGAAGCTTTTAGTTATGGCCCATGGACACACCCCCGTCCCCCCGTCCCCAGCTGATGAATCTGGTCTCTCGCCGGGCATGGAAGGAGCTGGTTTCCATCACACCAGTCCCACATCGCCTGGACAAGTTCTTAGCCCCACTAAAAGATGAATCCCTCTGGAGCAGAGAAGTCCCTGTTGATGCAATGGTTGTGGTGGCAGCCACTGAAAAGGAGCTAGCAGAGCTCCTCTGTCCACCTACCTGACAGAGACTAGAGTGCTGGACAGATTTGGAAAGCGTGTTTTTGCTTAAGCGACCTTCGCCCCAAGGTCCCAGAACTACCTAGCACACTTCACAAGTCTACAGAGATTTGACCAAAGAACTGTCAAGCTCACCCTATCTGCGAAGGATTTCAAAGCATCATCTCAGCTGGCCACTGTTATTAAAGTGCATTTATGAGGTTGATCTCTCATGCAGCACTCATGGCTGGCTGGTTCAGGCATTGCTGTAAGGAGACGCCCCTGTATGTGGCTGTGACTTTGTGGAGCCTTTCAAGATTTCTTTTGTCAATGCTTCCTTTGATGGAACATCCTTGTTTGGCCCTTCAGTGAAGGAAATGCCTACTTGCAGTGACAAGAAGGAAAGACCCTGTCTGCCATAGGAATCAAGGTTTCTACCCCTCAATGAACTTTCTCAAGGAATCGAAGAGGTGTTAAGAAAATCTTGGGGTCTTTTCCAAGATTCACGCTGAGAAAACTTTAGAAGCAGAGGAGGCAGTTCTAATGGAAGACATCACCCTTGAGGCGGAAGAGACCTGCAGAGTCAGGGTTTCTCCAATTCCTTCCCAGATAGACCTTTTCCCCTGTCCTGAAGTACTGACCATCTCTGGTGGCAGTCGGGGGAAGCTTGTTCTTGCACTCACCTGGGCCACTATAACAAAAGATACTTGGGAGCTAAAAACAATATCTAAAAGTTACTTCATACCATTTCCCCATTCTACAAAAGAAAGGCATCTTCTTGACGTTCCACCCAGTCGAAGGCTGCAGCACAAGAAATTCAAAAGCTGCTAGACAAAGTCCTCCAAAAGGTCCCATCACACCAAACAGGATTTGGAACTTACTCGTTTCTTTAATGCCAAAAAAGACAGGACACCAGAGACCAGTTTTGGATCTGAGTAAACTAAATCATTTTGTGAAGAAGTCTAAAGTTTTGAATGGTCACAATTATCCCTTCTGCAGTTTCTGTGCAAGGATGATTGGATGTGCTCCATAGATCTTCAGGATGCATACTGTTGCATCAGAATAGGTGCTTTTGGCTGGGAGCCAGTCACTACCAATTCAGAGCCCTGCCCTTTGGACTCATCACAGCCCCCAGGGTGTTCAAATGTGTGGCAGCTCACTTGAGACTATAAGGATTTGAAGTGTTTCCATATCTGGCTCCTCACCACCCCTACAATGAATCTCCTGCAGCAGTCCAGGGACAACTTGTCACACACTAGGTATCATGGTTAGTTGTGTCAAGTCAGACCTGACACCAGTACAGAGCTTGGAGTTTTATTGTACATTGGTGCACATCTGAACACAACAACACAGATTGCCTGTTTGCCTACTCATCGTGTAGACATACTCAGATCTTGGGTTCATCAAATTCTCTCTCATCCAGCCCTACTAGCCAGACTAATTCTTGAAGCTTTAGGGTCCATGGCAGCAGCAGTAGTTCTTCCTATAACATATTACTTTGTGCATCTTTCAGTAGACTCTGGCTGTTCTTTGACAACCCTTATCGTTTCCATTACAAATATGTAAATGCCATATTCAGTGGTGGATCCAGTCAGACATTTACATAGGCTGGCCTTTTGTCTTTTCCTGCACTGTTTGCCACAGTAACCACGGATGCCTCCCAGTTGTAGTGGGGGGCATTACTTGTGAAGGACCGTCCAGGGTATGTCGTCCCTCCAAGAGGCCAATTTTCATATTAACATCCTGGAGATGAGAGCAGTCCTTTTAGCATTCCAGGCATAGATGCTCTTCCTCTGGGAACTATTGCAATTCAAGCCTATGCGTCTGTAGTTTGGTATATCGACAAACAAGAAACCAGGTCTTGCTCTCTTTGCCGAGAGGCTACAAGTGTGTGACAGTGGGCAATTTCCTCCAGTCACTTTCTAGTAGCAGCGTACATTCCAGGAAAATCCAGCGTACTGACAAACTCAGCAGACTCATCCTTATGCCTCACAAGTGGTCTTTAAGTCAGTGGCGGAGAAAATTTTCCATCGTTGGGACCACCCTTGCGACCTTTTTGCATCTCCCCACAAGTGCAGCAGATATTTTGCCCTTATCCCCTCTCGGGCAGAGCCACCATGAGATGCTGTAGTACACACAAGGCCATCCAGTATCCTTTACACTTACTCCCACTTCCTTTGATCCCAAAATTTCTAAGGAAAGCAATTTGGTTGAAGAGCTCGGTCTTCCTCATTGCTCCTTTCTGGCTTTGACAGGTGTGGTTCCCCTTCCTTTGGTCTTATCTTCATTATCCTCCATGGATACTGGACCCAACTCCAGATCTTCTCACACACCTGTCGGGGGTGAATTATCCCAATATCCCAGCCTTCAAACTGACCGTATGGTTTCTCCAATTCCAGTAATAGCCAGACAGCCCAGGCTTTCTTTCCCAGTATGTGCCATTTTATTATCCTTGCAAAAAGACTGGTTTACATCTGCAAGATGGAAAAGATTTTTTCCTCTGGGCCTTAAGAAACATTTATTTCCTTCTATCCACATGTTGCAGTATTCTGTACATACGGGTTTTCTCCTCTTGGTACCCAAACGTCCGGCCAGTATACAAAAGATTTCAGTCATTGTATAGTGCGTGGGACGTCTGATGTAGCTAACGCAGCATGGGCCGTAAAAGTGATGTCTGCACGCACCAGTCCTCAGAACTTCTCAGCCGCAAGTCGAACTACAGTGTTCCTGCCTTCCTTGGCCGTCTGATTCTAGAGGAATCTGATAAGTTCACCGTTGGGGAACCTTCTTCCAGTCATTTTTCTAATGCTTGTTCATGTTATCCAGAAAGGGCAAGTGTAAGTGCAGCCATTAGATACCTCACAAGGACGCCTACAATCATTGCTTGCTTTGTTTACGTAGGTCGCATGACTACAAGGCTTGCACCATCTGCCAGGCATTTGTGCCCAAAACTCTCCGTAGCCAACTCCACGCACTTAACTTAAATTTGGAAAAACGTCTGAAACAGCATTAGGTATGGAGGGTTCTGCCGACTTGCCTACCGAACCACCAAAGAAGGCCAAGATTGTCAGGCCTGGTATTGCCGCTCCATCTCACCCTCAGTCTGTGGCCACAGTTGGCATGAATGAATGCTTGGGCTCCACTGCCTGTATGGAAGGCACACAATCCTCCGCGGAGGGCACGTCCACAGAGGCTTTTCTGACATCTGTTTCTGAAGCCGAGCGAGAACGTGCAGTTTGTTGGACCATCTGACCCAGCTTTTTTTTTGCAGTCCGACATTAGGCCATCGCTCGAAAAGAGGAGGAAGCATGCGTCTCCAGCTACTGAAAGCACTCTGGATTGGCAGGCTTTCAGTCAAAGCCTGTTTAATGCTTTTATGGCCTTGCATCCTACCACTACTGGGATTTCCACAATTCCTCCTCCAATCCTGAGCCCCAGGCCCCAGCCATAAGATCCCTCTTACATGGAAGAGGAAGAATCCTCAGATTTTTCTTCTGAAGAATCCCTGTCGTATGCCTCACAGCTGCTTTCTCCCCTAAGATATGGTTCCCCAGAGGAAGAATGTGTTGATCCTGACTTCCCAGCAGGGGATCTAACCTTTGGGGAAACGGTAGTTAAGATGGAGCATTTATGTGGGACTCATCTGAAATGACAGAGGTACAAAAGAGGCATTATGACCTCATCCAAATGGATTCCCCCAACCCCTACTGCTGTTCCTCCCATTCTTCCTGCTTTTCTGGATGCCTTTCAGCAGCATCCTTGAACCCAGACACCCAGCCCCCCTGCCACACACAGACCTGATAAGGAATTTTACAGTCTCAGGAAGTTTATAAAACCCGAGTGGATTTGAACCCTGGCTCACCTGTACTGTTGCCAGGAGGTGAATGTTTTTATAACCTGTGCCACAGAGAAAGCTATATAAAGTGTCCTGCTGCAGACCCTGCCACAATTTCCATTTCTACTGACAAGGCTTCGTAGCTACTACCTTCTACCACCGCCCTGCTGACAAGGATGGCAAAACCATGGAGTGCTTGGGTAAGAAAATATATACTTCTGTTACCCTGGCTTTCAGAGCAACTAATCACCAGACACGCATCTAAATATGCCTTATCCCTTTTTGAGAAAATTTCCAAAGAATTGTCTGACGCCCCAGACACTGCAGCCATAGCTCAGCTGTGTTCCCTAGTTGCCCTTAATTCTCAAGTTACCAGGCACTCTTACCAAGTGCAGCTATGATGCTGCTGAGACCTCAGCCAGGTCAGCAGCATCAGCATCTGTCTTAAGAAGGTATTCCTGGCTATGCCTCCAACCCCTACCAGATGATTTCAGAGCTAAGCTGGTAGATGCTCCTGCAGACAATACAGCCCTGTTTGGAGCAAAAGTGGCAGACTTATTCAAGTCTTGGCAACAAAAGGGGGAAGATGCAAGATTTAAAACACCTGCTGGTTTCCCCAATTCCAAAATTTCAGAGGAATTATCCAGCCAACACACAATTTATTAAAAAACACTTTCCGCCTGCTACCTCTTCTAGACCTAGAAAATCCTCTAGGAAGCAACCAACTCCTACTAGAGCCACCGCATCTACCAGCCAGAGGCCACCCTTTCAAGACAGGACAGGTAGTGTGCGACTACCTGCCAATCTTGGATTCCCCCCACCTCCCTCTATCCCTCTCACTACATCTCGCTCACTGTCTTGAAGTGTGGAGACTTGTCACTTCAGACAAGTGGGTCCTTTCTATAAGAGACTGGTACTTCATGACCTGGTTCATTCCACCAAAGAGAAAGGGAATCCCACAGCCACAAAAAGAACAGCATCCCCTCTTACAACCTGTGCTAGACAACCTTATGACTCAAGGCACCATTCAAACAGTTCCTCTGTCTGCAATGGGAGGAGGCTTCTGCTGTAGGATTTTCCTGGTTCCAGGTTGACTGCCCCTGCAGGCCAATTCTGGACCGCTCTCTTCTCAACCTTTTCCTTCAGGTACCAACCTTCAGGATGCTTACCTTGCCAACTGTGTTTCTGCTCCTCCTCCCACAAGGGTTCATGGCCATGTTGAGCAGCAAGGATGCCTACCTTCTCATCCATATAAGGCCCAGTTTCGGGAAATATGTGAGGTTGTGTGTGGGCTCTTCTCACCTGCAATTTTCTGCCTTGCCCTTCGGGCTTTCCACTGCACCCAGAGTCTTCGCCAAATGTCAGTTATTGCCTTCTGCAGGACAAAAATAATCCAGATGTTCCCTTATTTAGATGACCTGTTCATTCAAACAGACTGCAAACAGACCCTCATGTAACACTTAAAAGTTGCCATTACTCTTACAGTCCCTGGGATTTCAGATCAATTTCCCCATATCCCAACTGGAACCTACTCAAGACGGTCTTCTTGAGATGTAGGATCCGTGCAGACATCATGAAAGCCTACCTTCCACCCCAAAAGGTGGAAAACTTGATACAGTATCTACTTTTGGCCCTTCACACCACAGAAGTGACTGCAAAGCAGTACCTCAGGCTCCTGGGCTACATGAAGTCCACTATACCCATGCTACTGTAGCAAGACTCCACATGAGGAAACTACAATGGTACCTCAGGTCAGTTTGGACGCAGCACTCCCACCACCTTGAGTACAGGGTGGTACTCCTGCCTTCCTGGGCTACATGACATCCACTATACCCATGCTACTGTAGCAAGACTCCACATGAAGAAACTACAATGGTACCTCATGTTTGGATGCAGCACTCCCACCCCCTTGAGTACAGGGTGGTACTCCTGCCTTCCTGGGCTACATGACGTCCACTATACCCATGCTACTGTAGCAAGACTCCACATGTGGGAGTGCTGCGTCCAAACCTGAGGTACCATTGTAGTTTCCTCATGTGGAGTCTTGCTACAATAGCATGGGTGTAGTGGACGTCATGTCGCCCAGGAAGGCAGGAGTACCACCCTGTACTCAAGGGGGTGGGAGTGCTGCGTCCAAACCTGAGGTACCATTGTAGGTTCCTCCCCCTTGAATACAGTTCCTCCCCCTTGAATACAGGGTGGTACCCCTGCCCTGCCTCAAACAGAAGATACATTGGTGATTTGAAGCAGGTGAATTTCAGCCCAGGTCTTCCCCTCCAACCACCTCAGCCGAAGCAGACCATGTACACAGATGCCTCAGACTTTGGGTGAGGAGCAACTCTGCGGCACCTGAAAGTGCAAGGAGTGTGGCCAGTGCCACACAGGAAAGATCACATCAGTATCCGAGAAATTATGGCAATATTACTGGCCCTGCGGGCCTTCCAAACCAAACTTCAACCAGGACCCCTAAAAATTTTTACAGACAGTGCCACAGTGCTGTGGTATCTCAACAAGCAAGGGGGGGAACCAAATATTATTTGCTTTGCAGACTAGCTCTCCTGGTGTAAGAAATGACCACCTGCCAGAGAGTGACCTTACAGGCGGTATAGACTCCCTGAGCAGATACATGACAAAGGCACACGAATGGATGCTTCACAGGGATGTCTTCCTGGACCTGGTCCACCGGTGGGGTACACCTCAAATAGACCCGTTTGCCACTTCCATCATTAGGCAACTTTCTTCCTTCTGCACCAGACTACCAGAACCACAGGCTATGGCAACAGATGGCTTTTCAATTTCCTGGACGGGGATGTTTCTCTATGCATCCCCCCCCCCCCCCCCCTTATTCACAAGGTCCTGCTGATGATCCAGCAGGACAGATCAAAACTCTTGTTGGTGACTCCCTATTGGCCAAGACAGCATTGGTTTCCCCTCCTCTTACTACTATCCAAGGCCCGTTACCCATCAGAGTGGACCTTCTCACACAGCACAAGGGAACCCAAATTCACCCACAGTGGCAGTCTCTTTACCTCACTATGTGGGAGATAGGATTCTGATCTTTTTCAGACACCTTTACAATGAGGACATGCTCACTGTCCTGTAGCAGGCCAGGAAACCAAATACCAGGAAATCTTGCCTATCAAAGTGGAAAATATTCTCCATATGGTGTCTCAAAAGGCAGTTGGACCTGCTGCAAAGCGAGACTCCTCTAGTACTGTCTTACCTGTGTGAACTGTTACTGTGACAGAGTTAGCATTCTCATCCATTAAGACCCATTTGTCTGCCATTTTTGCAGGTCTCCCTCTGGGGACCCCCCCCCTTAGCCTTCCAGACTACCTGCAAAGCTGTTGCTTAAGGGGGATACTTCATCTCAGGCCACCAAGGACACCCATCCTCCATTGGGACCTGAACTATGTTTTAGAAAAGCTCACTATTCCCCCATTCGAGTCAGCTGCCAAAGCTTCCCAAAAACACTGCACATGGAAGACTGTCCTCGTGGCCTTGGCTTCAACTAGAAGGGTGTTGGAGTTGCAGGCCCTCATGACTATTCCACCCTTCTTAGTATTCCACACAGGGTAACTCTTAGAACTAACCCTTCATGCCCAGGTGGATAATGACCTGTCCTTAAATCAAGCCATCCACCTACCTGCCCACCTTTTTTATCAATCCATGAGGAGACAGTGAGAGTTTAATTTCCTGGATGTGCACAGACAACTCAGATTTTATCTGTACAAAACCAGGTCCATCAGACAGGCAGACCAACTGTTTATCTCCTTCCACCTCAGGGCCCTAGGAAAAGCAGTATCTAAACAATTTCAACATGGATTTCCAGAGCCATTGCCTTTTGCTACAAACACCACAGAAAATCCCTGCAAGGTACTGTCATGGCACACTCCACCAGGGCTTCTTCTGGGGCCTTCTTCAGAGGTTTGGACACTTCCACTGTTCTTGAAGCAGCCACTTGGTCTTCTGTGCATACCTACACCAAACATTACAAGTTAGGCCACATTTCTAGGGCCAGAGCTGGATTTGCCAGGGCTATCCTACATGGATTCCTGGAGAATTCTACTAGGTCACCACCCCGTTCCTCACAGTGAGCTTTGGCACTCACCCATATGTACAGAGTACTACAGCATGTGAATAAGACGGCATAGAAAAGTTGTGTAAAATCTTACCATAACCATAGATGTACTTCTCTTCCATTTTGCAGTATTCCTTCCCACCCACCTACCCCTCCTGTTATATATAGCAGCTCTGTTTTTGTATGGCGCAGGATTAGCATTACCCTTATTAGGACTGGTTCCGACTGGGGCACTCTGTTCTGAGGACTGGTGCGTGCATATGTCACTTAAATGGCCCATGCTCTGCTAGCCACGTCAGATGTCACACACACCATACAGTGACTGAAATCTTTTGTATACTGGCCAGACGTTTTGGTACCAAGAGGAGAAAACCCATATGTACAGAGTACTGCAACATGGAAGAGAAAGGACATCTATGGTTATGGTAAGATTTTACACAACTTTTCTATCCTTTTACTGCCCCTTTGTCTGCTGTTCTTGATTTTCTGGCTGCTCTTTTCAAAGAAGGTGTTAGTTTTTCTACAATTAAATTACGGTTGGCAGCATATCAAATTTTCATACAGGGCATAAAAATTATTCTATTATGCATTCAAAACTAGATTTCTAGAACATGTTAGAGATATCAGGAATTGTAAGAAGGATAGTCCTGTGGCAATGCACTTTTTACAAGTTCATAACAGTTGTAGTGATGGTCTGAAGGGGACAGTATTAGAACAAATTTGTGTATCTTTGTTTAATAATATGAGCATCAAAACTGTTTTAGTGCAGAAAAACTGTGTATATTTTAAAATTTAAAACTATGTTTCCCTTTGGGCTAAATGAAGAGCTCAATTGGAAAACTTTATCTTGTTAAGATGCTGTTTAAATTGATTAATTGTTTAATTATTTTATTGAAGGTGTGTATATATAGTGTTATGCTATGCAAGTATTTTATTCTCCTTGAAGGCTTTGGCCGAGACGTCAGAGAAAGTATTTTCCAGTGCAATAAATCCTTTGGTGGAAGTGGTTCTTCGTTGTTGTTTGCTGTTTGGTTCCTGTTGTTCCAGTTTGATGCTTACCGATCCACAGTTCCATCTGCCTAGGATTTTTAGAGAAAATATGGAAGGGAGTCAAATGTCCCTGGACAATTTTCTTGTTAATTCCACTACTTCTTCTAATCCAGCTGATAGAGGTGAGAGACAAGTTCCACAAAGAGTTCCCAATGAAGTGAATAGTATTTGGGAAAAGTGGGATGAAGATAGACGCTCTAGACCCACCAATCCTTTTTCTGGTGTGGGTAGAAAAATATCTTTGGTGTTAAATACAGAACATAAATCATTGTTTGATGAACTGGAGAAATTAATGTGGAAGGAAACTTCAGTCCATTAATAATATATGTGGTCTACAAAAATATGTTGAGACTGATACTACTCCTAGGGGACTTAGAGTGTTTAAGGACCCTTCAAGTCCGTTTGATTTAAATCTGGACACGGAGGTTTTATTTCATAAAAGGTGGGTTAGAGCTGCCCACCAATGTGTGACTGAATGGCTGCACATACTTATAGAACGAGATCAGCTGAAGCATAAAGAATTATGTGCTAACATGAAAAAACTTTGTTCTGATTTAACCAATGCTGTTCCGTTGTCCGTTTTTGATGATTTCCTTAAACAAACTAATTCTAAATTAAAAGAATATGAGGTCACTTTGGTTAATAGGAAGAAAGGAAAACTTTTGCGTGACATACGCGATTACGAGTCTAGCAAGGCTTTCCTATCCAGGACTGAGCGTTCTAAACGTCGCAAGCAAGTTAGGTTTCATCCAGACGATGCCGTTAATCCACCATTCAATTCCTCGGCCTCAGAAGGAGGCTACACCTCTCATGAAGACGAATGGAATGAGGGCGACTTTCCAGGTCTCCCAGCAGCTGAACAGAGGGAAAGATTTCGACAAACTTTTCGGGGGAACTCCTCATCCTCGATTCCTCCAGCACAGGGACAAAAACGGACATGGGAACAGTCAGCCAACCCAGGTGGGCAACGTTTTGGACAGGGGGGGATTCAAACGGGGAAGACGCTGAAGTTTGTACTGTTTCTAGTACTAATGTTGTGTTAAATGCCACTGAATATGTTGTAAATCTTTCTCAGTATATTTTTAGTGAAATAGAAATGCATGTTTTAAACAAGGGACTTAAATTTGTCCCTACGGTGGTTACTCACCTTTATGATATACAGAGTGATGTTTTTTCCTTCGCTAGGAAGTTACACTTGAAACACTTTTTTAGTAAAGATACTTGCTCTGTTCTGGAAACAGATGAGGATAGTATAGACAGCTCATTAGATAGTTTTTTCTCCTGTGTTTCAGACACTGAAAATAATGCATATTATAGTTTTGACACTTCCAAGGTTCCTTCTCAAAGCACTTTCATGCCTGATGTTTTAAATGGGGAGGTATGTCAGTTTGTTAGTTTGGTTAATTATTTTACTGAATTGTCTTACAAAGAGTTCATGAGTAATAGGTCTAATATAGACTATAATATGTCTTTTCAGGAGTGGAAGGCTTTATTAACTTTAAGTAAGATAGATGATATTGTATTCAAACCATCAGATAAGGGGAACAAACTAGTAGTCATGCACTTTTCTGAATATTTTAATATGTGTATGAAACATTTGTGTGATGTTAACACATATAAGGTTGTTGATTCTGAAATTTATTACACAGCCATTGATGAGTATAAGGAGTTAATAAATAAGGGAATGAGATTGGGTTATTTTTGTCAGTCAGATGTTAAGAAAAAGTTTAATGTTGAAGGTTGCAAAATGGCCTTGTTTTATTGCTTACCTAAAATCCACAAGAATTTGCACAGACCCCCAGGGCGGCCAATAGTATCTGGTTCAAAATATTTTTTATATAACTTGGGTGTCTTTTTGCATCATTTTTTGTCTCCTTATGTTACAAAATTACCCTCATACATAACTGATGTTTTTGACTTTTTGGATAAAGTAAAATGTATTAAACTAAATCATAATATGTTATGGGTCAGTATAGATGTAAAAAGTCTATACACAAGTATTTTACATCAATTTGGATTGGAAGCCATAAGATTTTTTTGGGGAAAATCTCCTGCTACGGAATATGTCATTGAATTGGTACATTTCTGTTTAACTCATAATTATTTTGAGTTCAATAATGTTTTATACCATCAATTGCAAGGTACAGCCATGGGGGCTTCTTTTGCCCCCATGTATGCTAATTTATTCATGGGCCTGTTTGAACTGGAGGTCATTTATAAGCAAAAAAATTTTCATGAACATTTTATCCAATATTTTAGGTATGTGGATGACTTAATATTCTTGGTTGATGGCAGTAGGGACCAAATTATTGAATTTTTCAATGAGATTATTGTTAATAAATATCTCATAAAATATGATGGATTGAACATTGGACATATCATTCCATTTTTGGATGTAGTGTTAGATATTTCTGATGGTCAAAATATTGTGACTTCACCTCGTAAGAAATTTGAAGGGACATGCCAGTACTTACATGGTACCAGTGGGCATCCGTCTCACATAATTAATGCTTTACCTTATGGTGAAATGTTACGCATTCATAGACTTTGTAATAATCCTGATATTTTTCATAAAGAAATGGGTTTTTTGGTTGAATCTTTTTTAATTCGGGGTTACAGCAAGGATATTTTGGAAAATAGTTTTACTAGATTAATGACAGGAGTTAAACCCATAGTTGAAAAATCTATCTCCCATAGGAACAATAGTATTATGGGGGGTAATATGATACAACAGCATAATGAAAGCGTAAATAAGGATCATATTTATTTTGTAACTACATTTGGCTGTTTTACTAAATATTTCTTGGACATTGTTAGTCGGTTTTGGCTTTACTTATGCTCTTTAAGGAATGTACAACAATGGTTGAATGCAAATATTAAGTTTTCTTACCGTAAAGGTAAAAATATAAAAAACTTTTTAGTAAAAGCTAAGATGTTCTTCATCTCACATTGCTGCAGTCCTTACACTTGGGTAGTCCGCTGTCCTCGGTCGGCCCGAATATCAAAGTATAAGGCTGACGTCGGTCAAGGCGCATTAGACTGACATCAGGACGTCAGGGTACAAATGCGCATGACCGACGTCATATCCTCAGTCTTTTTTGCTGCATGGTCCGATGCAGAAGCAGCGTTGCAAGTGCCGTTCGGCGTTCTGAAATTTTTCGAATTCGGAGTTTCAGACAGAGTCAAAGTTGGCTAAGTACCCCGTTGGGGAATATTTTAGTTTTTTCTTGCCTCAGTGGTTACAGGATGTCAGAAAAAGTGAATAACTGTATTTCTTGTGGGAAACAGATACCGCATAGAGATTATCATACTTTGTGTATTCCTTGTTTGGGGCCTGAGCACGACGTTGTTGGGTGTCGCTTTTGTGCTAGGTTCAATAAGCGCACTATAAAGCGAAGGTTAGATTGTGCCAGGTTAGTCTTCGGGAAGCGGTGCAATTATAATATGCCGTCGGATGCTCCGGCGTCCGCTTCTTCGAAGAAGCGCAAAGACAAAGCAGCTAAGCCCAGACAGGAGGAGTCGTCCGTACCGGATGCCGGTTCTTTGGAGGTGTTGGTGGAACCGGGGGTTCCGCCGGAGGTTTCTCTGGAGTCCCAAGGGGAGACTTTGTTATTGCAGGATGTGGCCTCTCAGGAGGCAGGACAGGCTGAAGGGGCTTCTCAGGTTACTGTACTCCCCTCCCTTCCTAGGGTGGTTAGGCCCTCTCCTTCTGTTTCCAAGGCTTCTCCCAGAGGCAGGCCAGGTTTAGCTTCTGTTGGTGTCACTCCTAGTTCATCAGGGTCTGTGCCCAAGAAGCACATGCTCAAAATGGCAGAAGATTTAATTACTTTAATTAGAGGTTCTTTGCCCCCTCCTGATAAGAGGCCTAGGGTGGAACCAGAGTTGGGAAGTTTTGAGCAGGCTTCGGATGTTTCAGAGTCTTCGGCTGAAGACTTGCAGGAGTATTCTCCTTATTCTGATTCTGATGTGGATGATTCTACTCCTTCAGCTTCTCCTCCAGAGGATTTTTCTTTTTCAGAGACTCTTCATTCCATGAGGGAGCATTTTAAGTGGGAAGGTCAGGACTTCTCTGATTCCAGGAAAAGGCTTAGGGAATTTTTGTTTTTACCCCAGCATAGGCCTTTGGCTATACCTCCTGTTCTGGATGTTGTGGAAGATGTGTTTACAGAGGCTTCTCTTAATCCTGATTCTGTGCCTCCTGCTCCTGTTAAACCGGATAGGTATTACAGGGTGCCTGAAGCTCATAAATATCTTTTTAAGAGTCCTAGGGCGGACCCAGAAACTGTTATTCAGGGGCCTAAGGGTGTCAAGGCTTCTGTTGTAAAAAAATCCGGTTCCTTCAGATAAAGAGGCCAGGGCTTTGGATAGATGGGGAAAGAAAGTCTATACTTCTTCCACGTTAGCTATGAGGGCTTTGAATTGCCAGTTTCACATGTTGAAATACCAAAACTATCTACTTTCTCAATTGAAGTCTAAGGTAGATGCTCTGGCGGAAGGTATTGAGTGTAAGGAATTACAGGATTTGGTGCATGTTTCTGAACAGGTGGGTAAGCATTCTTTGCAATGTGGTTTTGATGCTGTACAGGCCTCATCTAGGGTGGCTCCCACTGGGTCAGTTCTCCGCAGGCACGCCTGGCTGAGGGATCAGAATTTATCTGACCATGTTAAGACAAGGATTTTAGATGCTCCTTTACAGTCTGATGTGTTGTTTGGGTCACCTGTGGAGGCAGTCTTAAAGAAAATGGAAGACGAGGCTAAGTCTATGCAGACTGTTAAAGATTTTTTGCAGGTTCAGCCTCCGAAGTTTAGTAGGAATTGGCCTACCAAGGGGTGGACGTATCCTTCTTATGATTCCCAGTCTAGGGGTAGATCTAGACGTGGTAGGGGCAGAGCTCAGGGTGCTTTCAGGCCTAGAACAGGGAGTTCACCTGCACAGTCTTCGGGTGAGGGCAGGGGTCAGTCCTTTTGTAAACAGGCCCAATGACCTACCTTTTCAGCTGCCAGAGCCTTCTCGTCTGGCAGCACCTTTGGGAGGAAGGTTGGCACTTTTCAAGGAAAATTGGAGTTTAATTACCCAAGACAGATGGGTATTGGATATCATACACAAAGGTTACAAGTTTTATTTCCATACCTTGCCTCCTTTCAAAGGCATGCCAGACGTTCCTCCTCAACAAAGAATAGAGGCTCACAAGCAAATTTCTCTGCTACTTCAAATAGGGGCCATACAGCCGGTCCCTCTACCAGAAGTGGGCCTAGGATTTTATTCTCGCCTGTTCCTAGTACCAAAGAAGGGGAACACGTGGAGACCAATTTTGGATTTGTCTATCCTCAACACTTATCTGGACATTCCCAAGTTCAAAATGTTGACGTTACAACAGCTTTTACCTCTGCTGGGCAAAGATCACTGGATGGTAACTCTGGATCTCAAGGAGGCTTACCTTCATGTTCCTATCAGACTAAGTTGCAGGAAGTATCTGCGTTTTCGGGCTGGAACTTCTCATTATCAGTTCTCTGCATTGCCCTTTGGCTTATCTACTGCGCCCAGAGTGTTTACAAATGTTCTGGCTCCAGTGATAGCTTTCTTCAGGCTAAAAGGAATACAGATTTATCCTTATTTGGACGATTGCTTGATTCTGGCTCAAGAAAGGACGAACTTCTTCATCATCTGCAATATGTGATAGCAGTGCTAAGATGCCTGGGGTATTCGGTGAGCGAAATAAAGTCCAGTCTAGCACACTCTCAGGCCGTGTGCTTTCTGGGTGTAAGACTGAATACAGCATCCCAGATGGCCTTTTTGACCCCGGACAAACAAAACAATCTTTCCCTTTACTTCCATCAATTGTCTCATCAGTCCAGGCTGACTGCAAGGACAGTCCTTCAAGCCTTGGGGTTCATGGCATCTTGTATTCTGGTGCTTCCCAATGCCAAACTGCATATGAGGAAGCTACAATGGTATCTCAAAAATGTATGGACACAGCACTGCCAGGATATGGACACTGTCATTCAGATAATACCTTGCATTCAAAAGGAATTTTTGTGGTGGGCTCAGGAATGTCACCTAAACAAGGGACTCTCTGTGACCCGGCCAGAGGCGAGTCAGATTCTAACGACAGATGCCTCAGACAAAGCTTGGGAGCTCATCTAAATGGAAAGTGGATACAAGACACGTGGCCTGCCAGACTACAACATCTACATATCAACTTGAAGGAGATGTTAGCAGTCCAATTTGCATTAATAGCTTTCAAGGATTTACTTCTTCCAGGGCAGGTGTTGATTCTAACAGACAACACAACTGTCATGTGGTACATCAACAAGCAAGGGGGAACACATTCTTATCCTCTCTGCAGGCAAGCAATGATTTTGTGGGAGACTGCTCTCAGTTTACAGCTACATCTTCAGGCAAGGTTTCTGCCGGAGCACAGAACTCCTTAGCAGATGCGTTGAGCAGACGAATTATGGATCCCCACGAGTGGAAATTGGATCCTCATGTATTTCAGAAATTGACAGTGTCATGGGGAACTCAAGACATAGATCTGTTCGCTTCTCCACTAAATTACCAGCTGCCAAAGTTTTGCACAAAAAGGTTTCATCCCACAGCCTGGAAAGTGGATGCTCTTTCTTTCAAGTGGAGCAATCTTCATGTGTATGCCTTTCCACCTCTGCCTCTCCTCCCAAAGGTACTCCTAAAGGTCAGACAGGACAAGCCAAGGATGATCTTAATAGCTCCAGATTGGCCTCGACAGCACTGGTACCCATTACTGAGAAGTCTGGTACGAGAACCTCCATGGCCTTTGCCTTGATTCCACACCTACTGTCTCAGGAGAACAGTCATTTACTCAATGTCAAACTTCACTCTCTTCACCTAACAGCCTGGCATATTCTGTTTTGAACTCTGGAGGGTCTCAACTTCCACAGCAAGTTTTGAATGTTATTTTGGAAGCCAGAAGGCCTAGTACAAGGAAAGTGTACGCAGATAAATGGAAGAGATTTTTATTTTGGAGTGCAGCAAAGGAATTTGATGTTTCTGAGCCTAATTTAAGTGTGGCTCTTCAATATCTTACTGAGTTACTGGACAAAGGTTTGTCCTTCTCTTCTATTAAGGTTCATGCTGCAGCAATTTCTGCTCACTATGACTGTGACCCACCATTGTTTTCTCATCCTTTGTTCAAGCAATTTCTTAGAGGGGCAAAGAATATAAGACCCCCACGTAGAGCTCCTACTCCTGCTTGGGACCTCAATTTTGTGTTGGAGAAACTCACTCTACAACCTTTTGAGCCTGAAGCTACTGCTGAGTTGAAATATTTATCATGGAAGACTGCTTTTTTGTTGGCCATTACCTCTGCAAGAAGGGTTTCTGAATTACAGGCCCTTATGGCAGTTGAGCCTTTCTTAATTTTCCATAAGGATAGGGTATCTTTGCGTACTAATCCTTCCTTTATGCCTAAAGTGGTTTCTAGTGTGGCTTTAAACCAAACTATTCATTTGCCCACTTTTTATGCAAATCCCCAAAATAAAGGGGAAAAGATTTTGCACACTTTAGATGTACACAGGCAGTTGCGTTATTATTTGAGTAGGACTAAAGGGTTCAGGCAGTCTCAGCAGTTATTTGTTTCTTTTGCTTTGAGTTCTCAGGGCAAGCCTGTGTCAAAACAAACTATTTCTAAGTGGATTGGGTTTTGCATTGCTTTCTGTTGTTCCCATCATGGTAAGGAGATTCCAGCTGGGATTAGGCCTCATTCCACTAGGGCTACTGCCACTTCAACAGCTTTTTAAGGGGTGGCAACTAAGGATATTTTGGAGGCAGCTACTTGGAGTTCAGTGCATACTTTCTCTAAGCATTATCACCTTCCACTTTACTCTAAATCTAGGGCTGGTTTTGCCACTGCTATTTTACAGGGCATTTTGGCAGCTCCTGCTGCTTTATAGTTTTGCCATCCTCCCTTACCTCTGCTTTGGGATTCTACCCAAGTGTAAGGACTGCAGCAATGTGAGATGAAGAACATAGTACAGTTTTGTACCTACCATAAATGTAGATGTTCGAAGATCCACATTGCTGCAGTCCAATTTACCCTCCCTCCTTCCCCTCTGTTTTTAGAGGTGGTTGTGTGTGGTGGGTTGTAAATATTGTATTTATTGTATATATTGTACATATTGTTAGTGCAGGGTGGTTGCTTGGTGGTTTGCTGTCTTTTGGTTTTGACCTTTCTTTTAGGGTCTTCTGACATCTGGGGCAAGAAAAGACTGAGGATATGACGTCGGTCATGCGCATTTGTACCCTGACGTCCTGATGTCAGTCTAATGCGCCTTGACCGACGTCAGCCTTATACTTTGATATTCGGGCCGACCGAGGACAGCGGACTACCCAAGTGTAAGGACTGCAGCAATGTGGATCTTCGAACATCTACATTTATGGTAGGTACAAAACTGTACTTTTGTCATGCCTCCTTCAAAAATGTATGTTAAACCTGTTCGAGTAGGTACCTTTCCTTGTGGTAAGTGCAAGGCTTGCAAACATATTGTAACTAATTTTGAATTTATTAACAATATTAGATTTGATAGCCATGGTTTTTTTAATTGCAATACTGTGGGTGTTGTATATGCTTTGCAATGTCCTTGTAATAAATTTTATATCGGGGAAACAAAGAGGGCATTCAAAACTAGATTTCTAGAACATGTTAGAGATATCAGGAATTGTAAGAAGGATAGTCCTGTGGCAATGCACTTTTTAGAAGTTCATAACAGTTGTAGTGATGGTCTGAAGGGGACAGTATTAGAACAAATTTGTGTATCTTTGTTTAATAATATGAGCATCAAAACTGTTTTAGTGCAGAAAGAAACTGTGTATATTTTAAAATTTAAAACTATGTTTCCCTTTGGGCTAAATGAAGAGCTCAATTGGAAAACTTTATCTTGTTAAGATGCTGTTTAAATTGATTAATTGTTTAATTATTTTATTGAAGGTGTGTATATATAGTGTTATGCTATGCAAGTATTTTATTCTCCTTGAAGGCTTTGGCCGAGACGTCAGAGAAAGTATTTTCCAGTGCAATAAATCCTTTGGAGGAAGTGGTTCTTTGTTGTTTTTTGCTGTTTGCTGTTTGGTTCCTGTTGTTCCAGTTTGGGGACCAAATCTTATTTGCTTTGCAGACTAGCTCTCCTGGTGTAAGAAATGACCACCTGCCAGAGAGTGACCTTACAGGCGGTATAGACTCCCTGAGCAGATACATGACAAAGGCACACGAATGGATGCTTCACAGGGATGTCTTCCTGGACCTGGTCCACCGGTGGGGTACACCTCAAATAGACCCGTTTGCCACTTCCATCAATAGGCAACTTTCTTCCTTCTGCACCAGACTACCAGAACCACAGGCTATGGCAACAGATGGCTTTTCAATTTCCTGGAAGGGGATGTTTCTCTATGCATCCCCCCCCCCCCCCCCCTTATTCACAAGGTCCTGCTGATGATCCAGCAGGACAGATCAAAACTCTTGTTGGTGACTCCCTATTGGCCAAGACAGCATTGGTTTCCCCTCCTCTTACTACTATCCAAGGCCAATCACCACAAGTTACCCATCAGAGTGGACCTTCTCACACAGCACAAGGGAACCCAAATTCACGCACAGTGGTGGTCTCTACCTCACTATGTGGGAGATAGGATTCTGATCTTTTTCAGACACCTTTACAATGAGGACGTGCTCACTGTCCTGTAGCAGGCCAGGAAACCAAATACCAGGAAATCTTGCCTATCAAAATGGAAAATATT
The DNA here is from genome assembly GCF_019279795.1 of Protopterus annectens. Classification (NCBI taxonomy): domain Eukaryota; kingdom Metazoa; phylum Chordata; order Ceratodontiformes; family Protopteridae; genus Protopterus; species Protopterus annectens. The sequence continues at coordinate 929,226,757 of NC_056733.1, read as the reverse complement.
CTCCATATGGTGTCTCAAAAGGCAGTGGGACCCGCTGCAAAGCGAGACTCTAGTACTGTCTTACCTGTGTGAACTGTTACTGTGACAGAGTTAGCATTCTCATCCATTAAGACCCATTTGTCTGCCATTTTTGCAGGTCTCCCTCTGGACCCCCCCCCCCCCCTTAGCCTTCCAGACTACCTGCAAAGCTGTTGCTTAAGGGGGATACTTCATCTCAGGCCACCAAGGACACCCATCCTCCATTGGGACCTGAACTATGTTTTAGAAAAGCTCACTATTCCCCCATTCGAGTCAGCTGCCAAAGCTTCCCAAAAACATTGCACATGGAAGACTGTCCTCGTGGCCTTGGCTTCAACTAGAAGGGTGTTGGAGTTGCAGGCCCTCATGACTATTCCACCCTTGTTAGTATTCCACACAGGGTAACTCTTAGAACTAACCCTTCATGCCCAAGGTGGATAATGACCTGTCCTTAAATCAAGCCATCCACCTACCTGCCCACCTTTTTTACCAATCCATGAGGAGATAGTGAGAGTTTATTTAATTTCCTGGATGTGCACAGACAACTCAGATTTTATCTGTACAAAACCAGGTCCATCAGACAGGCAGACCAACTGTTTATCTCCTTCCACCTCAGGGCCCTAGGAAAAGCAGTATTTAAACAATTTCAACATGGATTTCCAGAGCCATTGCCTTTTGCTACAAACACCACAGAAAATCCCTGCAAGGTACTGTCATGGCACACTCCACCAGGGCTTCTTCTGGGGCCTTCTTCAGAGGTTTGGACACTTCCACTGTTCTTGAAGCAGCCACTTGGTCTTCTGTGCATACCTACACCAAACATTACAAGTTAGGCCACATTTCTAGGGCCAGAGCTGGATTTGCCAGGGCTATCCTACATGGATTCCTGGAGAATTCTACTAGGTCACCACCCCGTTCCTCACAGTGAGCTTTGGCACTCACCCATATGTACAGAGTACTACAGCATGTGAATAAGACGACATAGAAAAGTTGTGTAAAATCTTACCATAACCATAGATGTACTTCTCTTCCATTTTGCAGTATTCCTTCCCACCCACCTACCCCTCCTGTTATATAGCAGCTCCGTTTTTGTATGGCGCAGGATTAGCATTACCCTTATTAGGACTGGTTCCGACTGGGGCACTCTGTTCTGAGGACTGGTGCGTGCATATGTCACTTAAATGGCCCATGCTCTGCTAGCCACGTCAGATGTCACACACACACCATACAGTGACTGAAATCTTTTGTATACTGGCCAGACGTTTTGGTACCAAGAGGAGAAAACCCATATGTACAGAGTACTGCAACATGGAAGAGAAAGGACATCTATGGTTATGGTAAGATTTTACACAACTTTTCTATCCTTTTACTGCCCCTTTGTCTGCTGTTCTTGATTTTCTGGCTGCTCTTTTCAAAGAAGGTGTTAGTTTTTCTACAATTAAATTACGGTTGGCAGCATATCAAATTTTCATACAGGGCATAAAAATTATTCTTTGTCTGGTTAAGTTGTGTAGAACTTTCTTGAAGGGCACTTTCCTCCTTAGGGCTCCAGTAAAGGATCCTTCACTTGTCTGGGATTTGACAGTGGTATTATAATGTTTGACCCAAAAGCCCTTTGAACCTTCAGAAAAAATTATTTAAAGTACCTGTCTTGGAAAACAGCCCCTTCCCCTCGTTATTTAATTTATTGATTGATTTGATTGTAACTGCCAGTGAAGCATTTCTGCAAGGGGTGTTAGATCTCAGACCACCTAGAAGGGACATCAGCTTTGTGTTAGAGCAGCTCACTCTGGCTTCCTTTGAACTAGCCACTTTTTTCCTTTGTGTACCGCGTTTGGACGACTGCTCTTGGTGAATGTGATATCCACAAGCACACATTTTATAAACACTGTAATCTGGGGATTGCATCCAGTGCCAGGGCATATTTTGCATCTGCCGATGTTCTTCGTGTTTCAATGTTGCAGTCCTCGCACTTCGGTTATCTGCCTGCAGGTAGCCCTCAGTCAGCCCGAATACCAGAGACTTAGTATTTCTGCGTCAGTTGCTGTCGCTCCAGGTCTGACATCAGGTCGTCAGGGGTATAAAAACAGGCAGCCGACGCCATTACATCAGTCTTTCTTGCTGAGGAAGCAGAAGCAGTTTGCCCGAGTGCCGGTCGGCTGCTACCTGAGTTTTCATTTCCGAATTGAATTATCCTGAAGTCTTCTAAAGCTAAGTACCCCATTGGGGATGCTTTTTTCTTGCTCTAACAGATGTCAGAATAAGTTCACAATTGTCTTGCCTGTGGAAAGCAAATACCTCAGAGATTTTCATTCTTACTGCGTCACCTGTTTATGCCCAGACCATGACATACCTCGCTGTCGGTTTTGTGCCTTGTTCAACGTCCGAACTATTCGTTGTCGGGCCCTTATTGGCGCTAAATACTTTCGTTCTCGATTTCCGTATTCCGAAATGGCTTTGGTAAGCCATCCGTCTACCGAGCTTCTGAAAAAACGTAAAGATAAAGACAGAGATGGACCGCACAGGTCCAAAACTGCAGACGACACTTATGTTAAGCTAGTTGCCAGTTCACCGGTACTCAGTGAGGCATTTTTGCAGCCCCTGATGCTCACTTCGGTGGATTCACAGGCCTCTGACAAGACTCATTCAGAGTCCGGTATGCCGCGAGACTCTTCGACTACAGAACCTGCAGATGTCTCTACCTTGGATGGGTCTGGAGCCGCTGAGCAGGCACCGGCTTCTGAGGAAGTTCTTCGCACTACCAATATTCAACACAAACCGATGACTTCTTTCGCGTCTTCAGTTTCTGTCTAAAACTACCGAGTTTCTAAGGCCCAGAGTATGTGCTATGCCTAAAAATCGACAACCCAAACTCATGCACCTGCTTCCTTGCCACGACGTCTAATGCTAAAAATGGCAGACCACCTTATTATGTTGATCAGGGGAAGTCAGCCTTCCCCTGCCAAGAGAAAGAGACTTGTCCCCAGCAGCTTTAACCGACCAAGAGGCCGACTCTGAGGTATCTGATTATGAAGACCTTTTATTTGCTTATGAGGATTCAGATGCAGAGGAATCCATTCTATCTGCTTCTCCTCCAGAGGATTTTTCTTTTGGTGAAACCTTACATACTTTTCACATTCCCTGTGGAAATGTTCTTAGACTATCCTTAGTCCAAAAAAGAGACTCTTTTAGATTTGCCACAGCATAGGCCTTTAGCAATACCCCCAGTCCTGGATGTTGTGGATGATGTCTTTATGGAATCCATTTGAGCTCCTGATACTTTACCCCCTGCTCCTAGGAAAACAGACAGGTACTAGAGTTTCTGACTCTCATAAATTCCTTTTCAAAAATTCTACTGCTGACCCAGAAGTCCTCTCCCAGGGGCCTAAAGGTATCAAAGCAACTACAGCTAAGAATCCCACCCCTTCAGACAGGGATTCCAGAGCTCTAAACAAATGGGGTAGGAAAGTATACACCTCTGCAACTCTCGACATTAAGGCTTTGAATTGCCAGGTTTCACATGCTGAAATTCCAGCCACATAATATGGAACTTATTTAGCAAAAAATTGCTGCCTTTACAGATTGTGCAGAAAATAAAGAATTGCAAGAGCTTATGCATTCTGCAAGCCAAGTCAGCAAGCATAGATTGCAGTGTGGCTTTGACTCCCTAGAAGCGTCTTGCAGGGCAGTAGTCACTGGATGTTCTTCGTGTTTCACTGTTGCAGTCATTACATTTGGGTAATCTGCTGGCAGGTTGCCGTCAGTCGGCTTGATTAACAAAGTCTTGGGTCCTGCGTCAGTTGCTGTCCCTTCTTCCATGATGTCAGGTCGTCAGGGGTATAAAACATGCAGCTGACGCCATTTTCATCAGTCTGTCTTGCCGCGCAGTGCCCGAAGCAGTTCGTGCCAGTCGTCCGACTCCAGAAATTTTCGTTTTCGAGTTTCAGAACCAAAGTCTTCAACCTAAAGTTAAGTACCCCGTTGGGGAAACTTTTTCTTGCTTCTTACCGATGTCAGTAAAAGTTAATAATTGTATTACTTGTGGGAAGCAAATACCTCATAAGGATTTTCATTTGTACAGTATTCCTTGCCTATGCCCTGACCACAACGTGACTTGCTGTCGGTTTTGTGCTAAATTTAATCAACGCACTATTAAACGTCGGTATATTTTTGCATCTAAATATTTTGGCTCAAGATTTAACTATCCAGAAATGTGGTAGGTTAGCAATCTGACTACCGGAATACACAAAAAACACAAAGAGAGAGAGAGAGAGCGTCGAGGTCCAAAACCGACAAAGCTTCTCCTTAGCCAGTAGCTGGTTCGCCGGTACTCGGGCGATTTCGCAGCCCCTGATACCCGCTGCTTTTGATTCGCAGGTCTCTACCGAGACCCATTCGGAGTCCGGTATGCCACGAGACACTTAAGTATTGAACCCGCGGATGTCTCTACCTTAGATGGGTCCGGAGCCGCTGAGCAGGCACCGGCTTCTGAGGGTGTTTTCAGGCCTAAAGATTTGTATATTAAACCGACGCCATCTTCAAAACCTAGGCCAAAATCAACTTCTATGTCTAAAAAACTGACGCTTGGGCCACGTGCACAGGCCCCTATGCTTAAAAAAACAAATGATCAAAATGGCTGAGGATTTAATTACCTTGATCAGGGGTTCCCATCCCCCTCCTGCTAAGAGGCCTAGGCAAAGCACTGATTATGAGCCTTCAGATCAGGTTTCCATTTCTTCTGATTCCTCTTCTGATCAGGAATTATCTATTCCACCTTATGAGGACTCTGATGCAGAAGAACCCATCCCTTCTGCTTCTCCTCTTGGGGATTTTTCTTTTGGAGAAACGTTGCATACCTTAAGGTATTGGGAGAGTCAGGATTTCTCAGAATCTAAAAAGAGGCTTGGGGATTTCCTTCTTCCTCAGCATAGGCCTTTGGCTATACCTCCTGTTCTAGACATTGTTGTTGATGTTTTCTCAGAATCCAGCATGGCTCTTGATTCCCTGCCTCTGGCTCCTAGTAAGACAAACAGATATTACAGGGTTCCTGACTCCCACAAATTCCTTTTTAAAACCCCCTACTGCTGACCCTGAAACCATTTCTCAGGGTCCCAAGGGTGTTAAGGCTTCTACTGCTGAAAATCCTACCCCTTCTGATAGAGACTGCAGGGCACTGGATAGATGGGTTAAGAAGGTTTACACGTCTGCAACCTTGGCAATCAGGGCTTTAAACTCAATTTCATATGCTTAAATATCAGCAGCATGTCATGGGCTTACGTAAACAGAACATTATGTTGATTTCTGACTGTGTGGAAAATAGAGTTACAGGATTTATTGCATTCAGCTGAACAAGTTGGAAAGCATACTTTGCAATGTGGTTTTGATTCCTTGGAGGCCTCTTGCAGGGCCGCTGTAACTGGATCTGTGATAAGAAGCCATGCTTGGCTCAGAGCAAAGTCTGCCTGATCATGTTAAAGCAAAATTGTTGGTTGCTCCTTTATAACACAACAGTCTATTTGGTAATAAGGCCGAAGAAGTTTTGAAAAAGATGGAAGACAAAGCTAAGTCTATGCAAACTGTAAAAGATTTCCTACAAGTGCAGCCACCCAGGTTCAGTAGGCACTGGCCTAATAAGAATTGGTCCTTTCCAGTACCCACCAGAGCCGCTCAGGTCAAACCCAGATATTCCAAAGGCTCCAGGTTTCAGTCACAAGGAACTTACAGAACAAAACAATGGGGTGCCTCCACCTCCAAATCTGGAAGTAGCAAGGCACCTCCTTATGGTAAACAGTCTCAATGACTTTCCTCTGCCATCTCCAAGCACTTAGTTTTCCCCCAAAGGGGCTGCCGAAAGTTATCACTTCATGCACAAAATTGGCTTTTAATTACCCAGGACAAGTGGGTTTTAAATATAGTATCCCAGGGATACAGATTTCATTTCCACACTTTGCCAATCCCAAACGGATGGCCAGATCTGCCCCCAAATCAGTGGGCAGAGGCCCAGAAACAAGTTATGTCCCTCATGAATATAGGGGCTATTCAACCAGTACCAGAAAAGGAAAACGGACAAGGCTTCTATTCAAGACTTTTCCTGGTACCCAGAAAAGACAAATCATGGCGAACAATTCTGGACTTATCCATTCTAAATACATTCCTGGACATTCCAAAATTCAAGATGCTGACTACAACAGTTACTGCCTATGCTAGGCAAAGATACCTCGTTGGTAACTCTAGACTTAAAAGAGGCTTACCTGCATATCCCAGTCAGGGAATTTTGCAAAAGATACCTCCGCTTCAAAGCAGGCTATTTGCATTACCAGTTTTCTGCACTGTCCTTTGGCTTATCTACTGTGCCCAGGGTCTTCACAAAGTGCCTGGCACCAGTAATTGCATTTTGTAGACAAAGAAACATTCAAATTTATCCTTATATGGACGGTTGTCTAATTCAGGCAGAAAACAAGGACACACCTACAGCATCTGGCGTTTGTAAAAAGGCTTCTAACTTGCCTAGGGTACACCATAAACGAAAACGCAACTGGTATCCTCTCAAATAATTACATTCCTGGGTGCAAGCTTGAATACAACTGCCCAGATGACTTACCTCACGCCAGAAAAACAAATCTAATTGATGACTGACTTCAAACAAGTGGCCACAAAAACCCAGTTATCTGCAAGACAAATTCTGCAGGCCTTGGGGTTCATGGCTTCCTGTATTCTGCTAATTCCATATGCAAGACTGCATATGAGGAAACTTCAATGGTACCTAAAAAGTTTGAGTCAACATCGTCACAGCCTGGAAACAATGATTCCTCTCATTCCTTGCCTGCATCAAGAGTTCTTATGGTGGACAGAGACATGTCGCCAAAACAAGGGACTGTCATTCATTCCACCCAAACCCTGATTACAGACTCATCAGATTATGCTTTGGGGGGGGGGGGGCGGCGCATCTGGCAGGGAGATGCTTTCAGGGCGAATGTAGCCCAAATCAAATGCACCTGCATATCAACCAGAAAGAGATGCTAGCTGTGCAGAATGCTCTGACAGCCTTCAAGGACTTTCTTCATCCAGGACGACTAATGATAAAGACGGACAACACCACAGTCATGTGGTACATAACCAAGCAGGGGGGTACCCATTCCTACCCCCTTTGCAGACTAGCCATGGCTTTGTGGAACACAGCCTTGACTTACCAGATGCATCTACAAGCTCAATTCCTGCCAGGAAAGCAGAATACTCTGGCAGACGAACTAAGCAGAAATCGTATGGACCCACATGAATGGAAACTGGATCCACAGATCTTCAGCATGTTGACACGCAAATGGGGGAGCCCAGGCATAGTTTTGGGGTGAGGCAAAAAGATCTGTCAGTTGGACAAATTCTGCACAAGAATCCATCACAAAAAAGCTTGGAAAGTGGATGCTCTATCATTCAGCTGGAAAAACTGTCAGTCTATGCCTTTCCCCCTCTGCCTTTGCTCTCCAAGGTATTACTAAAAGTCAGACAAGAAAAATTATTCTGATTGCTCCAGACTGGCCTCGCCAACACTGGTACCTGCTCCTACTCAATATGTCACACCTTCCTCTGTGGTACCTGCCTCAGACACCTTATCTACTGTCTCAGCATAACTATCAAATTCTGCGCACACTGCTCCAAACTCTGAATCTTGCAGCATGGCTAATCGACTAATTTCACCAGTTACATCTCTTAGCAAACCTGTGATGGATGTCATTTTGGAGGCTAGAAGGTTTAGTACTATAAAATCTTATGCTGATAAATGGAAAAGATTCTGTGCCTGGAACCAGGCACAAGGAATAAGCACAGCAATGTCCAATATTACTCAGATTCTGCAATATTTAACTGAGATGCTTCACAAGGGCCTATCTTTCTCTTCCATAAAAATCCATGCCTCTGCCATTTCAGCTCATTACAACACAGAACCTCCCCTCTATTCTCATCCCCTGCTAAAGCAGTATCTCAGAGGGGCCAAAAATTTGACAGAGCACCAACTCCTGCATGGGACCTCAATTTTATGTTGGAAAAGCTCACCCTACCTCCTTTTGAGCCAGCTGCTACTGCAGACATAAAATTTCTCTCTTGGCAGAGCTTTTCTTTTAGCAGTCACTTCAGCTAGAAGGATTTCAGAACTACAGGCTCTCATGACAGTGGAGCCATTATTTTCTACCCGGGCAGGGTGGCACTCAGGACCAATCCATCCTTTATGCCTAAAGTGGTATCTAGTGTGGCTCTTAATCAGACCATTCATCTGCCATCTTTTTTCCCAAATCCACAGAACAAAGGGGAAGCGGATTCTGCATTCATTGGATGTACACAGACAACTAAGTTTTTACTTAAATATGGCAAAATCTCTAAGAAAATCTGAGAAACTACTGGTGGCATTTGCTGCAGGGGCAGAGGGAAAGGCTATTTCAAAGCAGAGGCTTTCAAAATGGATAAGCCATTGTATTCGTTTCTGCTACATGCATCATGGTAAACCTGTCCCCAAGGGGATCAGATCCCATTCCACCAGGGCTGCATCTACTTCTGCAGCCTTTCTCAGAGGGATTCCTACCAGAGACATTCTAGAAGCTGCTACCTGGAGCTCAGTTCATACGTTCACCAAACATTACCATTTACCTCTCTTCTCCAAATCCAGTGCAGGCTTTGCCACTGCTGTCCTGCAGGGCCTTATAGCTGCTCCTAGTGCTGTATAATTCCATCCTCCCAACCATAGCTTTGGGATTCTACCCAAATGTAATGACTGCAACAGTGAAACACTAAGAACATAGTACAGTTGTGTACATTTACCATAAATGTAGATATTCGAGTGTATTCACTGTTGCAGTCCTGGTTATTTTCTCTTTTTATACCTCTTCTTTCTGTTAATATGCTCAAAAGCCTTTTTGTTGTATTTGCTTTTATTTGGAGGTATATTTTTTGTGTTCTAAATTACATGCATATATATATATATATATATATATGTATATATATATATGTATATATATATAAATATATATATGTATATATATATATATATATATATATATATATATATATATATATATATATATGTATATATATATATATATATATATATATGGGTTCACTTTATGACATCGAAATACTGAAATGTCGAATTTCAGTATCTCGAAGCTATAAAGTGGAATGTTTGAAATAGCGAATGTTCATAATTGCGAATTTCACATATGTCGAATATATGTCGAATTTGCGGTTATGAAGTTGCGCTACGTAATGTCCGGGTTTGTGTTTTGGTGGTGTGCGGTGCCGTGTGTGGATGTAGGTGTTATGTCAGGTTAGTGAGTGTTTTGTAACGGTTTTGAGTGGGAGTTAAGAGTGTGTGTGAGGGATTGGAGAATGTGTGTGAGTGAGCTTTTGTGTTGTGTTTGTGCGATCTCAGAGTTAGTATATATAAGTAGGGGGGTGTGGGGGCTTGCCCCCCTGCTTATGTGTGTGTGAGTTGTGTATGTGTGTTTTATTTTATGTTGTGATGTGGGTGTTGTGTGTTTAGTGTAGTGTGTGCGGTGTTTTCGGTTATGTGGTTTCGCGGTTTTTGTTTGTCGGTGTTTTGAGGATTCTGTTTTATAGTCTCGAGATACTGAAATTCGTTATTTCAGCATTTCGAGGTTATAAAGTGAATCCATATATATATATATATTTTTTTTTTTTTTTTTTTTTTTTTTTTTTTTTTTTTTTTTTTTTGCTCCCCATTTGGGGGGCACCTGACATCTGGGACAAGAAAAACTGATGAAAATGGCGTCAGCTGCATGTTTTATACCCCTGACGACCTGATGTCATGGAAGAAGGGACAGCAACCGATGCAGGACCCAAGACTTTGTTAATCAGGCCGGCTGAGGGCAACCTGCCAGCAGATTGCCCAAATGTAATGACTGCAACAGTGAATACACTCAAACATCTACATTTATGTTAAGTGTACACAACTGTACTTTCTGTACTGAGAAGGCATACTTGGCTTAAGGAGCAAATCTTGCCAGACCATGTCAAATCAAAATTTACTAGACGTTCCTTTGAACGACGACCATCTGTTTGGCACCAAAGCAGAAAAGGTTCTTAAAAAGATTTAAGAAAAAGCTAAATGTATGCAGACAACGATTTCTTACAGGTACAGCCTCCTAGATTCAGTAGGCATTGCCCCTCAAAACATTGGTCCTTTCCAGCCCCCTCAAGGCCGTCTTAAACTAGACCCAGGGGAAACAGACCCCCCCCCCCCCCAGACTACAGTCTCAGGATACGCAGAGATCTAAGCAATGGAGTTCCTCCACTTCAAAAACAGGGAGTGCTAAGCCATCCCCTTACGGAAAGAATTCCCAATGACTTCTCAACTCCACTCGCCACCTCTGCCCAACTGCTGGTGCCCCTAGGAGGAAAACTTGCCTGTCGTGCAAAAAACTGGACTTCCATCATCAGTGACCGATGGGTCCTCAACATTGTATCTGAGGGGTACAAATTGTGCTTCCACTCACTGCCAAGTTCAATCCCTGCTCTCTCTAAGGGCAATTCAACCTGTTCCTGCGGAACAGATAGGTCAAGGGTTCTATTCCAGACTTTTCCTGGTACCCAGAAAAGAGGACACTTGGTGCCCAATCCTAGATCTTTCCATTCTAAACACCTTGCTGGTGGTGCCAAAATTCAAAATGCTCACCCTGCAGCAGTTTCTTCCTATGCTGGCCAAAGATGCCTGGTTAGCCACCCTAGACTTAAAATAAGCCTATCTGCACATCCCTATAAGGGACTCATGCAGGAAATATCTACGTTTCAGGGCAGGGTCTATGCATCATCAGTTCTCTGCACTTCCCTTTGGCTTATCCACTGCTCCCAGAATATTCACAAAATGCCTGGCTCCAGCCATTGCCTACTGCAGACAAGGAAAATTCAAATTTACCCGTACTTGGACAACTGTCTGATTCAGGCAGACAGTCAGCAAATGCTGTTGCAGCACCTGACACGTGTAAAACAACCTTCTAACCTCCCAGAAATCAAAACTAGTCCCCAGTCAAAAGATTGTATTCCTGAGAGCAAGCCTGGACACAACATCCCAGATGGCATTCCTTACTCCAGAAAAACAAGCCTTATCTGACAGACTACTTCACTCAAATGGCCACCAGAACCCAGCTATCCACAAGGAAAATCCTGCAGGCCCTAGGGTTCATTGCCTCTTGCATCCTACTAATTCCATATGCCAGACTGCATATGAGGAAACTTCAGTGGTACTTAAAAAGTCTTTGGTGCCAACATTCTCAGGACCTGGAAACCATCATTCCTGTCATTACTTCTCTAAGGACGAGCAGCAGCATGCAACCACAGCAAGGGACTGCCCTTTACTCAACCCCACGCTGCCCAAACCCTAACCACAGATGCATCAGACTATGCCTGGGGGGCACACCTGGACAGCAAGTGCATTCAGGGCCACTGGAGCCCAAGTCACATTCATCTGCACGTCAACCAAAAAGAGATGTTAGCTATGCAGCACGCTCTAACAGCTTTCAGATTCGTACTCTCTCACCAGGATCCCTACTAATAAAAACAGACAACAGTTATGTGGTAACATCAACAAGCAGGGTTGAACCCACTCATATCCACTCTGCAGGCTAGCCATGGCCCTGTGGAACCTGGCCTTGGACATGCAGGTCCATCTGCAAGCTCAATTACTGCCAGGCAAACAAAACTCATTGGCAGACGACTTAAGCAGAAATCTCCTAGACCCACACGAGTGGCATTTAGAGACCAGCACCTTCAGCCTTCTGATTCAGAAATGGGGACCCCAGAGGTGGATCTCTTTGCCTCCCCCTGCAATCACCAGCTCAGCAAATTCTGCACCAGGACACCTCACAGCAGGGCCTGGAAAGTGGATGCCTTGTCCTTCCAGTGGGTAAACCTCTTAATCTATGCATTTCCTCCTCTGCCTCTTCTCTCAAGAATATTGCTCAAGATAAGACAGGACAGGCCAAGGGCAGTTCTGATTGCCCCGGACGTGCCACGCCAGCACTGGTACCCACTCCTGCACAACCCGTCACCGGTGCCACCCTGGCACCTACCCCAGAGCCAGACCTTGCTCACTCAGCAGGGGGGACAGATCTTGCATCCGCAACTGCAAACCCAAAGTCTTGCAGCCTGGCTTATTCCTTGAATTCTACCCTAGTGACCAGCCTAAGCAAGCAGGTGCTGGATGTCATTCTTGAAGCCAGAAGAACCCAGTACAAGGAAATCCTATGCTGAGAAGTGGAAAAGGTATTGCTCCTGGATTCAAGGAGACAACTCTGGCCTCCCTACCTCTAATCCTGGATTACTTAGGCCTCTGTGGAGTAGATCTGCTATCCTTTTTCTCTATTAAGATCCATGCCTCTGCCATCGCGGTTCATTACAACTCTGAGCCACCCCTATTCTCTCACCCCTTCATCAAACAGTTCCCGAGAGGGGCAAACAACGTAAGGCTACCAAGGAGAGCACCCACCCCTGCTTAGGACCTTAACATTGTACTGGACAAACTCTCACTGCGCCCTTTTGAGCCTGCAGCGTTACCAGACTTAAAATTCCTGTCTTGGAAAACGAGCATTGCTCCTGGCCATCTCTTCAGCGAGAAGAGTGAGCTGCAAGCACTTATGGCTGTGGAACCCTTCATTATTTTTCATGCTGACAGGGTCTCCCTCAGGACTAATACTTTATGCCCAAAGTGGTCTCCATTGTGGCTCTCAACCAATCTGTCCATTTGCCAGCCTTCTTCCCTAATCCTCAAAATAAAGAGGAAAGGATCCTGCACTCCTTGGACGTGCACAGACAGCTCAGATTCTACCTGCATAGGACTAAGCCCTTCAAGAAATCTGACCAGTTACTACTCTGTTTTGCACCAGGGACAGAGGGCAAGGCCATTTCAAAACCGACAGTTTCCAAATGGATAGCCCACTGTATCCATTTCTGCTACAAACACCATGGGAAACCAACCCTTCAGGGGGTCAGATTACATTCCACTTGGGCAACTTCTACCTCTGCAGCATTCCTCAGGGGAGTCCCTACCAGGGACGTATTCTGGAGGCTGTGACCTGGAGTTCTGTACACACATTAACCAGGCATTACTACCTGCCTATATTTTCCAAATCCAGGGCGGGTTTTGCAACTGCAGTCCTGCAGGGCATACTAGCCAGCCCAAACACTTCTTGATTGCCTCCACCCTTTCTACAGCTTTGGGAATCAACCCAAGTGTGATGACTGCAGCAGTGAAACACGAAGAACATAGTACAGTTGTGTACACTTACCATAAATGAAGATGTTCAGGTGTTTTCACTGTTGCAGTGCTGGTTTCCCTCCCTCCAGCCCCTTTCTCTCTCTGTCTTTCTCTCTCCTCTCTGTGTATACTATTCACCCCTTGCCAGGGGTATTGCTATTGGTATTTACTTTTTACTGGTGGGGATTTTTCCACCATAGCTTAGCTCCCTGTTGGGGGCTCCTGAGATTTGGGGCAAGAAAAACTGATGTAATGACGTCTCTGCTGCCTGTTTTTATACCCCCTGATGTCAGACCTGGAGCGACAGCAGCCGACGCAGAAATACCAGGTTTCTGTTATTCGGGCCAACTGAGGGCTACCTGCAAGCAGGTAACCCAAGTGTGATGACTGCAACAGTGATTACACTCCAACATCTACATTTATGGTAAGTGCGCACAACTGTACTTTCTGTGGGGTCTGCTCTTCTAGGAAGCTTTGTCAAGGCCAGCCGCCCACTTGAAGTCATCCCATTGAGGAGTGCAGCAGTGAATAGCATAATGGACATTTTATAGTTGTTGGGTACATGGTTGAGTAATACCACTATTGTAGCCCATGTTGTGTTCACCACATCATCTTCTCCGTGATTAGGTATGCATCCTGCAGTTGAGGATTCCCTATCCCCCTCATCTCCGTACCTTGTCCCCTTCCTCCTAGAATTGCTTGTAATCCCAAAGTGGGTTCTCATGGGTGTCGGCCTTCTTGTCTGTGAGTATTCTTTACTCTTGGTCTACTAGTGGTTTTACAGCTAGGCAGGCTGCTGGATTACCTTGGGTAAGAAATACTTGAAGATGGTGTCAGCCAGTTCCTCTGCTGTACCTCCAACATCCTTAAGTTTGTGTGGGCTGGAGGTGGTCCAAGCCACTTGGGGAAGTAAGCTAGCCATCTGGCTACCTGCTGACAGGATGTCCTGCTGAGGACTACAACAGTAAATGTACTCTACCTATGGTTTGGCAAGTTCCTTGCGATATGTTTAAATTGCTTTTTCCACAACTGGCTGTCAAAATCTCTATTCTTTAACATTACAAGATAGCTTATTAGACTGATTTTTCAAAACAACATAGATTCTTGGAATGCAAGTGCTATAATAGCATAAACTGCAGATGTGAAGTTCAATCTCGCCATTCATTCTTTACTGATGGTTTTGGAGCCGATCCCTCTGCTCCGATATGCCCAATTCCAAAGCTCTAGGTCTTCAAATATCTTGAGGCCAAGTCCCTATCCCATGATGCACCTGTGAATTACCTCACATGTAGTTTGCCGCTGCAACAGACAGATCGGAGGTTCTGAATTAGCTCGGGCCAGATAAAAAAATATTTTCATTAAAAATTGTATAAAAGTTTTTGATAGTGTAGTTAGCTGGGTTTGTTCATGAAGCTCTTCTAGATTTTAGTGCGCTGTTCCCTTCCCTCTTACTGTTTGTTCATAAAGCTCTTATAGATTTTAGTGCGCTGTTCCCTTCCCTCTTACTGTTTGTTCATAAAGCTCTTCTAGATTTTAGTGTGCTGTTCCCTTCCCTCTTACTATTTGTTCATGAAGCTCTTCTAGATTTTAGTGCGCTGTTCCCTTCCCTCTTACTGTTTGTTCATAAAGCTCTTCTAGATTTTAGTGTGCTGTTCCCATCCCTCTTACTGTTTGTTCATAAAGCTCTTCTAGATTTTAGTGTGCTGTTCCCTTCCCTCTTACTGTTTGTTCATAAAGCTCTTCTAGATTTTAGTGCGCTGCTCCCTTCCCTCTTACTGTTTGTTCATAAAGCTCTTATAGATTTTAGTGCGCTGTTCCCTTCCCTCTTACTGTTTGTTCATAAAGCTCTTCTAGATTTTAGTGTGCTGTTCCCTTCCCTCTTACTGTTTGTTCATGAAGCTCTTCTAGATTTTAGTGCACTGTTCCCTTCCCTCTTACTGTTTGTTCATGAAGCTCTTCTAGATTTTAGTGCGCTGTTCCCTTCCCTCTTACTATTTGTTCATAAAGCTCTTCTAGATTTTAGTGTGCTGTTCCCTTCCCTCTTACTGTTTGTTCATGAAGCTCTTCTAGATTTTAGTGTGCTGTTCCCTTCCCTCTTACTGTTTTTCAGAGATTTCTAGTTGGCCTCTTTTAGGCCTAGTTAGTTGTAGTTCTTATAGGTGTGGTCTGTCAAGCCTTCGAGTTTTTTATGTAAGGCTTAGTTCAGTAAACCCGTGTTTGTATAGATAAGCTTATTGCCTTTACTTCTCGCAGCTTGCTGTGCTATTTGTGACCTTTTGTCACATTTCTTAGATAGTGGTGTGTTCTGTCTTGCCTTTTTGTATTTATAAGGCTTGGTCTTTGTTACTGTCTAATTTAGTGTGTACTCTACTTATTTAGATAACATTTCTCAACTGCTATCTTGTTGGCATAGTCTGCTTTGTGTGACTTCATATTGTGTGTGTGTGTGTGTGTGTGCGTGTGTGTGTGTGCGTGCGTGTGTGTGTGTGTGTGCGTGTGTGTGTGCGTGTGTGTGTGTGTGTGTGTGTGTGTGTGTGTGTGTGTGTGTGTGTGTGTGTGTGTGTGTGTGTGTGCGTGTGTGTTTTAGACTGTTTTTAAGGCTTACCTGCTATCCATTCTATTTGGAGAAAATTTACTGTTGTTTTTTGTGTGGCAGTAATTATCTCTAACTTTATTATGGCGGATCAAGACAAGCACCCCAAATCTGGGTTCAAAAAGTGCCCCAAGTGTGACCAGAAAATGTCATTTTCAGACAGTCACTTCAACTGTGTTTATTGTCTAGAGGCTCTGTATTTGCAAGACAGTTGTGCCATTTGTCATTCCTTCTCCTCAAGGGTCCCACGGGAAAGCAAGAGGAAGCTAATTGATAGAGGTTTGTTGAAGCCTTTCTTTCAGGAAGCTTTGAGTGACCAGGATGGTTCCAGTCGGTCTTCGTCTTCCGAGACTTCGGACTCAAAATCGAAGAAGTCATAGACTTCGGCTCCACTGCCTTCGCAGCCGACAGTCTGTTCCTTTCTGAGCCAGTCCACTGTCTTGGAACCGGTCTCCGAAGCTCTGAAGAGTCCTATTCTGCAGTCAGTACCACCTTCGGTAAGATCGTCTCGATCATCTGTCAGCCTGTCGGATCTGGACTTGGATCGTATGGTACAGAAGCTGCTGGCACCAGCATTAGCCAAAATGTTATCGGCTTCGACCAAAATGGCTTTGGAGACTAAGATCATTACACCGACTATTACTACTCCTCCTCCGGGCCATGCTGGTCCTTCGAAGCTGGAGGAGGCAGACCTGATGTTAGTTGAACCCTCCAGTGTCTTTGGCACCATGTACTCTGACGTCTTCTGTACCGATCAAGGACTATAGGAGCCGACACTCTGGTCGGGTCCAGGGAGGATAGTCTAACCGACTTGTTGGTTCCGACTTTGCCTCTCAGGGCCTCTGCTCGGATGAGCTCGGCTCTTAACTTCGGCTCTGGAGCCCACTGTCTCGGTGCTGGGGGTGTCGACGGTTTCATCTGATCCGTCAGCTCCCTCGCATCAGAGCAGAGGTGCTTTCGATGCCGTGAGGAGAGTCATGTCTTCCAGGACATCCTCGACCTCGGGTCTGCCTTCCTCCCCAAAAGTGCCTGTGTCTGCTTCTGCATCACACGTCTTGACCAAGCGTAGAGACCCAGAACCTTAGGAAGCCCCAATGGGTGGCCCCTGCTATTCAGAGACCTCACCAGTGGCCCCCACTGATGAGTTTCTCAGGAAGAGAATGTGCAAGAGGAAGCACCTAGACTCCCCGCAGGAGTCTCTCACATTGGACACGGACGTGGATGAGTCAGAAGGGTCCCCATGGTCCCCCTCTGAGGATATCTCATTCGCTGAGATACTTGAGATTCTTAGGCAGAGGGGTGACTGGCAGTCCAAAAGCCCTACTGAGGATGAGTCAGTTCTCCTGAAGGCTTTCGGGTCTCAGCCCTCCACCTCTTGGATGACTCCTCCCCTCGATGAGCTGATGCAGCTGGTCTCACGAAGGGCGTGGGTGTCTCCGGATTCTATGGAGCCTGTCCCCAGGAGGTCTAATAAATTTATTTCAGCCCCAGTTGACAAAACGTTTTTAACTAAAGGTGTTCCGGTTGATGGCATGGTGATGGTGGCGGCGGCCACCAAGAAGGAAATGTCTGAGACTTCCTTGTCTTATCCATTCTCCTAACAGAGACTCCAGGATTATGGATAGATATGGGAAGCACATGTTCAGTTCAGTGACCTTTGCTCTCCGTTCACTAACTACTTTACCCATTTTACTAGGTTACAAAGAGATCTCCTTAAGGAGTTGGGAGATGCTCTTCAGGGTACAATAGCTGCGGCAGCTTCCGATAAAGTTACTACCCAGCTTTCTACCTTAAATTCTATCATCTCATCCATGCACCTCATTTCTTATGCAGCTTGATGGTATGAGTAGGGCAGCGGGTATAGGAATTGCTCTTAGGAGTCATTCCTGGATGCTCTTGTGTTCCTTCGTGGAACCTTTCAAGTCTTCCTTCGTGAACACTCCCTTTGATGGCTCATCCCTTTTCGGGCCTAAAGTGAAGGAAACCTTAACCAGGTGTGAAAAGGACGGAAAGACTCGGTCTGCTGTCGGGGTCCTTTTTTCCACCCCTACCCGACCATACCTTAAACGTCAAAGGGGAGGAAATATGTGGTTCCGAAAAGCTCGAGGAGCCTTTCAGGACACACGTGGTGAACTCCCTTCCAGTGTCAGAGGAGGGGGTAATAATGGAAGACGCCGCCCCCGTGGCAGAGGGGGTCCGCAACACCAGGGTGACAGATCACTTCTCTGAGGCATCCTACCAGCGCTCCTGAAAGGAGGCCCGACTGTCCTGCTCTGGAGGCAGTCGGGGGTCGCTTATCTTTGTACCCAGACACCTGGCTCAATATAACAAAAGACAGCTGGGTACAAAGTATCATTTCCAGAGGATACTTCATACCATTTGCCATACCCCCTCCAATCATAAGACGAATCCTGGACGTTCCACCCAGTTACAGGGATCAAGCAACAGTAGAGGTCCAAACGTTGCTAAGAAAGTCATCCAACCATTCCCAGCAGACCAGATAGGATCCGGAACTTAATCAAGATTCTTTTTGGTTCCAAAGAAGACTGAGGACTGGAGACCCATATTGGATTTCAGCAGATTGAACCAATAAGTAAAGAAAGAGAAGTTTCGGATGGTCACGCTTCAGTTGATACTTCCCTTCTTAGGGAAAGACAATTGGATGTGCTCGATAGATCTCAAGGATGAGTACTACCATATAAAAATGGCCAGATCATCCAGGGATCACCTTCACTTCTGGCTGGGAGCCAATCACCATCAGTTTTGAGCCCTGCCCTTTGGTCTCACTACAGCCCCCAGAGTGTTCACCAAATGCATGGCAGTGGTCACGGCTCACCTGAGGCATCTAGGATTCCAGGTGTTTCCGTACCTAGACTATTGGCTCCTTACTGCCACCACTAGGCATTATCTCTTTCAGGCCAGAGAGTTCACTCTGCAATCATCTGGGCATTACAATCAACTCAGAAAAATCTGCCTTGTCGCCATCTTAGCATATCGTTTTTATAGGGGCAGAATTGGACACCACTACCACCACTCTAAGACTTCCACTAGAAAGAGTCTCTCTCCTTCGTCAGCAACCGGATATCAAAGGACAAAGCACCAGCATCGGAAGTTCTGAAAGTGTTAGGCATGATGGCAGCAGCAATTCTAGCCATACCACTTGCTCGTATGCACATGAGAATACTTCAATGGCTATTGTTCACTCAATGGCCTTACCAAGAGCTCCCATGAATCACGCCTTAATGATCACAAATTCTTGCAAGAAGGATCTTCAGTGGTGGTTGACTTAACTTCATGTCACGATAGGATGCCCATTTGTGCTACCCCCTCCAGTGGCCACAGTAACCACGGACGCTTCCCTGATAGGGTGGGGGGGGGGGCATTTTCAGTGAAAGACTGCCCAAGGCACATGAACCGATCGAGAGACACATCTGCATATCAGTGTCCTGGAGATGAGAGCGGTACTTTTAGCGTTGCAGTACTTTCAGGACTTTCTTCCTCTGGGTACGATTGCGATTCAGACAGACATGTCTGTGGTCTGGTACTAGAACAAATAAGGAGGAACCACGTCTGTCCCCTTGTGTCGAGAAGCTCTCAGAGTTTGGCAGTGGGCTGTTTCCACCCAGCGCTTTCTGTTGGCAATGCACATCCCGGGGAGATCCAACGTTTTAGCAGACTGAGCAGGGCAATCTTGTTGCCCCACAAGTGTCCGTCAAGAAAGAAATTGCGGACAGGATATTCCGCAGGTGGGGCTAGCCTTGCTGCGACCTTTTTGCCAGTCACATAAACATGAAATGCAGAAGCTACTTTGTCCTCATTCCCCCTTCGGGAGAAGCCCCAAGGGACGCACTCGTGCATGATTGGCCTCCTCTATGCATTTCCACCAATTCCACTGATACCCAAGGTTCTACAGAAAGCAAAATCCGTGGGAAGGACCATCATTCTTATAGCCCGTCATTGGTCTCAGCAGATTTGGTTTCCCTTCCTTCAACTTCATCTTTTGGAGGCTCCTTGGATCCTGGACCCAGTTTCAGACCTTCTAACACACCCGTCGGGGAACTTTCATCCTTCTCTGCAGTCCCTGAAGCTGACAGCTTGGCTGCTCCAGTTCCCATCATAGCCAGGTTCCATAACCTTTCCAGTGAGACAAAACAGATCCTTTTGTCCTCTCACAGTCTTCTACCAGAAAAGCTATATCTTGACAAATGGAAGAAATGTTCTATACAGGCCTCAAAAAATATTGATCCTTACTAAACCCCTATGGCTTCCATTTTAGAATTCTTGACTATGATTTTCATCAAAGGAGCTGCAGCAGCAACAGTCCGGGTACAATTTGCTGCCATTTCTAATTTTCATCTTGGATTTGAAGGTTTGAATATCATGTCTGACAAGTTATCCAAAGCATTTCTCAAAGGGACTTTTCATATGAGACCTCCTGTGAAATCTCTCTGTTCTCCATGGAATCTAAACTTTATGCTTTCACGAATTCTCCCGCCATTTGAGCCAGCTTCATCTTGTGATCTCAAATTTTTGTCTTGGAAGACCATCTTTCTGGTAGCTATTACGTCTGCCTGCAGAGTGTCAGAGCTTTAGGCTTTATCCATCAAGCCTCCCTATCTGATGTTTCACCCTGAAAGAGTATCACTTAGAACAAATCCCTCATTCTTGCCCAAAGTTTGCACTGAAACCAATCTCAACCAAGTTATTAATTTGCCAGATGTTCATCGTGTTTCACTGTTGCAGTCATCACTGTAGGGTTCTTCCTGCTGGCAGGCAGTCCTCGGTCGGCCAGAATCCCAAAGTCTGGGTCCAGCGTCGGCTGTTCAGTCATGCTCCCTGATGTCAGAGCGCTAGGAGTACAAAGTTGCCAGCCGACGCCATGTTCTCCAGTCTTTCTTGCCGTGCAGTGAAAGCAGTTCGCAAGTGCCGGTCGGCTGACTCCTGATATTTTTTCGTGCTTCAGTCCAAATACTTACTTCTTCTCAGAGCTAAGTACCCCGTTGGGGAAACATTTTTCTTGCTCCAGTCCGATGTCAGAAAAAGTTAATTGCATTTCTTGTGGGAAGCAGGATTTCCATTCTTACTGAATTCCTTGTTTAGGCCCTGACCACAACGTAGCTAGTTGTCGGTTTTGTGCTAGATTTAACCAACATACGATTAAGCAGAAGTACGATTTTGCTTTTCACTACTTTGGCAGGCGATTTAATTATAAAATGTCATCTGACATGCTTCCGACTACCGGAGTTCACAAACGACGCAAGGATAAGGACAGGCCTCCGAGATACAAATCAGACAACGTTTTACAAGCAGAGCCAGCTACAGGTACGGCCGTCAGTGAGGCGCTTTCGCAGCCTTTGTCGTCGGCCATTTAAGAACCGATTGCCGAAACGGACTCCCACGAGGAGCCAACTAGGCCTTTGAGTACTCCAGCTGCAGGACCTTCGGACAATGCTCCCTCGGATGGGTCTGGAGCCGCTGTGCAGTTACTGGCTTCCGAGGGGGTTTTCAGGCCTACACAGCTTCTAATAAAGGCAAAGCCAAAGACAAAGGCAAAGACTCCTTCTAAATCTAAGACACCAGCCCAGGCCTCTTCTGATCCAGGACCCAAATCTCAGAAACAGCTACTTAAAATGGTGGAGGACTTACTAACCATGATTAGGGGTTCACATCCCCCTCCAGACAAAAGGCCAAGGCAAGAATTGGATTATGAATCTTCTGATCAGGCATCTATGTCTTCAGTGTCTTCCTCTGAACAGGAATATACTTTCCCTCCTTATGAGGATTCTGATACTGAGGAATCCATTCCATCAGCTTCTCCCCCTGAGGATTTTTGTTTTGGGGAAACTTTACATGACATGAGGGAACATTTTCACTGGGAAGGACAGGAGTACTCGGAATCTAAGAGAAGACTTAGGGATTTCTTTCTTCTTCCCCAACATAGACCCCTGGCTATTCCCCCTATTTTGGATATTGTGGATGATGCCTTTTCTGAGGCTAATTTAACTCCTGACTCCTTTCCTCCAGCCCCTGCTAAGCCCGACAGATATTACAGGGTCCCTGACTCCCACCAGTTCCTTTACAAAAATCCTACTGCTGATCCAGAAACCATTTCTCAGGGTCCTAAGGGAGTTAAGGCCACCTCTGCTAAAAAACCCTATTCCGACAGATAAGGATTCTAGAGCTTTGGAGAGATGGGGCAAAAAAGTGTACACTTCTGTTCTTTATGTATTAGGGCTTTAAATTGTCACTTTCATGTGCTACAATATCAGCAATTTCTACTGTCTGTTATGAAACAAAAGCTAGGTACCATTTCTGCATGTGCAGATAATAAGGAATTACACAATTTGATACATGCAACTGAACAAGTGGGGAAGCATGGTTTACACTGTGGTTTTGATGCCTTGGAGGCTTCATGCAGGGCGGCTGCCTCTGGCACAGTCATTAGAAGGCATGCTTGGTTAAAGGAGCAAAACTTACCTGATCAAGTGAAAGCAAAGTTACTGGATGCTCCTGTGCAGCATAATGTTTTGTTCGGGTCTAAGGCTGAAGAGGTGATAAAGAAAATGGAGGATAAGGCAAAATCCATGCAAACGGTTAAGGATTTCTTACAAGTTCAGCCCCCAAGATTTAGCAGAAATTGGCCAACTAAAAATTGGTCCTTTCCCAGCTCGGACAGGCCTCAGAGGGGTAGATATAGGCGCTCCAGAGGGAGGACCCAAGCACAGACCTTTTACGGATCTAGACAGTGGAGTGCTTCCACCCCCAGGGGTGGAGAGGACCGACCTCAATCTTATAGAAAACAGGCTCAATGACTCCCCCTGCATGGCTCCAGGAACTTCTCTCCTGGAAGCCCCTCTAGGAGGAAAACTCTCTCTTTTTCAACAAAATTGGACTTGTATAACCCAAGACACGTGGGTTCTGGATGTAGTTTCAAGAGGTTACAAATTCCACTTTCATACCTTGCCAAGAACACACGGATGGCCAAACCTACCAAAACACCAATGGGCAGAGGCATTAAACCAGGTGGGATCCCTCATGGCTATGAGGGCCATAGAGCTAGTTCCACAATCAGAGACTGGGCAAGGCTTTTACTCAAGGCTCTTCCTAGTTCCCAGAAAGCAAAATTCATGGAGTCCCATCCTGGATCTCTCAGTCTTAAACACCTTCCTGGAGATACCAAAGTTCAGAATGCTTACTCTGCAGCAGCTCCTGCCAATGTTGAGCAAAAATGCATGGATGGTGACATTGGATTTAAAGGAGGCTTACCTACACATCCCTATCAGACAGGAGTACAGAAAAAATACCTCAGGTTCAAGGCCGGCTCGAAACATTACCAATTCTCTGCGCTGCCCTTTGGCTTGTCTACTGCGCCCAGGGTCTTTACCAAGTGCCTGGCACCAGTAGTGGCTTATTACAGACTCAAGGGAATTCAAATTTACCCTTATCTGGACGACTGCCGTATTCAAGCAGACAGACCGCAAGAATGTCTTACTCCAACACCTGGAATTTGTTCAAAATCTACTCAGGTACCTGGGATTCACTGTGAACATAAAGTCAAATTTGACACCCACACAACAGATAACTTTTCTGGGTGCTCTTCTAAACACAACACCCCAGATGGCATTTTTGACATCCGAAAAACAACTGCAGCTGGCTTCAACTTTCAAAACCTTGGCATCAATAACTCAGCTAACTGCAAGGAAATTCCTGCAGGCTTTGGGTTACATGGCCTCCTTCATCCTTCTCATACCAAATGCAAGACTACATATGAGAAAAATACAATGGTACCTAAAAAGTGTATGGTCCCAGCATTGCCACAGTCTAGACACACAGATTGCTGTCTTGCCTTGCCTACAAAAGGAATTCCATTGGTGGACCATGGCATGTCTTCACAACAAAGGGAAAGCCTTCAGTCTGCCTCCAGCCAGCCAAGTGTTAACCACGGACGCCTCGGATTATGCATGGGGAGCCCACTTGCAGGGAAAAAGTCTGCAAGGTTTTTGGACAGAGGATCAGAAGCACCTACATATCAATTTAAAAGAGATGTTAGCTGTACAGAATGCCCTCTTGGCTTTCAGGGATCTTCTACAACCAGGACAACTACTGATATGGACAGACACCACCACAGTTATGTGGTACATAAACAAGCAAGGGGGTTCACACTCCTACCCCCTTTGCAGACTAGCCATGACTCTATGGAACACCGCTCTAGCTTGCAAAGTGGATCTACAAGCTCAGTTCCTGCCAGGAAAACAAAATATTCTGGCAGACAGCCTGAGTAGGAACCTGTCAGACCCACACGAGTGGATGCTAGACACCCACATATTCAAGATGATTACAGAAGCCTGGGGCTGCTCGGACATAGATCTATTTGCATCCCCCCTTAACCACCAGTTACAGATTTTTTGCACAAGGACATTTCACAAGCTAGCATGGAAAGTGGATGCTCTTTCATTCAGTTGGAGAAACCTCTCGGGGTATGCCTTTCCTCCTCTACCTCTTCTTCCACGGGTGTTACTAAAGATCAAGCAGGACAAGCCCAAGATGATGATTTTACTGGCCCCAAATTGGCCTTGTCAATTTTGGTACTCAACACTGATGAATCTATCCCAGGAGCCTCCTTGGATTTTACCTCGGATTCCAAATCTTTTGTCCCAACACCAGGGCCAGGTTCTGCACTCTCATATCAAAACTCTCAGCCTGGCAGCCTGGCATATTCAGGGTCTATGATTAATCCTTTCCTTCCCAAACGGGTCATGGATGTCATCTTAGAAGCCAGACGGCCTAGCGCTAGAAAATCTTATGCAGGTAAATGGAAGAGATTTTGCACCTGGATGCATGCTCAGGATTCGGATCCTCTCATCCCTAATATCCCACTGATTTTACTTTACCTGACAGACATGCTACATAAGGGTTTATCCTTCTCCATAAAATACATGCCTCAGCTATCTCTGCACATTACAATACAGATCCTCCAATCTTTTCGCATCCACTTCTGAAACGATATCTCAGAGGAGCAAAGAATTTAAGGCCCCCTAGGACACCACCTATACCTACCTGGGACCTCAACTATGTTCTGGAAAAACTCACTCTGCCTCTTTTTGAGTCTGCTGCCACATCTGATATTAAGTATTTATCATGAAAGACCGCTATCTTACTGGCCTTGACTTCAGCCAGGAGAGTCTCGGAGTTACAAGCACTCATGGCTGTGGAACCTTATATTATTTTTCACCAAGATAGAGTGCCTTTAAGGACTAATCCTACTTTCATGCCTAAAGTGGTTTCCAAAGTGGCTTTAAATCAAACTATTCACCTGCCAACTTTTTTCAGTAATCCACAAAATAAGGGGGAAAGGATCTTGCATTCCTTGGATGTACACAGACAACTTCGTTTTTACCTGGACAGAACCAAGGATATCAGGAAAACAGAGCAACTGTTTGTTTCTTATACAACAAATTCCCAAGGCAAAGCTATTTCAAAACAGACCATTTCTAAATGGATTGCTCATGGAATCGGAGTTTGTTACTCTCATCATGGAAAGCAAATCCCAGGAAAAATTAGGACTCGCTGTACCAGAGCTGCTGCTACTTCAGCTGCCTTTCTCAGAGGAGTACCTACCCAAGGATATTTTGGAAGCTGCAACTTGGAGTTCAGTGCATACTTTCTCTAAGCACTATAATCTCCCTCTTTACTCTGTCTAGGGCAGGCTTTGCTTCTGCAGTCTTGCAGGGCCTTCTAGCCGCCCCTTCTACTCTATAACCACCACCCTTTATCTCAGCTTTGGGATTCAACCCTACAGTGATGACTGCAACAGTGAAACACGATGAACATAGTACAGTTGTGTACACTTACCATAAATGTAGATGTTCGAGTGTCTTCACTGTTGCAGTCTGCTACCTCCCTCCTGTCCCCTCTTATACTTTCATTAGTGTGGTTTCCTACTTCACCCTTCTTCTGAGGTGTATTTGCTACAGGGTATGCGGTTTGTTGTATGTTACATTTTTGTTTTACTATTAGCCTTCACTTTTGGGCACCTGACATCTGGGGTAAGAAAAACTGGAGAACATGGCGTCAGCTGGCAGCTTTGTACTCCTAGCGCTCTGACGTCAGGGAGCATGACTGAACAGCCGATGCTGGACCCAGACTTTGGGATTTTGGCCGACCGAGGACTGCCTGCCGGCAGGAAGAACCCTACAGTGATGACTGCAACAGTGAAGACACTCGAACATCTACATTTATGGTAAGTGTACACAACTGTACTTTTTCTTCCCCAATCATTCTAACGATTTAGTGTATATGCTGCACAAACTAGATGTTCGCAGACAGCTCAGATTCTGTTTGGATAGAACAAAAGGTTTTAGGAAATCAGACCAGCTTTTTGTTTCATTTTCATTTTCCAGGAAAGGGAGACCAGTAGCTAAAACTACCGTGTCTAAATGGTTATCTGATTGCATCACCGTTACCTATTCAGCTGCGAATATACCTTTGCAACACGAGATTAAAGCTCACTCAACCAGAGCAGATGTTCGCGTTTCACTGCTGCAGTCATTACACTTGGGTTATCCTGTTGTCAGACGGTCCCGCAGTCGGCCAGAGTTCCAAAGTCTTGGTCCGGCGTCGGTTGCTGTCGCTTCTTCCCTGCCGTCAGTGCGCTAGAGGTATACAAGATGCAGCCGACGCCATTTTCTTCAGTCTTTCTTGCCGCGCGGTGCAAAAGCAGTTTGCAAGTGCCGGTCGGCCGACTCCTGAGATTTTCGAAGTTGAATTTCAGAACAGAAGTCTTAAATAAAGCTAAGTACCCCATTGGGGAAACTTTTTCTTGCCTCAGACCGATGTCAGTAAAAGTTAATAATCCCATTTCTTGTGGGAAGCAAATACCTCATAAGGATTTTCATTCTTACTGTATTCCATGCCTAGGCCCAGACCACGACGTCACTAGTTGTCGGTTTTGTGCTAGATTTAACAAGCACACTATTAAACGTCTGTTTGATTTTGCTCGCCATTATTTTGGATGAAGGTTCAATTATACCATGCCGTCGGAACAACCGACGACCGGAATACACAAAAAACGCAAAGACAAAGATAAGGACAGGCATCCGAGGCCCAAAACCGACGATGAAGCCTCTTCTAGGCTAGTCGCCGGCTCGCTGGTTCTTAGTGAGGCGCTTTCGCAGCCCCTGACACCCGCTACCTCAGAGCCACAGGCCGCCTCCGACTCCCACGTGGAAATTGCTAGGCCTCTGGAAACCCAAGGTATTGGGCCTACGGAAATTAAACCCCTCAGATGGGTCCGGAGCCGCTGAGCAGGCATTGGCTTCTGAGGGTGTTTTCAGACCTTCACAGATTACCATCAAAACAACAACCAAGTCTAAAACTCCATTAAAGACAAAGAAACAAGTACAGCATTCACCTGGACAGGCCTCCATGCCTAAAAAACAGATGCTCAAAATGGCCGAAGACCTAATTACTCTGATCAGGGCTTCCCATCCCCCTCCTGATAAAAGGCCTAGGCAGGATACAGACTGATTCCTCTGACCAGGTTTCCATTTCTTTTGATTTCTCTTCAGACCAGGGATACTCTTTACCCCCTATGAGGACTCTGATGCTGAAGAATCAATCCCTTCAGCTTCTCCTCCTGAGGATTACTCTTTTGGGGAAACTTTACATACCATGAGGGAGCATTTCCATTGGGAGAGCCAGGATTATTCAGAATCCAAGAAAAGGCTCAGAGATTTTCTTTTATTGCCTCAACACAGGCCCCTTGCTGTTCCGCCTGTGTTGGATATTGTGGATGATGTGTTTTCCGAATCCAGTTTAAGCCCTGATTCTTTGCCCCCAGCACCAGTCAAGCCAGATAGGTACTACAGAGTCCCTGACTCTCACAAATTTCTTTATAAAAACCCTGCTGCTGACCCAGAAACTATTTCCCAGGGTCCCAAAGGGGTAAAGGCTTCCACTGCTAAAAATCCAGTTCCCTCTGACAGGGATTCTGGAGCATTAGACAGATGGGGGAAGAAAGTTTACACTTCTGCAACTTTAGCAGTAAGGGCTTTAAATTGCCAGTTCCACATGCTTAAATACCAACGATATTTAATGTCTCTGTTAAAACAGAAAATGCTTACAAGCTCAGAAGGTCCTGATTATAAGGAAATGCAGGAT
This sequence comes from Protopterus annectens, assembly GCF_019279795.1. NCBI lineage: Eukaryota > Metazoa > Chordata > Ceratodontiformes > Protopteridae > Protopterus > Protopterus annectens. Next base: position 929,198,732 of record NC_056733.1, on the reverse strand, counting down.
TTATTGCATGCAGCTGAACAAGTGGGTAAACATACTCTGCAATGTGGTTTTGATTCTTTAGAGGCTTCTTGTAGAGCCGCAGTTACAGGATCTGTGATTCGAAGACATGCTTGGTTAAAAGAACAAGGTTTACCTGATCATGTTAAGGCAAAATTATTGGATGCTCCTTTACAGCATGATATCTTGTTTGGTGTTAAGGCAGAAGAGGTATTAAAGAAAATGGGGGATAAGGCAAAATCTATGCAAACAGTGAAGGATTTCTTACAGGTACAGCCACCTCGATTTAGCAGAAATTGGCCTTCTAAAAATTGGTCCTTTCCAGTGTCAGGCCACGAAGAGGCAGAAACAGATGCCCAAGAGGCAGATCTCAGCCCCAAGGCTCTTACAGACCACGACAGTGGGGTGCTTCAACCCCAAAAGGAGGAGAAGACAAGTCACAGCCTTATAGGTAACAGCCCCAATGACTTCCCCCTTCAAATGCCAAGCACTTACCTTTTGGCCGCTCCCTTAGGGGGAAAACTAGCACTTTTTACACAAAATTGGCATATAATCACCCAAGACAAATGGGTTCTGAATATTGTGTCTCAAGGTTAAAGGTTCCACTTTCCCACTCTAGCAAGGCCAAAAGGAATGCCAGACCTGCCACAAAATCAATGGGCAGAGGCACAAAAACAAATTACAGCCCTCATGGACATGAGAGCTATTCAAAAAGTGCCACAACAGGAACAAGGACAAGGATTTTACTCTACTTTTCTTGGTCCTCAGAAAGGACAACGCTTGGAGACCCATACTGGACCTATCTAGTCTAAATACTTGCCTGGATGTTCTGAAATTCAAAATGTTGACACTACAGCAACTTCTTCCCATGTTGGGCAAGAAGGCTTGGTTTGTTACCTTGGACCTCAGAGAGGCATACCTGCATGTCCCAATCAGACAAAATTGCAGAAGATACCTCAGATTCATAGCTGGCACAATGCATTACCAATTCTCTGCACTGCCCTTTGACTTATCTGCTGCGCCCAGGGTCTTCACACAATGCCTGGCACCAGTAATTGCATTTTGCAGACAAAAAGGAATTCAAATATATCCCTACTTGGACGACTGTCTTATTCAAGCAGAGAGCAAGGACATTCTTCTAAAGCATCTGGCGTTTGTAAAAAGATTGCTAATTTGCCTAGGGTACACAGTAAACGAAAAGAAGTCAAAACTAGTGCCCTCACAAGAGATAATATTCCTGGGTGCCAGCTTAAATACAACGGCCCAGATGGCTTATCTCATGCCAGACAAGCAGACAACTGACTCAGTACTTTAAATTGATGGCAACAAAAACCCAACTCCCTGCAAGAAAGATTCTGCAGGCCTTGGGGTTCATGGCATCCTGCATACTACTAATACCATATGCCAGACTGCATATGAGGAAGTTACAATGGTACCTAAAAAGTGTTTGGACTCAACACTCTGTTTGGAAACAGTAATACCACTTATTCCCTGCCTACAACAGGAGTTTTGATGGTGGGCACAGGCATGTCACCACAACAAGGGACAGCCTTTCACTTTACCCACAGCCAGGCAGACACTAACAACAGATGCTTCGGATTACGCCTGGGGAGCACACATGGCAGGAAAATGTATTCAGGGCAAGTGGGCCGCAGACCAAATGCATCTTCACATCAATCAAAAAGAGGTGCTCGCTGTACAAAATGCTCTAACAGCGTTCAAGGACCTTCTGCATCCAGGACAACTATTACTAAAGACGGACAACACCAGTTATGTGGTACATAAACAAGCAAGGGGGCACTCATTCATATCCCTTCTGCAGACAAGCCATGACTTTATGGAACACAGCACTGACCTATCAAGTTCATCTGCAAGCACAGTTCCTGCCAGGAAAGAAAAATACTCTGGCAAACGAATTAAGCAGAAACATAATGGATCCTCACGAGTGGAAATTAAATCCACACATATTCAGCATGATAACACAAAAATGGGGGTGCCCAGACATAGATCTTTTTGCCTCCCCTCTGAACTGCCAGCTACAGAAATTCTGCGCAAGGACTTACCACTCACAAGCATGGAAAGTGGATGCTCTCTCGTTCAGCTGGAAAACCCTAAAAGTTTATGCCTTTCCACCGCTGCCTCTCCTTTCAAAGGTACTCCTAAAAGCCGGACAAGAAAGGCCAAAAATGATCCCGATTGCCCCAGACTGGCCACGCCAGCACTGGTACCCTATCTTAAAGAATTTGGTTCAAGGCCCAGCATGGATTTTATCTCAAATTCCTCAACTTTTGACTCAACAAAACAATTAGATCCTGCACAGCCAGATCAAAACCTTAAACCTGGCTGCATGGCAGATTATTTGGCCAAGCAACCAACACCTCTCTCTAAAGCTGTTATGGATGTTATTTTGGAGGCCAGAAGGCCCAGCACCAGGAAATCCTATTCAGAAAAGTGGAAGAGATTCTGTGCCTGGAACCAGGCTCAAAGCTTTGACCCTCTTGATGTCCTTCAAGGATGCATCTGCAGTCTTCACAAATGGGTTGTCCTGTCGTCAGGCAGCCCTTCGGTCGGCCGGATTCCAAAGTCTGGGTCTGGCTTCGGCTGGTGTCGCACTTCACCCGACGTCATTGCAGTTCTTCGGTATAAAGGCATCAGCCGACGCCATTTTCCTCAGTCTTTCTTGCCGCTGGCTCAAGCAGAAGCTGTTCGCAAGTGCCGGTCGGTCAGATCCAGAGATTACTACTACCGAATATTACTTCGAAGACTTCTAAAAAGCTAAGTACCCCGTTGGGGACTCTTTCTTGCCTCAGCCGATGTCAGAAAAAGTGAATAACTGTTTATCTTGTGGGAAACAAATACCTCATAAAGATTTCCACTCCTATTGCATACATTGTTTAGGCCCAGACCACGACGTAGCCGCTTGTCTAGCCTGCTTTTTTAACCGACGGACGCTTAGACGCCGGTCGGAGTTTGCTGAACAGATTTTCGCCCGATTTTGCATATATTATGCCGCCGGATCCTCCGACCACGCAGTACCAAAACGCAGAAAAGGACCGACACTGGGTCCGCGGTTTCGGCCGAAACCGCGGTTAAGCAAACCACGAGTGTCTCTGTTTCGGCCGAAACCGAGCAAGCGGTTCTTTCTTCAGCCGAAATCATGCCTGCTACCGAGGCCTCTTCTAGCCTGGTAGAAACGGCTTCTGAAATCCAACCTTCTGTTGCGGTTTCACAGGATTTATCAGATACCATTCCCCTGGATATTTCTACCCCTGCACGTGGAGCTGCTAGGCCTCCTGTAGCAATGTCTATTAAGGCCTTTGCCAGGGCTAAAGCAGCCAAAGCATCAAAAACGGTGCCTGCCAAGCCCCCCTCTCTCAGGCCCAGCACCAGCTCCCATATGCTTACTTTGGCTGAGGATCTCATCTCTTTGATTCGTGGAGCCCAGCCTCATCCAGACAAGGCCTCTCTCCCTCCTCCAGAAAAAAGGCCTAGAGCAGAGCCCCATGAGCCAGTATCCACAGATGATTCCTCTGATGACTCAGAACATACAGACCCTCCTGAGGCTGCTTATTCTCCTTACGAAGACTCTGATGCTGAGGAGTCCATCCCTTCAGCCTCTCCTTTTGAGGAATTTTCCTTTGGGGAAACCTTGCATGCTATGAGGGAACAATTTCAGTGGCAGGGCCAAGATTTCTCAGACTCCAGAAAAAGGCTTAGGACCTTTCTACATTTGCCACAGCATAGGCCTTTAGCTATACCTCCAGTACTTTCTGTTGTTGATGATGCATTTAATGATGCTTGCACTGCTCCTGATTCATTACCTCCGGCTCCTGCTAAGCCCGATAGGTTCTACAGGGTCCCGGACACTCATCACCATTTATATAAGGCTCCTTTTGCAGATCCAGAGACCATCTCCCAGGGTCCTAAAGCCGTAGCAGCTACTTCCACTAAAAACCCCCTCCCCTCTGAAAGGGAATCCAGGTCCTTAGAGAGATGGGGTAAAAAAGTTTACACCTCTGCTACTTTGTCAGCTAGAGCTTTGAACTGCCAATTTCATATGATTCAATACCAAGAGTTTATGCTTGACCAGTTGACTAAAAAGCTGTCCTCTGAAGAATCTTTAGATAAGAAATACATTCAAGAAATTGTACATAACATACAGCAGGTTAGTAACCATTCTTTAAAATGTGGCTATGATGCACTGGAGGCTTCCTTTAGATCAGCCATGACTGGCACAGTTATCAGGAGGCATGCATGGCTGAAAGAACAGGCATTACCAGACCATGTCAAATCAAAGCTTTTGGATGCACCTATGGACAAGGTCAGTTTATTTGGTTCCCCGGCGCAACAGGTACTAAAAAAGATGGAAGAGAAAGCAAAATCTGTACAAACAGTGAAAGATTTCTTACAAGTTCAGCCTCCAAGGTTTAGCAGGAACTGGCCCTCCAAGAATTGGTCCTTTCCAGACTCCTCTAGGGCACAAAGAGGCAGGAATAGGCGCTCGAGAGGCAGAAACCAAACCAGGGGTGCCTACAGGGGACGCCAGTGGCAAGGTAACAACCAGAGAGGCACGGATGCAACCACCACCACTACAACAACTCATTCACAGTGACTTGGCGGTGGCACCGCCTACCAAGGAACAACTAGAAGCACCCTTAGGCGGAAAGCTAACCTTATTTTCAAAGAACTGGCATTGCATCACAAGAGAAAAATGGATTTTGCAAACTATAGACCAAGGTTACAGGTTCCATTTCCATACTCTACCAGGAAAGAGAGGAATGCCAAACCTACCTCCTACTCAAAGGGCAGAAGCTCTAAAACAAATATCTCAACTATTAAGAATGAGAGCTGTGGAAAAGGTACCACCTTTGGAGCAAGGAAAGGGATTTTACTCCAGGCTCTTCCTGGTACCAAGAAAAGAAAACAAATGGAGGCCTATTCTAGACCTGTCAGCTTTAAACACATTCCTCATTGTTCCAAAATTCAAAATGCTGACCCTACAGCAGCTTCTTCCCATGCTGGGCAAGGAGTCTTGGCTGGTAACTCTAGATCTCAAGGAGGCATACCTGCACGTCCCCATAAGACCAATTTGCAGAAGATACCTCAGATTTCTTGCAGGATCAGAGCATTATCAATTCTCAGCATTACCCTTTGGCTTATCTACTGCGCCCAGAGTGTTCACGAAATGCCTGGCATCAGTAATCGCTCATTGCAGACTTCAGGGGATTCAAATCTATCCCTACCTGGACGACTGCCTGATACAAGCGGACAACAAAATAAAACTAACAGAAGACCTACAAAGAGTCCTTTACCTGCTGCAAGCCCTGGGATATACAGTCAATATAAAAAAGTCAAGGCTGATTCCATCTCAAAGAATAACCTTTCTGGGTGCAGAACTGGACACATCAAATCAAATGGCATCCCTAACTGCAGAAAAGAAAGAGCAGCTTCCTCTCTACTTGGCATTAACAAAGCAGAACCATCTAACTGCAAGAAAAGTGCTGCAAGCTCTAGGCTTCATGGCATCCTGCATAATACAGGTCCCTCATGCCAGGCTGTATATGAGAAAGCTACAATGGTACCTAAAGAATTTGTGGTCTCAACACAAGCACAGCCTAGAAACCAAAATTCCAATGATTCCCTGCCTGAAGAAAGAGTTCCTATGGTGGGCTCAGGCCTGCCAATCAAACTCAGGATTGCCCTTCTGCAAAAGCCAACCAAAACAAACCATCACGACAGATGCCTCAGACCTCGGTTGGGGGGCACACATGCTGGACAGGTGCATTCAAGGCCTATGGACTCAAGACCAGCTGCACCTGCACATAAATCTAAAGGAAATGATGGCAGTAAAATTGGCAATCCAGGCCTTCAAACCTTTTCTCCAAGAAGGTCAGCTGTTAAGGACAGACAACACCACAGTTATGTGGTACATCAACAAACAGGGAGGCACACACTCATATCCTCTATGCCAGCTGGCACTGGACCTATGGGATGTGGCTCTGGGCTACAACATTCAGTTACAAGCAATTTATGTACCAGGGAAGGAAAACATTCTAGCAGACATATTAAGCAGAACTACCACAGATGCCCACGAATGGATGCTGCATCCGGACATCTTCAAAGCCATCACAAGAGAATGGGGATTACCACAAATAGACTTGTTTGCATCCCCACTCAATCACCAGCTAAAGAAATTCTGCACAAGGACGTACCACCCACTTGCTTGGAAGGTAGACTCCCTATCTTTCAGTTGGAAAAACCTGATAGCATACGCATTCCCACCACTTCCTTTGATGCACAAGGTGCTTCTGAAGATCAAAGAGGAACATCCGAGGATCATTCTGATAGCTCCAGACTGGCCAAGACAACATTGGTATCCATTGCTGAGGAGCATGTCCCGGGAACAAATATGGACACTGCCCCTGATCCCATTACTGTTAACACAGAACAACTTCAACGTCCTGCATCCAAACCTGAAAACTCTGCAGCTAACTGCCTGGAACATTACATGACAACAATTAACCCAAATTTATCCCAAAGGATTAAGGACATAATCCTGGAGGCTCAAAGACCTTCAACAAGAAAGAATTATGCAGCAAAATGGAAAAGATATCTCACTTGGAGTACTGCAAAGGGGAAAGAAGTGACACTGGTGAACATAGCCAACATCCTGGAGTACTTGGCAGTGCTCTTCCATACAGGCCTGTCCTACTCTTCCATCAAGATACATGCCTCAGCTATTTCAGCAGAATACAGCTTGGATCCTCCTGTCTTCTCGCATCCTCTGCTCAGACAGTTTGAGAGGAATTAAAAATGTGAAACCTCCCCGGAAACCTCCATTACCAGCATGGGACTTGAACTTTGTATTAGAAAAATTGACACTTCCCCCTTTCGAACCAGCAGCAACAGCAGAATTACAATACTTATCCTGGAAGACTGCATTCCTGCTGGCAATAACTTCAGCAAGAAGGGTCTCTGAACTACAGGCATTAATGGCAGTGCAACCCTTCCTGATCTTCCATCAAGATAGTGTCCATGAGAACAAATCCTACATTTATGCCTAAGGTGGTATCCAGAGTCTCTCTAAATCAGGCTATCCACCTTCCTACATTCTTCCCCAACCCTCAGAACAGGGGAGAAAGACTACTACATACCTTGGATGTGCATAGACAATTACGCTACTACCTGGACAGGACAAAAACCAATAGAAAAACTGACCAGCTTCTGGTAGCATATGCAACAGGGAAGGAAGGAAAACCAATTTCAAAACAGACAATCTCCGAATGGATAGGAAATTGCATTAGATTTTGTTACTCTTATCATGGAAAGAAAACTCCAGAGAGCATCAGGCCTCACTCCACAAGGGCTACAGCCACTACCACAGCTTTCTTACGAGGAGTGGCTACCAAAGACATTATAGAGGCTGCTACTTGGACCTCCGTGCATACATTTGCCAAGCATTATAATTTACCTTTATACTCTAGATCCCGAGCTGGTTTTGCCACTGCTGTTTTGCAAGGGATCCTAACTACACCATAATCTCTACTCATTCCTCCTCCCCTAGTTTAGCTATGGTATTCTACCCATTTAGAAGACTGCAGATGCATCCTTGAAGGACATAGTACAGTTTTGTACCTACCATAAATGTAGATGTCCGATAGGAATGCATCTGCAATCAGGATTACCCTCCCTCCTTCCCCTCTGAGGTACTCCTAGGGTATTTGCCAACCTTCAGCTAGCTTGGGGGGGATCTATTATGGTGTATTTGTTTGTATATATGTACATACATGCTTATTTTGTGTGTTTGCTCTCTACTATTTGGAAACTTTGGCATTTATCCAAATTTAGCCTTCCAAGAGGGCATCTGGCATCTGGGGCAAGAAACACTGAGGAAAATGGCGTCGGCTGATGCCTTTATACCCGAAGAACTGCCGCAATGACGTCGGGTGAAGTGCGACACCAGCCGAAGCCAGACCCAGACTTTGGAATCCGCCGATCAAGGGCTGCCTGACGACAGGACAACCCATTTGTGAAGACTGCAGATGCATTCCTATCGGACATCTACATTTATGGTAGGTACAAAACTGTACTTTCCAAATATTCCTCAGATATTACAATACTTTACTGAGATGCTGGACAATGGCCTATCCTTTTCATCCATTAAGATCCACGCCTCTGCCATCTCAGCTCATTACAACATTTGATCCTCCTATTTTCTCTCATCCATTATTAAAACAGTACCTCAGAGGGGCTAAAAACATAAGACCACCCCGGAGAGCACCAACACCAACTTGGGACCTCAACTTTGTCTTGGAAAAACTAACTTTACCTCCTTTTGAGCCAGCCAATACAGCAGAAATAAAATGCGTCATGGAAAACTGCTCTGCTTCTGGCAATAACCTCAGCACGAAGAGTCTCAGTTACAGGTAGTAATGGCAGTGGAACCTTTCATCATTTTTCATCAGGACAGGATTTCTTTAAGAACAAACCCTACATTTATACCAAAAGTAGTATCCAGTGTGGCTCTTAACCAAACTATTCACTTGCTAACATTTTATCCAAATCCCCAGAATAAAGGGGAGAGACGTCTCCACTCATTGGACATACACAGGCAGCTACGCTTCTACTTGGACAAAACAAAAGCCTTCAGGAAAACTGAGCAATCGTTTGTTGCATATGCTGCAGGGTCACAGGGAAAGGCTATTTCAAAGCAGACCATTTCAAAGTGGATAGGACACTGTATCCGTTTCTGCTACACACAGCATGGAAAAACTGTACCTAGCAACATTAGGCCACATTCCACCCGGGCAACAGCCACTTCAACTGCCTACCTTAGAGGAGTACCTACCAAGGATATTTTGGAAGCTGCAACTTGGAGTTCAGTGCACACCTTTACCAAGCATTACCACTTGCCTCTACTCAAAATCCAGAGCTGGCTTTGCCACTGCAGTGCTGCAGGGCCTCATAGTCACCCCGAATCCTTTATAGATCCAGCCACCCAACCTCAGCTTTGGGATTCAACCCAAGTGTAATGACTGCAGCAGTGAAACACGAACATAGTACAGTTTTGTACCTACCATAAATGTAGATGTTGGAGTGTATTCACTGCTGCAGTCCAGGTTACCCTTCCTCCATCCCCTCTTTCTTAGCTGGGACTTGTCTATACCTTTCTACACTATACAACCTATGTGGTGTATTTGCTTGAAACTGAAGGTATTGTTTTTATTTTCTGTGTATGTTTTATTAGCAATATGTATTGCCTACCTATTCGGGGGCACCTGGCATCTGGGGCAAGAAAAACTGAAGAAAATGGCGTCGGCTGCATCTTGTATACCCCTGGCGTACTGACGTCAGGGAAGAAGTGACAGCAACTGACGCCGGACCAAGACTTTGGAACTCTGGCCGACTGCGGGGACCGCCTGACGGCAGGATAACCCAAGTGTAATGACTGCAGCATTGAATACACTCTTAACATCTACATTTATGGTAGGTACAAAACTGTACTTTTCTACATCGGCTTTTTCTGCCAGACTTCCTATTGATAATATTTGTGCAGCAGCCACTTGGTCAAACCTCATACTTTTATCACTCATTGCAAAGTGGACAAGGGCCTCCCTTGGATCCACAGTCATGAGAAATACACTCCCGTGAGCCGCCCTAGATTGATGGTGCTTGGGACGCTACCCTATGGTAAAGAATGAATGGTGAGATTGAACAACTTCACGTCAAGAAGTTATGTACTTAGCATAACGTTCCATGTGAGTTATTCATCTCGCCTTCATTCTTGCGTCCCTCCTTCCTACCCCCTCCTGGGCTGATAGATGACAGAGATGCTGGTTCCATCCTGGTTACTCAAACCTTCTCTTTCTTTTTTCTAGGAATGTAAGAATGACATATGGTATTAATGTATGCACTAAAGATCTGAGGTAATTCACAGGTGCATCATGGGATAGGGACTTGGCCTTGAGCTATTTGAAGACCTCGAGCTTTGCAATTGGCTGTATCGAAGCCGAGGGGTCAGCTCCGAACCCATCGGTAAAGAATGAAAGCGAGATGAATAACACACATGGAACGTTATGGTAAGTCCAGAACTTCTTTTTTCATTACCCAGATTTATTTCTGACACATTGAAGTGAAGCTGCCAATTTCCCTTAACATATACAAGCTGCTTATGAATTTAACCTGTGATGTTAGAGTCCTACCCAGAGAGTACAATGCTTTGTGAGGAACAGTAATTTGTGTAGATGTTTATAGGAGAGAAAGTACTGAAACTGTATAGTGATTTCCTTTCTGGGTCTCAGTGAGACGTGTCATATGCATTTTGCAGCATTGTGCTTTTATGTTAGATAGGGTCCACATCTCAGGCAGCACTTTAAAAATGCATTTGAATACTAGACTTAGAAACAGTAGCTTATTTAGTCTTTTATTTAATTCTGACTTTGGAATAGGTCTGTGACACTTTCTTCTAGCTGAGGTGTTCATCTGTGACCTGAAAATGCCGTCATAACTTAAAATTGCATGTTCTGTAGTCCTATCTCGCCTTCATTCTTGCGTATGGGTTCGGAGCCGATCCTCTGCTCCGACTTGGCCTATTACAAAGCTCAAAGTCTCTCAGTTGGCTTGGGGCTAGGTAGGTATCCCATAATGCACCACTACAATCCCCAGATCTCGTTTGCCACATCTGAGTTCAGATGTGCTTCTTGCTTGGCCATGGCTAGGTTTAAAACTTTTTTTGTTATTACATTACTGTTTACCTATAATGATTTATCTTGTTCCAGATAGTTTAATAGTGTTAGAAGTAGTTTTTAAACCTGTTGGAGTGTTTTTTCACTTTAAATTAGTTAGTTGTTGAGAACTGGTTGGCTGCTGCCCCTTGTTCTCCTGTTTGGTATACTGTGTGCTAGTTTGCGCTTATTTTTGCTGTTATATTCTGTGCAGTGTTTTCTTTATTAGAGAGTTAGAAATTTAGGTATTTAGAGACTTAGCTGTGTCGTTTGATAGTCTTGACCTTTTCTCTATGACTTAGCCTTCTGAGCTGTAGATTTCTAAATTAGAAAGTTAGACATTTACATATTTCGAGATTTAGCTTGTGTGCAGTGTTGTTTGATGGTTTCTGACCTTCTACGACTTAGCCTTTCTACCTAGGTCCGTTTAAGTTAGAGGACCTAGTCCTCTCTTTTTCTTGTGTGCGCGGGTATGGTAAGGGCTTGGGCCTTTAATTAGAGGCCCTTTTCCTCATTGTGCTTGTGTGTTGTTGTTTAGCTAGTTATTATGTCTAAAGAGTCCAAAGACCACAAACCTTCGGGTTTCAAAAAATGTGTAAAGTGCTCCCAGAAGATGTCAATTACGGATGGCCATCGTAATTGTATTTATTGGCTTGGAGCCATTCATTTGCAGGAAACTTGTTTGTTCTGCCATTATTTCAGCTCCAGAGTTCTCCAGGAGTGGAAGAACAAGTTCATTTTGAAAGTTCTCCTCAAGTCTTCCTTCTAGGAAGACTTAGCCAGTTCTTCTTCCTCCTCAAAATCACATTCTTCTAAAAAAGAGAAGGTTAAGGCATCCAAGAGGCATTCTCCGGTGCCGTCCAGTGTATCAGAACCTCCTCAAAAACTATCTAAATCGGATAAGACTTCTACCTCCTCTGCTCCACTGTCCTCTCAGCTGATCGAGGTTGTTGATATTGGCACTTCAGTTTCAGCCCCAAGCATCTCTGAGCCGACTACTGAGAGACTACATCGGAGTCAGTCCAGAGATCCCTTGCCAGTCTCCCCAACCTTAAGATCTCCAATTCTGCAGAGATCCAGATCGCCCACACTTGTCATCCAGATCCTCCAGTAGACTGTCAGAGAAAGATGTGGAGAGAGTAGTGCTTGGACTCCTGAAGTCGTCTGCCTTGCCAAAAATGTTGTTGGCTCCGACCCAGTCGGTTCCGGAGCCACCTGAGTCCACCCCCACCCCATACCCGTTGTGGCTTCTCCTCCGAGCCATGAAGGGCTTTCGAAGCCATAGTGTTCAGTACCATTTGTTGTGGAACCCCCGGTTCCAGCTCCCCTCGAGGCTGTTTCGGAAAGGAGTTCTGCTCCGACACCTTTGGTGCTGTCCGTGGTGTCTAGGAGCCGAAGCTCACCGGTCGGCCCCGACAGGGACACTTGGACCCGAACCTCGTCGGTTCAGTCTCCCTCTCGGCGCGTTGGCTAGGGTGAGCTCGGACCCTACATCCATCTCGGAGCCCTTGGCTCTGGAGCCGATGACTTCCTCTGTCTCCTCGGAGCCAAGGAGGTCTTCGTAGCCAGATAGATCTGCCTTCGAGATGATGAGTGTGCTGTCTCGCTCATCAGCTCCACACAAGGGTACCGACACTCTTACCCCTCGAGCACCAATCTCTGTCTCAGAACCTACTCTCTCGACAGCAGAGACCCGCAGCCGCCATGTTAGCTCGTCTACCTGCAGAAAGAGCACAGAACCTCACACAATAAGTTCTCCGTCTACTTCCTCTGCAAAAAGTCTAGGCAAAGACAGTGCTGAAACTCTTGGGGACCATGGCCTCCACCATAGTGTTAGTTCCTCTCGCCAGATTGCACATGCAAATTCTTCAATGGCTTCTAATCGTCCTAGTGGTCTTTTCAACAACTGCCTCTATCTCGCCATATCATCATAACAGAGTCTTGCAAAAAGGATCTCTGTTGGTGGATCCAACCCGACCAGCTAACAGGCACTCCATTCCTCTATCACTAATCTGTTGCTACTGTGACCACAGATGCCTCACAGATGGGGGGGGGGGGGGGGGGGGCATTGCATTATATTATCCAGGCAGGACTGTCCAAACACGTGCCAAGATCACAAGGCTCACCTGCAAATCAATGTCCTAGTGATGAGTGCGGTGCTTCTAGCGTTGCAAGCACTTCACAACTCTCTCCCTCTTGGGATGATAGCAATCCAATCAGACATGTCAGTGATATGGTATCTCAACAAACAAGGTGGAACCAGGGCTTTACCCCCTTTGTCGGGAGGCAATTCGTGTTTGGAAGTAGGCAAGATCTTTCCAAAGCTTTTTAGTGGCAATGCACATCCCAGGGACAGCCAGTGTGATAGCCGACAAACTCAACCAGGCAATATTGATGCCTCACGAGTGGTCTCTGAATCAGGAAATAGTGCTAACAGATTTTCCGTAAATGGGTGGACGGCCTTGCTGCAAGCTATTTTTCTCTAATCCCCCTTCCGGGGGAGTCACCCAGAGACCCACTCTTTCACGATTGCCCCCTGGGACTCCTTTATGCTTTCCCCTCCTTTTTCTCTCATGTCCAAGGTGATTCAGAAAGCAAAGCTGTTGGGAAGCTGAATGATTCTCATCACTCCTTACTGGCCTCGTCGGATTTGGTTCCCCTTTCTCGGGCCTCATCTACTTAGACTATCCATGGACTCTGAACCCAGTGCCAGACCTCTTGACACACATGTCAGGCTCCCTTCACCCCAGCCTTCACACCCTCAACTTGACAGCGTGGCTGCTCCAATTCCATCTCTATTCAGGCATCATTTCACCTGCTGTGACCCACATCGTCACATCTTCACATAAACCTTCCACTAGGAAATGGAGAAGGTTTTCTATCTGGGCTGAAGAAAGGAATGGTAGACCCTTGCACTGCATCCATCCCAGTGGTTTTAGAATTTTTGTCTGAACTTTTCCGTCATGGATCTGCTGTTGCCACAGTTAGGGTTCAGTTGGCAGCGATATCTAATTTTCATTTGGGTCAACATGAGTCTAACCTGATGTCACACAGATTATGTAAAACCTTCTTTAAACGTGCTTCTTTGCTGAGACCCCATTTTCAGGAACCAGTAGTTTCCTGGGATCTGAACTTTGTCCTGTCCAAGCTAACTTCTGCCCCCTTTGATCCTGCTCATTCGTGTCCACTGAAATTTCTATCTTGGAAGACTTTGTTTCTAGTAGCCATCACATCAGCTAGACTAGTATCAGAGTTACAAGCACTGTCTATCAAGCCCCCTTATTTGATTTTCCACAAAGACAGAGTTTCTCTTCATACAAATCCTTCCTTTATCCCTAAAGTTTGCTCTCACAATAACTTGAACCAAACTATAGAGTTACCTGTGTTTTTCCCTAACCATTCCAGTGCAGCAGAATACAAATTTCATCAGTTGGATGTTCACAGGCAATTACAGTTCTATTTTCACAGGACTAAGGAACTTGGAAAATCAGACCAATTGTTCGTATCATTCTCTGATTCTAGACTTGGTCTACCAGTCTCTAAAGTAACCCTATCAAATTGGATTTCGAGCTGTATTTCCTTCCTTTATTCTTCTTATGGAAAGCCTCTACTGTTCAAGATTAAGGCTCATTCCACAAGATCCCACTCTACATCTGCTGCCTTCCAAGCCAGAGTCTCAATTGACAATATTTGTGCAGCAGCAACTAGGGCTACCCCTCATACCTTTATTACTCATTACAAATTGGACCTGACCTCTAGGGGTAGAGCCTCCTTTGGTTCCACGGTACTTAGGAGTATTTTTCCATGAACCACCCAAGAATATGGTGCTAGGGATGCTGTCCCATATGTAAGGATGAAGGCGAGATAGGACTACAGAACATAAAGAAGTTATGTACTCACCATAACATTTATTTATTTTATTTTTATTTTACATTTGTTGACCGGGCTAGTCTGGCTGGATAACAAGTCCATTTTCAGCAGAGGCCCGAGGAGAAAAGCTCCACTACTAGTACATTTCAAAATCAAAAAGAATTTTCTCAGGAAAATACATCATTAAAACATTGCAAGGGAGGTATACAACCAGAAAAGTAACAAGTTTCCTCATTTTAAAATAAGAAAGATATCATTATTCAAGTTTAACAAATTTACAGAGAGGTGGTATACTTATAGTTTTAATAGAGGTAGGATCATAAACAGAAGTTGGAGTGGAGAGGTAAGGAGTAGAGGAGTAAGAGAGTAATAAATAAAATAATTTAGTCAGGTGTGCTGCAGGAACAGAGCCAGTGGTTTTGGAAGTATAGTTTAATTTTCTGTTTGAAAAGAGGCAAAGATGTAGTCAGAGTTATGTCAGTAGGAAGAAGATTCCAGTTCCTACCTATAGTATTAGTGAAAAGACAGTCACCGGCAAAGTTGTTTGACTTAATTGCTTTGGCCATTAGTTTATGAGATGAGCGAGGGAGTTGAGATTGTTATAGCGGATTATCAGTTGGGAAAGTATTGGTGTGTGGTCAGGTTGATAAAGTATATTATGAGCAATCGAGAGTTGAGGGATAAGCAAGTAGTTTTGGAATTCAAGCCAGCCTAGAAGTTTTAGGTTTAGACAGTGGTGGGTTCTGAAGGGATTACCAGTGGCAAAGCGGGCAATATTATTGTAGCAGGTTGTTAATTTAGCTAGATTGCTTTTTTTAAGATTGGTATAAATAGATGAAGCATATAGAAGTGAAGATAAGAGATGTGATTGGGCTATTTTGGTTCTAGTTGCAGGGGTGAGAAAAGATTTAATTCTATATAGGGATCCTATTTTTCTGTTAACTAATTTGATAGTGTAGTTAATGTGTTGGTTGAAGGAGAGATTGTTGTCGATAGTTATACCTAGCAGTTTTGTAGTAGAGTCAGGTGTGATGATAGTGTTTGTGTTAGAGGAGATGGAGAAGTGTAAGGGGGTGGTACGAGAGGTGGGGTGAAAAGGAGGAGTTTAGTTTTTTTGGCGTTAAGTAGGAGGAATCGTTTTGAGAACCATGTTTCAGCAGTATTAAATACGTTTTGGGTGAGTGATATCAGTTCTGTGGTGGAAGGAGCAGAACAGATAAGGGTTGAATCGTCTGCATATTGAATGCATGTTGCTTGTGGGATAGCAGAGTGAAGATCATTGATGAAGAGAGAGAAAAGAAGGGGACCAAGAATGGAGCCCTGAGGAACTCCGATGGAAATAGGCAAAAGAGAAGAGATATGGTTTTCCCATATGACTGCTTGCTGCCTGTTGCTAAGATACGAAGTGAACCATTTTATAGTTAGGTTGTCGAGTGATAGAGATTCAAGAATGTTGGTTAAGAGAGAGCGATTGACCATGTCGAATGCTTTTGAGAGATCAATGAAAAGAGCAGAAGAGAGAAGATTATTGTTGCGATTTTTGTTGATAGTATCTGTAAAAGAAAGAAGGGCAGTGGTGGTGCTGTGATGAGGTCTAAAGCCATGCTGACATGGAGCTATTATGCTGTGAAGAGACAGATATTGTACTAGTTGCTGGTGAATGCATTTTTCCATAATTTTTGCTAGGGGTGAGAGTAGAGCAATTGGTCTATAGTTGGAGTAGTCAGTAGAGTTTCCTCCTTTATGTAGAGGAATAATGTGAGAGACTTTCCAGATTTCTGGGATGGATCCTTCTTGGATAGTTCTGTTTATGAGTATGGATATAGGGTATGCGATTTCTTTGGCTGCTTTTTGGAGGAAAAGTGAGGGTAGCTTATCAGCTGAAGGAGTACAAGGATGTTCTTCATCTCACATTGCTGCAGTCCTGACACTTGGGGTAGTCCGCTGTCCCAGTCGGCCCGAATACCAAAGTATAAGGCTGACGTCGGTCAAGGCGCATTAGTCTGACGTCAGGGTACAAATGCGCATGACCAACGTCATTTCCTCAGTCTTTTTTGCCGCATGGTCCGATGCAGAAGCAGTTTTGCAAGTGCAGGTTGGCGTTCTGAGATTTTCCGAAGTCGGAGTTTCAGACCGAATCCAAGTTGGCTAAGTACCCGTGGGAATATTTTGGTTTTTCTTGCCTCAGTATTTTACCGGATGTCAGAAAAGTGAATAACTGTATTTCTTGTGGGAAACAGATACCTCATAGGGATTACCATACCTTGTGTATACCTTGCTTAGGGCCTGAGCACGACGTTGTTGGCTGTCGCTCTTGTGCTAGATTTAACAAACGCACTATAAAGAGAAGATTAGATTGTGCCAGGTTAGTTTTTGGGAAGCGGTGTAATTATAAAATGCCGCCGGATGCTCCGGCCGCTTCGCCAAAAAGCGCAAGGACAAAACAGCAAAGCCTAGGCTGGAAGAACCGTCCGTACCGGACGTCGGTTCTTTAGAGGGCTCGGTTGAGCCAGAGGTTCAGCCAGAGATTTCTTTGGAATCCCAGGGAGAGACTTTATTACTGCAAGATGTGACCTCTCAGGAGGTAGGCCAGGCGGAAGGGGCTTCTCAGGTAGCTGTTCTTCCCTCCCTTCCTAAGGTGGTTAGGCCCTCCCCTGCTGTTTCCAAGGCTTCTCCCAGGGGCAGGCCAGGTTTTGTTTCAGGTGTTACCCCTAGTTCTTCAGGGTCTGTACCTAAGAAGCATATGCTTAAGATGGCAGAAGATTTGATTACAATGATTAGAGGTTCTATGCCCCCTCCTGATAAGAGGCCTAGGGTGGAACCTGAGCTTGGGAGTTTTGAGCAGTGTTCGGATGCTTCTGAGTCTTCGGCTGAAGACTTGCAGGAGTATTCCCCTTACTCTGATTCTGATGTAGATGATTCTACTCCTTCTGCTTCTCCTCCTGAGGATTTTTCATTTTCAGAGACTCTTCATTCCATGAGGGAGCATTTTAAATGGGAAGGTCAGGATTTCTCTGATTCCAGGAAAAGGCTTAGGGAATTTTTGTTTCTACCCCAGCATAGGCCTTTAGCTATACCTCCTGTTCTAGATGTGGTGGAGGATGTTTTGCAGAGGCTTCTCTGAACCCCGATTCTTTGCCTCCTGCTCCAGTTAAACCGGATAGATATTATAGGGTGCCTGAAGCTCATAAGTATCTTTTAAGAGTCCTAGGGCAGACCCAGAAACTGTTTCTCAGGGGCCTAAAGGTGTTAAGGCTTCTGTTGTTAAAAATCCTGTTCCTCCTGATAAAGAGGCAAGGGCTTTGGATAGATGGGGAAAGAAAGTGTATACTTCTTCCACTTTGGCCATGAGAGCTTTGAATTGCCAGTTTCACATGTTGAAATACCAAAATTATCTCCTTTCACAATTAAAGTCTAAGGTAGATGCTTTGGCGGAAGGTATTGAGTGTAAAGAGTTGCAGGATTTAGTTCATGTTTCTGAACAGTTGGGTAAGCATTCTTTGCAATGTGGTTTTGATGCTGTGCAGGCCTCTTCGAGGGTGGCTGCCACTGGTTCGGTTCTTCGCAGGCACGCCTGGCTAAGGGATCAGAATTTAGCTGAGCATGTGAAGACAAGGATTTTAGATGCTCCTTTACAATCTGATGTGTTTGGTTCGCCTGTGGAAGCAGTTCTAAAGAAAATGGAAGACAAGGCTAAGTCTATGCAGACGGTTAAAGATTTTTTGCAGGTTCAGCCTCCGAAGTTTAGTAGAAATTGGCCTACCAAGGGGTGGACATATCCTGCTTATGATTCCCAGTCTAGGGGTAGGTCTAGACGTGGTAGGGGCAGAGCTCAAAGTTCTTTTAGGCCTAGAACAGGGAGTTCTCCTGCTCAGTCTTCTGGGGAGGGCAGGGGTCAGTCCTTTCGTAAACAGACCCAATGACCTGCCTTTTCAGCTGCCAGAATCTTCTCGTCTGGCAGCACCTTTGGGAGGAAGGTTGGCACTTTTCAAAGAAAACTGGAGTTTAATTACCCAAGACAGATGGGTATTGGATATCATTCACCACGGTTATAGGTTTTATTTCCATACCTTGCCTCCTTTCAAAGGCATGCCAGACATTCCTCCTCAACAAAGGAAAGAGGCTCACAGGCAAATTTCTCTGTTGCTCCAAATAGGGGCCATTCAGCCGGTTCCTGTGCCAGAAAGGGGCCTAGGATTTTATTCTCGCCTGTTCCTAGTACCAAAAAAGGGGAACACGTGGAGACCAATTTTGGATCTGTCTATCCTCAACACTTATCTGGACATTCCCAAGTTCAAAATGTTGACGTTACAGCAGCTTTTACCTCTGCTGGGCAAAGATCACTGGATGGTAACTTTGGATCTCAAGGAAGCTTACCTTCATGTTCCTATCAGACTAATTTGCAGGAAGTATCTGCGTTTTCGAGCTGGGAATTCTCATTATCAGTTCTCTGCATTGCCCTTTGGCTTATCTACTGCTTCCAGAGTATTCACAAAGGTTCTGGCTCCAGTGATAGCTTTCTTCAGGCTAAAAGGAATACAAATCTATCCTTATTTGGACGATTGCCTGCTTCTGGCTCAAGGAAGGGACGTGCTTCTTCAGCATTTGGAATATGTGATAGCAGTGCTAAGATGCCTAGGGTATTCTGTGAACGAAATAAAGTCCAGTCTAGTACCCTCTCAAGACATGTGCTTTCTGGGTGTGAGACTGAATACAGCAACCCAGAGGGCCTTTTTAACCCCGGACAAACAAAAGAATCTTTCGCTTTACTTCCATCAACTATCTCATCAGTCCGGGCTGACTGCAAGGACAGTCCTTCAAGCCTTAGGGTTCATGGCATCTTGTATTCTGGTACTTCCCAATGCCAAACTGCATATGAGGAAGCTACAATGGTATCTCAAAAATGTATGGACACAGCACTGCCAGGATTTGGACACTGTCATTCAAATAATACCTTGCATTCAGAAGGAATTTTTGTGGTGGGCTCAGGAATGTCACCTAAACAAGGGACTCTCTGTGACCCGGCCAGAGGCGAGTCAGATTCTAACGACAGATGCCTCAGACACAGCTTGGGGAGCTCATCTGAATGGAAAGTGGATACAAGACAAGTGGCCTACCAGACTGCAGCATTTACATATCAACATGAAGGAGATGTTAGCAGTCCAGTTTGCATTACTGGCTTTCAAGGATTTACTTCTTCCAGGGCAGGTGTTGATTCTAACAGACAACACAACTGTCATGTGGTACATCAACAAACAAGGGGGAACACATTCTTATCCTCTATGCAGGCAAGCAATGATTTTGTGGGAGACTGCGTTAAGCTTGTAACTGAATCTTCAAGCAAGGTTTCTGCCAGGAGCACAGAACTCCTTAGCAGATGTGTTAAGCAGGCAAATCATGGATCCCCACGAGTGGAAACTGGATCTTCATGTATTTCAGACATTGACAGTGTCCTGGGGAACTCCAGACATAGATCTGTTCGCTTCTCCACTAAACCACCAGCTGCCAAAGTTTTGCACGAAAAGGTTTCATCACACAGCCTGGAAAGTGGATGCTCTTTCTTTCAGTTGGAAAAATCTTCATGTGTATGCCTTTCCACCTCTGCCTCTCCTCCCAAAGGTACTCCTAAAGGTCAGACAAGACAAGCCAAGGATGATTTTAATAGCTCCAGATTGGCCTCGGCAGCACTGGTACCCATTACTGAGGAGTCTGGTAAGGAAGCCTCCATGGCCCTTACCTTTGATTCCACACCTATTGTCTCAGAAGGACGGGCATCTACTCAATGTCAAGCTTCACTCTCTTCATCTAACAGCTTGGCATATTCTGTTTTGAACCATAGCAGGTCTCAGCTTCCTCAACAAGTTTTGAATGTGATTATGGAAGCCAGAAGACCTAGTACAAGGAAAGTGTACGCAGGAAAATGGAAGAGATTTTTATTTTGGTGTGCAGCAAAGGATTTGGATGTTTATGAGCCAAATTTGAGTGTGGCTCTTCAATATCTTACTGAGTTATTGAACAAAGGTTTGTCTTTCTCTTCCATTAAGATTCATGCTGCAGCAATTTCAGCTCACTATGATTGTGACCCACCATTGTTTTCTCATCCTTTGTTCAAGCAATTTCTTAGAGGGGCAAAGAATATAAGACCCCCACGTAGAGCTCCTACTCCTGCTTGGGACCTCAATTTTGTGTTGGAGAAACTCACTCTACAACCTTTTGAGCCTGCAGCTACTGCTGAATTGAAATATTTGTCATGGAAGACTGCTTTTTGTTAGCCATTACCTCTGCAAGAAGGGTGTCTGAATTGCAGGCCCTTATGGCGGTTGAGCCTTTCCTGATTTTTCATAAGGATAGGGTATCTTTACGCACTAATCCTTCCTTTATGCCTAAAGTGGTTTCTAGTGTGGCTTTAAACCAAACTATTCATTTGCCTACCTTTTATGCAAATCCCCAAAATAAGGGGAAAAGATTTTGCACACTTTAGATGTACACAGGCAATTACGTTATTATTTAAGCAGGACTAAGGATTTTAGGCAGTCTCAGCAGTTGTTTGTTTCTTTTGCTTTGTGTTCTCAGGGTAAGCCTGTGTCAAAACAAACTATTTCTAAGTGGATTGGGTTTTGCATTACGTTCTGTTACTCCCATCATGGCAAGGAGATTCCAGCTGGGATTAGGCCTCATTCCACTAGGGCTACTGCCACTTCAACAGCATTTCTAAGGGGGGTGGCAACTAAGGATATTTTGGAGGCAGCTACTTGGAGTTCAGTGCATACCTTCTCTAAGCATTACCACCTTCCTCTCTACTCTAAATCTAGGGCTGGTTTTGCCACTGCTATTTTACAGGGCATGTTGTCAGCTCCTGCTTCTTTGTGATTTGCCATCCTCCCTTACCTCTGCTTTGGGATTCTACCCAAGTGTCAGGACTGCAGCAATGTGAGATGAAGAACATAGTACAGTTTTGTACCTACCATAAATGTAGATGTTCGAAGATCCACATTGCTGCAGTCCAATTTACCCTCCCTCCTTCCCTCTGTGTTTAGGGGTGGTTGTGTGGGTAGGATTGTACCTTTCTGACTTTGTATATATTGTACATATATTTGGTACAGGGGTGTTTGGTGTGTTGTTGTTTTTTGGTTTGGCCTTATCTTTTTAGGGTCTTCTGACATCTGGGGCAAGAAAAGACTGAGGAAATGACGTCGGGCATGCGCATTTGTACCCTGACGTCCTGACGTCAGACTAATGCGCCTTGACCGACGTCAGCCTTATACTTTGGTATTCGGGCCGACTGGGACAGCGGACTACCCCAAGTGTCAGGACTGCAGCAATGTGGATCTTCGAACATCTACATTTATGGTAGGCACAAAACTGTACTTTTCAGTTTGTGAATGAGTTTATAGATGTAAGAAGTAGATGTAGGTTTTAGAGAGAAGTTGTAAGAAGAGCTAGCTGGGTTGTTTGGGGGGTAGTAGTTGTTGGTATTCATTTGTCTAGCTAGGGATTGAATAGTTTCTGAGAACAAAGAGTTAAAAGTATTAGCAGTCAGGAGAGGAGTGTCTGGGTTGGCATTTAGTGGGGAGGGAGTTTTGGCAGTACCTGGGGAGAGGAGTCTGTTCACAGATAACCAAAATTGTTTGGAGTTGTTAAGATGTGTTTGCTGAAGTTCACAGTAGTATTTTTTCTTGTCTGAGATTACAGCTTTTTTAGCTTGATTTCTAAGCTGGCGGAAGTAAAGGAAATCTGGGTTATTTCTGTGGCATCTCCATTTGGTCCAGACTTTATTTCTGGTAAGGATGAGTTTTTTCCATGATGTTCATCATTCACAGTAGTATTTTTTCTTGTCTGAGATTACAGCTTTTTTAGTTTGATTTCTAAGCTGGCGGAAGTAAAGGAAATCTGGGTTATTTCTGTGGCATCTCCATTTGGTCCAGACTTTATTTCTGGTAAGGATGAGTTTTTTCCATGATGTTCATCATTCCATGATGTTCATCGTGTTACCCTCCTGCAGTCATCACACTTGGGTTATCCTGTCGTCAGGCGGTCCCGCAGTTGGCTGGATTTCCAAAGTCTTGGTCCGACGTCGGTTGCTGTCGCCTCATCCCTGACGTCAGTGCGCCAGGGGTACATATATTGCAACTGATGCCATTTTCTCCAGTCTTTCTTGCCGCGCGGTGCCCGAAGCAGAAGCAGTTCGCAAGTGCCGGTCGGCCAACTCCTGAGATATTCGAATTTCAGACCGAAGTCTTCTATAAAGCTAAGTACCCCATTGGGGAAACTTTTCTTGCCTCAGACCGATGTCAGAAAAAGTTAACAATTGCATTTCTTGTGGGAAGCAAATACCTCATAAGGATTTTCATTCTTATTTCCTACCTTGCCTAGGCCCTGATCACGACGTCACTTCTTGTCGATTTTGTGCTAGGTTTAATAAGCGTACTGTTAAAAGACGATTTGATTTCGCCCGACACTATTTTGGTAGAAAATTTAACTATAACATGCCGTCGGAGCTACCGGCGTGCACAAAAAGCGCAGGGATAAGGACCGACAGCCCAGGCCTAAGCCAGATTCCGAGGCCTCGGTTGATCCGGTCTCCGGTTCTCAGTGAGGCTCCGACGCAGCCCCTGACTACCGCAGTTCTGGAACCCGAGACCGCTACGGATATTTTGACGGAATGTACTAGGCCGACGCAGCCTTTTACTTCAGGCCCTTCCGACGATTTACCTTCTAAGGACGTCGGTGCTTCTGAAACACCATCGGTTTCTGAAGGCGTTTTCAGACAGACTCTCACAGTCAAAACGTTTTCTAAGTCGAAGACTACTCCTAAATCTAAAAAGACTACACTTCAGTCTCCTGTTCAAGGCCCTATGCCTAAGAAACAGATGCTCAAAATGGCTGAAGATTTGATTTCTCTTGTCAGGGGTTCACAGCCCCCTCCTGACAAAATGCCTAGACAAGAGGAAGATTCTGCTTCCTCTGTGCAACTGTCTATTTCTTCGGATTCCTCTGAGGACCAAGACTATTCCTTCTCTCCTTATGAAGATTCTGATGCTGAGGACTCTATTCCCTCAGCTTCCCCTCCTGAAGACTACTCTTTTGGGGAAACTTTACACACTATGAGGGAACATTTTCGCTGGGAAGGTCAGGATTACTCTGATTCCAAGAAAAGGCTCAGAGTTTTTTACTCCCCCAACACAGACCTCTAGCCATCCCACCTGTTTTAGACTTTGTGGATGATGTCTATTTAGAATCCAGTTTCAACCCAGACTCTCTACCTCCTGCTCCGGCTAAGCCTGACGGACACTACAGAGTACCTGATTCCCACAAATTTCTTTACAAAAGCCCAGTAGCTGACCCAGAGACCATCTCCCAGGGTCCCAAGGGGGCTAAGGCTTCCATCGCTAAAAACCCAGTACCTTCTGAGAGGGATTCAAGAGCACTAGACAGGTGGGGGGAAAAGGTTTACACCTCAGCCACATTAGCTATGAGAGCACTAAATTGTCAGTTTCATATGCTTAAGTATCAGCAATTTCTAATCTCTCAGTTAAAACAAAAGATAACCTCCCTCCCTCAACAATATGAATTGAAAGAAGTACAGGATTTGTTGCACGCCACTGAGCAGGTGGGCAAACATACCCTACAATGTGGGTTTGATTCTTTGGAGGCCTCCTGCAGAGCAGCTGTCACTGGATCAGTTATACGTAGGCATGCCTGGTTAAAGGAACAAAGTCTGCCTGATCATGTTAAAGCAAAACTACTAGATGCTCCCTTACAGCAGGATGTTCTTTTTGGAGTTAAAGCAGAAGTTTTAAAGAAAATGGAAGATAGGGCGAAATCAATGCAGACAGTCAAAGATTTCCTACAAGTACAACCCCCTCGCTTCAGCAGAAACTGGCCAACAAAAAATTGGTCCTTTCCAGCCACTGACAGACCTCAGAGGGGGTAAATACAGGCGCCCAAGGGGCAGAGGACAACCACAAGCCCCGTATAAACCTCGCCAATGGGGCACTTCAACCCAGAAGGGAGAAGACGGGTCTCAACCCACCAGAAGGCAAACTCAATGACTTGCACCTCAGCTGGCCAAACAAAACTCTTTTGTCAGCCCCCTTGGGGGGAAAACTAGCACTTTTTGCAGACAACTGGCACATGGTCACAAAGGACAAATGGGTCCTAGACATAATTTTACGAGGATTCAGATTCCACTTTCACACCTTGCCAATGAAAAGAGGAATGCCAAACCTGCCACAAAATCAATGGGCAGAAGCTCAAAAACAAATTACAGCTCTCATGGCCATGAGAGCCATTTGACGGGTACCGACTCGAGAGCAAGGCCAAGGATTTTACTCAAGGCTCTTTTTAGTATCCAGAAAGGACAATGCTTGGAGACCAATTCTGGACCTTTCAATTCTAAACACTTACAAGTGCCCAAATTCAAGATGCTAACACTACAGCAGCTACTTCCCATGTTGGGCAAGGAAGCATGGCTGGTAACATTGGACCTCAAGGAGGCATACCTACATGTCCCTATCAGACAAAGTTGCAGAAGATACCTCCGTTTCATTGCAGGTTCAACCCATTATCAATTCTCTGCACTGCCCTTTGGCTTATCTACTGCGCCCAGAGTTTTCACAAAATGCCTGGCACCAATAATTGCATACTGCAGACAGAGGAATTCAAATATATCCATACCTGGACGACTGCCTCATCCAAGCAGAAAGAAAAGACATTCTCTTAAATCATCTGGCTTTTGTGAAGCATCTACTAAATTGTCTGGGGTACACAGTAAACGAAAAGAAGTCAAAACTAGTACCCTCACAAAAAATGACATTCCTGGGTGCCAGCTTGGACACAACGGCCCAGAAGGCTTATCTTAACACCAGACAAGCAACTACAACTGACTCAGTATTTCAAGACAATGGCAACAAAGACCCAATTAACTGCAAGAAAAATTCTGCAGGCCTTGGGCTTCATGGCATCTTGAATTCTGATAATACCATATGCAAAACTGCATATGAGGAAATTACAGTGGTACCTAAAAAGCGTATGGTCTCAACACAGCCACAGCTTGGACACATGATATCTCTCATTCCCTGCCTTCAACAGGAATTTCTATGGTGGTCACAGGCATGTCACCTCAACAAGGGTCAGCCTTTCACCTTGCCCCCAACCAGGCAAACTATCACAACAGATGCTTCAGACTATGCCTGGGGGGCTCACATGGCAGGACAATGCATTCAAGGCCTATGGACTGCAGAATAAAGAAAACTGCACATAAATCAAAAAGAGATGCTAGCTGTACAGAAAGCTCTGACGGCCTTCAAGGATCTACTACAACCTGGACAACTGGCAATAAAGACGGACAACACCACAGTAATGTGGTACATGAACAAACAAGGGGGTACACATTCTTACCCTCTTTGCAGGCAAGCAATAATCTTATGGAACACAGCTCTGGCCTACCAAGTCCAGTTACAAGCTCAATTCCTACCAGGACAGAAAAACACATTGGCAGACGACCTAAGCAGAAACGTCAAAGATCCCCACGAGTGTAAACCAGACCCACAAATATTTACAATGATAACTCAAAAATGGGGCCTTCCAAATATCGACCTGTTTGCCAGTCTTCAAAACTACCAACTGACAAAATTTTGTACAAGGACATTCCACCATCAAGCTTGGAAAGTGGACGCTCTCTCTCTTCAGTTGGAAAAACCTGACAGCATATGCCTTTCTTCCATTACCTCTTCTCACAAAGTTTCTTTTGAAGGTCAAAAAAGAGAAACCACGACTGATTTCTCATAGCCCCAGACTGGCCACGCCAGCACTGGTACCCGCTATTGAAGAATATGGCTCACAGCCCACCATGGATATTGCCTCAAATACCCCATTTGCTCACGCAACAAAACAAACAGATTCTACACAGCCAACTCAAAACCTTGAACCTGGCTGCATGGCAAATCTATTAAACATCCAACCAGCCCCTCTTTCACAAGCAGTTCTGGATGTTATTCTGGAAGCCAGGAGGCCAAGCACCAGGATGGCTTACTCGGACAAATGGAAAAGGTTTTCTGCCTGGAACCAAGCTAAAGGCCAAGACACAACTCAGCCTCATATGCCTCACATTCTGCAGTATTTAGCTGAGATGTTGCACAAAGGACTTTCCTTCTCCTCAATTAAAATCCATGCTTCAGCTATTTCAGCTCACTACGACACAAATCCACCTTTATTTTCAAATCCTCTTCTAAGGCAGTTCCTCAGAGGGGCAAAAAACATTAGACCACCTAGAAGAGCTTCTACACCAACATGAGACCTCAACTTTGTTCTGGAAAAATTAACGTTACCTCCCTTTGAACCAGCTTTCTCTGCAGACCTTCAGTTCCTATCTTGGAAGACTGCCCTGCTCCTGGCAATAACTTCTGCTAGGAGAGTCTCAGAATTACAGGCACTAATGGCAGTGGAACCTTTCCTCATTTTTCATCAAGACAGAGTTTCTCTACGAACTAATCCTTCCTTCATGCCTAAGGTGGTTTCCAGTGTAGCTTTAAATCAAACCATCCACCTACCCACTTTCTTCCCCAATCCACAGAACAAAGATGAGACACTCCTGCATTCCTTGGACATTCACAGGCAGCTTCGTTACTACTTGGATAAAACTAAGGCTTTCAGAAAAACTGACCAGCTCTTTGTATCCTATGCTACAGCTTCTCAAGGGAGGGCTATATCCAAACAAACCATTTCTAAATGGATAGGCCATTGCATATGTTTCTGTTATACCCATCATGGGAAACCAGTTCCTCCTACCATTAGATCCCACTCTACCAGGGCAACAGCTACCTCTACAGCCTTTCTCAGGGGGGTTCCTACCAAGGAAATTTTAGAAGCTGCAACTTGGAGTTCTGTACATACCTTCACCAAACACTATCACTTACCTCTTTACTCTAAGTCCAGGGTGGGCTTCGCCACTGCAGTTCTGCAGGGCCTCATTGCCTCCACTAACCCTCTATGATACCTCCCCCCTACCTTAGCTTTGGGATTCAACCCAAGTGTGATGACTGCAGCAGGGTAACACGATGAACATAGTACAGTTTTGTACCTACCATAAATGTAGATGTTCGAGTGTTCACCCTACTGCAGTCCAGGTTACCCTCCCTCCATCCCCTCTGATCTACTGGCTAAATCTCTGCTATGCCTTACTGATGTATTTGCTTATACCTGAAGGGATTTTGTGTTTGTGCAGTGTTCACACCATTTGTTACTAATTCTGATCACCCTTTTGGGGGCACCTGACATCTGTGGCAAGAAAAACTGAAGAAAATGGCGTCGGTTGCAATATATGTACCCCTGGCGCACTGACTTCAGGGATGAGGCTACAGCAACTGACGTCGGACCAAGACTTTGGAAATCCGGCCGACTGCGGGACCGCCTGACGACAGGATAACCCAAGTGTGATGACTGCAGCAGGGTGAACATTCAAACATCTACATTTGAACATTCAAACTGTACTTTTGTAGTCCATCTCGCCTTTCATTCTTACGAAACCACCCACCTACCCCCGCCCTGGAAGGATCTGGAGACAGGATTGCCTTACCTTGGTAGGGTGAAGACCTTTCATTGTTCTTTCTGGATAGCGTTAGTTCTGTCTTTCTATAGTTTAGCAGCAAACAAGATCTGGGGATTGTACTGGTGCACTATGGGATACCTACCTAGCCACGAGCCAACTAAGAGACTTTGAGCTTTGTAATAGGCCGAGTCGGAGCCGATCCTCTGCTCCGAACCCATATGTAAGAATGTAGGGCGAAATTGATTACAAACATGGAATGTTATGGTGAGTATATAACTTTATTTACTATGTATGTGGATTCATGCATAATTGGTTAATAAATTTATCATTTTAATCCTTTGTTTTATTTTGTTTTACAGGATAAGTCTCAGACAGCAGAGCTGTGGGAAAAGTTGAATTTTGGTAATAAGGACCAAAATGTTAAATTCAGAAAACTGATGGGCATTAAGGTTTGTTGAATCCTATCCTAATTATTTCATTATTTGATTCATATATTATTGCTGCTATGTAATCTAGACATACCTGTGGTACTTATAAAACTTGAGGCATGACAGTTGATCGTACAGACCTCCTTATTTCTTCAAAATGTCAGCACTGTCTCATACTGTGATTGTGGTTTCAGCCACTTATGAGTAGAACTCTGAATTCTTTAGAGCATTCACCATTCTGATCAGTTAAAAGATTATATCAGTAAACAATACTGTAACTTTGACATTTCATCCCAGTTGGGGTCCAGGCTTGGATACAAGGTTATCCTAATTTGATTACAGTCATTCCTTTTTTAATTTCTACTATTATTCATATGGAAATATGTTTTTTATTTTGTCTGATATCCGTAGCCAAGTGTTTGTCATGATCCTCTCATGTTCTTATCTCTGTTCATTTCTTTCTTTTATCTTCTGTGGAATCTACATGGCCTCCCCACGGTTGAGTGACGTTAAAGACATCCAGGTAGGTGCGAGCGTGAAGGGTAGGCGTCTGGCTGGCAACTCTTCACCGTAAAAATCCACTGCCAGTCATTAGTGGACCGGAGTTCATTGTGGCGACCCCTGACCGTGAAAAGCCAAAAGACATTACTTTTTTACCTTGTGTGGTACTGACTAGCCTCTCTCCCAAACTTCAGTCACAAATGGTCAAACCTTAACTGCTGCATTACACTTGAGAAGTGTGCATCACTAAACATGCTATTCCACTTACCCCAGATGTTCTTAGTGTTTCACTGTTGCAGTCATCACACTTTGGTTATCTTGCCAGGGATAACCCTCAGTCGGCCCGAATACCAGAGGCTTAGTATTTCTGTCTCTTTTGCTGTCACTCCAGGACTGACGTCCGGTCGTCAGTTTTATAAAATCAGGCAGCCAGTACCATTACGTCAATCTTTCTTGCAGAAGCAGTTCGCATGAGTGTTGGTCATCCGCTACCTAAGTTTTCTAAAGCTAAGTACCCCATTGGGGATCCTTTTTTCTTGCTCTAACCGATGTCAGAAAAAGTTAACAATTGTCTCGCCTGTGGAAAGCAAATACCACACTGAGATTTCCATTCTTACTGCGTCACCTGTTTAAGCCCAGACCACGATGTCCCTCGCTGTCAGTTTTGTGCTTTGTTCAATGCCAGAACTATACTTCGTTGGGCCCTTATCGTAGCTACTTTCGCTCTCGATCTCCATATTCCAAAATGGCTTCGGTAAGCCACCTGACTACCAATCTTCCAAAAAAACATAAGGATAAAGACAGAGACTGCACAGGTCCGAAACTGCCGCCGACTCTTCCGTTGAGCTAGTAGTCAGTTCACCGGTACTCAGTGAGGCAGTTTCTCAGCCCCTCATGCCCACTTCTGTGGATTCGCAGGCCGCTACAGAGACCCGTTCGAAGTCCGGTATGCCGCGAAACTCTTCTTTGACTAAGGATCTTGAAGATGTTTCTACCTTGGATGAGTTCGGAGCCGCTGGACAGGCACCGGCATCTGAGGAAGTTCTTCGCATTACCGATATTCGACACAAACAGATGACTTTTCGTATCTTCACTTCTTTCTAAAACTACCGAATTCCTAAGGCCCAGGGTACGAATTACTTCTAGAAAAATGACCCAAGCTCAAGCATCTGCCTCCATGCCTCAGTCTCAATGCTTAAAGTAAACCAAAATAAAGTGGTGCAATAGTGCTAAAATAAAACACTGGAACCAGAAAAAGAGCACTAAACTTTGAGTCCTGTCTTCAGTTTATTACAAAATGTTAAGCGCTTTCATCAGTGCCAGTTGACTTCCTCAGACCACTCCAAAAATGTAAAAACTTGGTTTAAGTAATTGGTTAAGTGTTCCACCAGTAATTTGATGTGAATGACCCCAATTCATGAATATTAAATACAGTTCATAAATATTAAATATCGAATATACTATTTTATGAAAACACTAAAAAACAGTGCATACATTTGTGTAATAATATCTATTTTACAAAAATGTTCTTCACAGTATGGAATTTGTTTCATAATGTATTACCTAAACAAAAAACCTTAGGAAAACCTTTTTATATATAACTTAAACCTGCCCTGCTTTTTCTCTTAATATTGGCAGGATTGTTGGGTGGTCGTTCAGCCCTGGAAAATACGTTTGCAGCCAATCTTAGTTGCCATAATAGTTCCTTTTTGCTACGAACATTTTCTTTGCATTACCAATATTCAACACAAACCGACTTCTTTCACATCTTCAATTCTTTCTAAAACTACCTAGTTCCTAAGGCCCGGGGTACGAATTACTCCTAAAAAAACGACCCAAGCTCAAGCACCTGCTTCCATGCCTCAATCTCCAATGCTTAAAATGGTGGAAGACCTTATCATGCTGATTAGGGGAAGCCAGCCTACCCTTTCTAAAAGAAAGAGACTTGTCCCCAGCAGCCTTATCTGGCCAGGAGTCCAACTCTGAGGTTTCTGTTTATGAAGACATGCCCTTATCTGCCTATGGGGATTCAGATGCAGACAAATCCATTCCTTCTGCCTCTTCTCCAGAGGATGTTTCTTTTGGTGAAACCCTACATACTTTGAGAGCATTTCCTTTGGGAATGCCAGGATCACCCTCCGTCCAAAAAGAGACTCTGGGATTTTTTAGATTTACCACAACACAGACCCTTAGCTATTTCTCCTGTCTTGGATGTTGTGGATGATAATTTCATGGAATCAAAGATGTTCGTGTTTCATTGTTGCAGTCATTGCAATTGGGTTATCCTGCTGACAGGCTACCCACAGTCGGCCCGAGTTCCAAAGTCTAGGTCCGGCATCGGTTGCAGTCGCCTCCTCCCTGACGTCAGTGCGCCAGGGGTATAAAAGATGCAGCAGACGCCATTTTCTTCCGTCTTTCTTCCTGCGTGGTGCCCGAAGCAAAAGCAGTTTGCAAGTGCCGGTCGGCCGACTCCTGAGATTTTCAAATTCTAATTTCAGATCCAAAGTCTTCATTAAAGCTAAGTACCCCGTCGGGGAAACTTTTTTCTTGCTCCAGACCGATGTCAGAAAAAGTTAATAATTGTATTTCTTGTGGGAAGCAAATACCTCATAAGGATTTTCATTCTTACTGTATTCCTTGCCTAAGCCCTGACCACGATGTTGCTAGTTGTCGGTTTTGTGCTAGATTTAACCAACGCACTATTAAGCGTCGGTACGATTTTGCATTTCATTACTTTGGTAGAAGATTCAATTATATAATGCCGTCGGAACAGCTGACTACCGGAGTTTATAAAAAACGCAAAGAAAAGGACAGGCATCTGAGGTCCAAAACCGACGAGGCTTCCGCTAAGCCTGTCACCGGTTCTCAATGAGGCGCTTTCGCAGCCCCTGACACCCGCTACCTCAGAGCCACAGGCCGCTTCCGACTCCCATGTGGAGCTGACTAGGCCGCTGGAAACTCAAGGTATTGGACACTTGGAAACTATTCCCTCAGATGGGTCCAGAGCCGCTGAGCAGACATCGGCTTCTGAGGGTGTTTTCAGGCCTACACAGTTGTATGTTAAATCAACTTCAGCTTCAAAGGCAAAGACTTAAAACCGCTCTAAAGACAAAGAAACAAGTATAGCATTCTCCTGGACAGGCCACCATGCCTAAAAACATATGCTTAAAATGGCCGAAGACCTTATTACTTTGATCAGGGGTTCCCATCCCCCCCCTGATAAGAGGCCTAGGCAAAAGATAGAATTTGAATCTTCAGATCAGGTTTCCATTTCCTCTGATGATTCTTCTGAACAGGAATATTCTCTCCCTCCCTATGAGGACTCTGATGCTGAGGAATCTATCCCTTCAGACCCTCCCCCTGAGGATTATTCTTTTGGGGAGACCCTGCATACTATGAAGGAGCATTTCCACTGGGAGAGCCAAAATTACTCAGAATCCAAGAAAAGGCTCAGAGATTTCCTTTTATTACCTCAGCACAGGCCCCTTGCTTATCTATTCCTCCTGTTTTAGTAATTGTAGATGATGTATTTTCAGAGTCCGGTCTGTCTCCTGACTCTTTACCACCAGCTCCTGTTAAGCCAGACTGATACTACAGGGTTCCTGATTCACATAAATTTCTTTATAGAAACCCTGCTGCTGACCCAGAAACTGTCTCCCAGGGTCCCAAAGGGGTCAAGGCTTCCACTGCAAAAAACCCTATCCCCTCTGATAGGGATTCTAGGGCCCTGGACAGATGGGGGGAAAAAGATCTATACTTCTGCTACCTTGGCTGTAAGAGCTTTAAATTGCCATTTTCATATGCTTAAATATCAGCAATATCTTATGTCACTGCTTAAACAGAAAATGTTGACAAATTCAGAATGTGCAGAAAACAAAGCAATGCAGGATTTATTGCATGCAGCTGAACAAGTGGGAAAGCATACTTTGCAATG
Organism: Protopterus annectens; assembly: GCF_019279795.1. NCBI lineage: Eukaryota > Metazoa > Chordata > Ceratodontiformes > Protopteridae > Protopterus > Protopterus annectens. The sequence goes on along the minus strand of NC_056733.1, from coordinate 929,165,729 downwards.
TGATTTCGATTCTCTAGAGGCCTCCTGTAGGGCCGCTGTTACAGGTTCTGTCATTAGGAGGCATGCTTGGTTAAAAGAACAGAATCTGCCCGATCATGTTAAAGCAAAATTATTAAATGCTCCATTACAGCATGATACCTTGTTTGGTGTTAAAGCAGAAGAGGTGTTGAAGAAAATGGAGGACAAAGCTAAATCTATGCAAACAGTCAAGGATTTCTTGCAGGTACAGCCTCCCAGATTTAGCAGGAACTGGCCTACAAAGAATTCGTCCTTTCCAGTGTCAGGCCACAAAGAGTCAGATACAGACGCCCCAGAGGCAGATCACAGCCCCGGGGCTCGTACAGGCCTAAACAATGGGGTGCTTCTACCTCCCAAAAGCGGAGAGGAAAAATCACAGCCATACAGGAAACGGTCTCAATGACTTTCCCCTGCCAGCACCAAGCACTTATCTTCTGGCAGCTCCTTTGGGGGGGAAAGTAGCACTTTTTCACAAAATTGGCACATGATCACCCAGAGCAAATGGGTCTTAAATATCGTATCACAAGGCTACAGGTTCCACTTTCACACCCTGCCAAGGCCAAACGGTATGCCAGACCTGCCATGCAATCAGTAGGCAGAGGCACAAAAACAAGTTTCATCCCTCATGGACATGAGAGCCATTCAGCAAGTACCACAGCAAGAGCAGGGACGAGGATTTTACTCAAGACTATTCTTGGTGCCCAGAAAAGACAAAGCCTGGAGACCAGTACTGGACCTGTCTGTCCTAAACACATTCCTGGATATTCCAAAATTCAAAATGCTAACTCTACAGCAGCTTCTGCCCATGCTGGGCAAGAAAGCTTGGCTTGTGACTTTAGACATAAAAGCGACATACTTGCATGTCCCAATCAGGCAATCGTGCAGAAGATACCTCAGGTTTATAGCTGGCTCAATGCACTAACAATTCTCTGCACTGCCCTTTGGCTTATCCACTGCGCCCAGGGTCTTCACAAAATGCCTAGCACCAGTAATTGCATTTTGCAGACAAAGAGGAATACAAATATATCCCTACTTGGACGACTACCTTATTCAAGCAGAGAGCAAGGACATTCTTCTGAAGCACCTGGCGTTCGTAAAAAGATTGCTAATTTGCCTAGGGTACACAGTAAACGAAAATAAATCAAAAATAGTGCCCTCTCAAGAGATAATATTCCTGGGTGCAAGCTTAAATACAACTGCCCAGATGGCTTATCTCACGCCAGACAAACAAAGGCAACTGACTCATTACTTTCAAATGATGACAACAAAGGCCCAGCTCCCTGCAAGAAAAATTCTGCAGGCCCTGGGTTTCATGGCATCTTGCATTCTACTAATTCCATATGCCAAACTGCATATGAGGAAACTGCAATGGTATCTAAAAAGTGTTTGGACTCAGCATTGTCACAGCCTAGAGACAATCATATATTTGATTCCCTGCCTACAACAAGAGTTTTGATGGTGGTCCCAGGCCTGTCACCACAACAAGGGACAGCCTTTCACCTTACCAACAGCCAGGCAGATAATAACAACGGATGCATCGGATTATGCCTGGGGAGCACATATGGCAGGAAAATGTATTCTGGGCACGTGGCCCAAGGAACAAATGCATCTGCACATCAATCAAAAAGAGATGCTAGCTGTATAGAATGCCCTGACAGCCTTCAAGGACGTAATACATCCAGGACAACTATTAATAAAGACGGACAATACCACAGTTATGTGGTACATAAACAAGCAAGGGGGCACACAATCCTACCCCCTATGCAGACAAGCCATGACTTTGTGGAACACAGCACTGACCTACCAGGTACATATGCAAGCACAATTCCTGCCAGGAACAAAAAATACACTGGCAGACGAACTAAGCAGAAATCTCATGGATCCTCACGAATGGAAGCTAAATCCACAAGTGTTCAACATGATAACAAGGGAATGGGGACGCCCAGACATAGATCTTTTTGCCTCCTCTCACAATTACCAAATACAGAAATTTTGCACAAGGACTTATCACTCTCAAGCATGGAATGTGGATGCTCTGTCATTTAGCTGGAAAAACCTGACAGTCTGTGCCTTCCCTCCGATGCCTCTTCTCGCCAAGGTACTTCTAAAAGTCAGGCAAGAGAGGCCAAAGATGATCCTAATTGCACCAGACTGGCCATGCCAGCACTGGTACCCAATCCTAAAGACTTTGTCCCAAGGCCCACCTTGGTCTCTACCTCAAATCCCTCATCTTCTGACACAGCAAAACAATCCGATTCTGCACAGTCAACTCAAAACCTTAAACCTGGCAGCATGGCAGATAATGTAGCCACTCCTTGAATGTTGGTGTGGAAACTGCATTGAATGGTACACATACTACTGATGATTCTTAGATTTGGACACAAATGAATCTTTTGTATCCTGTGAAAGTGATTTAAATGCCTATTGTGTTATAGATACTTCTAGAGTGAATACCAAGAGTACCTATATGCCCCCTTTTTTACATGAAGGTATTAAAGGTTTTCATGCGATGATTAAATTTGAAGTTAATTTGTTGATAAATAATTTAGATTTGACACAGGTTAATTACAATTTGTTTAAAAGGGAATGGTCTGAATTAGTTAATTTTTCTAAACAGAAGGAATTAATTGTTAAACCATCGGATAAAGGAAATAAAATTATAATTCTGCATTACACACAATACTATAAAATGTGCTTAGACTTATTGAGTGATGATACAGTATATTGTGTAGTTTCAGAAGATGTTGTTAAACGGGCCAAAAATAAGTATATATGTTTAATACAGAGAGGTTTGAGATTGGGATATTGGTTAGAAGCTGATGTTAAGAACAAATTAAATGTGGAAGATTCTGGTCCAGCCTATTTTTATTGCCTACCCAAGATTCACAAAAATATTAGGAATCCTGGGAGATCTGAAGTAGGATATTCATTTGTCTGCAACCTGTGGGTTATGGATCCGATATCGGATCCGAACCGGCATAGTTTTCCAGCTATGGATCCAAGCTCTCAGCTCCTCCCCTCACCCATAATGCCCTGCTCTACCCTCATGACCTCAGATCTTGTTTGCCGCGCTGGTAACTAGATGTGGATTTCATAGCTCTCAGCTAAGTGGACTTTTCTTGTTAAAAAATAGAGAATTTTTTCCTTCTTTAACTTTTTTTGTGTGAAAGTTGTAGGTTTCCTATTATTATTGACTGTTTTTAGTTTAATTTAATTTTCAGTAGTAATTTTTATTCCCTCCCTGCTGGTACGTAGAGTGTGTGTGAGGCCTGTGTGCTTCTTTATTGTTTAAGTTACTTCTGTAACTTTAGGTTAAATTTAGAGACTATGGCTGAACAGCCTAAGTCCATATTTTCTAAATGCTCCGAGTGTGGCCATAAGCTCTCACCGGCTGATGGCCACACTCGGTGTGTTAAGTGTCTTGGGGTTGAACACCTCACATCTGGTTGTTCCATTTGTGCAGGGTTCAACCCCAGGGCACTGAGGAGCGGAGGTCCAAGCTGGTCTTGGCGGGTCTTTTACCGGACTCGGCTCCGACCTCCGCTCCTTCGGGGACTCCTGCTGCAGTTGTTCCTGTGGCACCCCTCCTGCTCCTGGGACTCAAACTCCCGCCCAGGACAGGAGAGGGATGCATCTAAAAGGACCGGAGGGAGAAGCACCACAAGCGGCGGGCCGAGACCTCTGTTTCGCCCCGCCAGCCAAGCGGCTTCTCCCCGGCTTCCTGTCGGTCTCCTCCTTCTCGGCTCCGGTCACCTGTGTGCTTCTCACGGGTCCTGAGGAGGAGGAGACCGATCTCCGTCGAGGCTATCGAGGAGGCATTCCAGGCCTACCTCGGTAGCCTCGTCGAGATCTACCCATAGCCTTCGGATGCTGATCTGGACGGATGATGAGAAGGTTCATCCAGGCCCAGATGCAGATGGGAGTGCTCTTGCCTCCCCTCGGGGAGCTCAACACCTTTTTAAGCCTATTGCTCCTTCTCCGACCCGCTACCGGGTTCGGAGCAACTGGAGCCGAGCAGCCGAGCCGGGGAGGTCGGAGCCGATAGTACTTGGTGCCGGATCCGACCATGCCTCGAGCGTCGGATCCGATCTCGGAGCCTGGATCGAGCCGGATCCGGGGATCAGTGCTCCTTGGCGCCCGTCTGTGTCGGAGCGCACTGTCCTTCGGATCCGAGTGCCCGGCGCCGCTCCGATCCACTCTTCGGATCGAGGGGAGCCGATTGTCGGATCCTTTGGTCGAGGTTGGCTCCCCTTCGCTTTTGATGTAGTGGAGAGGGCTCTGTTGAGGGTCTCCGGACCCCGGCACTTGCTTCGCCCGGCCCCGCCTCCTCTGCACTGGGCCAGGCTTCCACCATCCGCCCCTGGGACAGCCCGCTTCTGTGCCCCAAGTTGCTCCCATGGAGCAAATTGCTGCTGAGGACTCCTCTGACAGCCCCCAGAGGAGGCTCCGCAAGCATACGTGCAAAAGGAGGCACATTGACTCCTGAGTCTCTCACTGAAGACACGGACTTGGAGGAAGGGAAGGCTCCCCACGGTCACCCCGAGGATGTCTCCTTGAGACATCATGGAAATGCTCCGTATTAGGGGTGGTCTGCCCCAAGTCTTCCTCGGACGAGTCCGTGTTCTTGGAGGCATTGAAGCGGGCCCGTCTACCTCTTGGGTGTCCCCTGCCGACCCCTGGTGGACCTTATTACCACCAGGGCGGAAGGAACCGGACACCGTGGAGCCAATTCCCAAAGACCTGATAGAATCCTTAGCCCGCCTTCTGACAGGACCCATTGGAGTAAGGGGCCTCCTGTAGATGCCATGTTGATGGCGGGCCACAAGAGGGAACTGGCTCAGGAGAGTCCCTCAGTCCACCCACCGAGCAAGGAGTCTCGGATGATGGACCGCTTGGGAAGCGGATGTTCAGTTCGGCGACCTTCTCGGTAAGGCGCTGAACTATTTGGCACATGTTATTCGGATGCAGCGAGACCTTATTAAGGAGTACGCTGCATCCCCTGAGTCCATTTCGAGGAGGACAGAGCTCTGCACTCCACCAAGATGGCCACTCTTAGGTCAGTCACAAATACTTCTGCGGCTACTCTCCCATGCTACGGAGGCGCCGCTAGAGCTCTTGGGACAGGACTGGTCACTAGACGCCAGGCCTGGCTCCGCCACTCATTTTTCTGAGCCCTTCAAGGCGCGTTTGCGAACGCCTTTGATGGTTCTGCTCTGTTTGGCAAGACCGTTCGAGACGTTGACCCAGAGCGAGAAGCGGGAAGACGCTGTCTGCCGGAATCCGCTTCTCTGCACCCCAGAGGCCCTATTCTAGGAACCAAAAGGGTCAGAAGAAGATGTGGTTCCGAAGTCGCAGCAGTCCCAGCCTGCTCGGACAACCAGTCCTTCCGTGGCAGAGGAGGACAGGGAGGACGCCGCCCTAGAGGCAGAGGGGCTCCCAGAAACTTCGGGTCCAGGGAACCTTTCTCTGAACGCCCGCGCAGCAACCCTGAGGGTTGCCCGACTGCTCTACTCTGGAGGCAGTCGGGGACGTTGGGGCACCTAGCGGCATGGGAGTCCATAACATCGGACCGCTGGGTTCTCCAAATCATATCCAGGGATATCGCATTCCTTTCCTTCACCTTCCAAAGTTGAAGTCCCTCCCAGACGTACCACCCGGTCAAAGGAGGCCGCTTTGGCAGAAATTGGCCATCTGCTAGAGAAAGAGCCATCCAGCCCGTCCCCAGACCAGATCGGATCAGGGTTCTACTCCAGGTTCTTTTTAGTGCCAAAAGACGGGGAACTAAGACCAATCCTAGACCTCTCTCTCTTGAACCTGGCAGTCCCCAAAGAAAAATTCGAATGGTCACTCTACAATCTATTCTCCCCTTCTGGGAGAAGGCCACTGGATGTGCTCGATAGATCTCAAGGACGCTGCTACCACATCCTAATGGACAGACGCTCCAGGAGGTTTCTCCGCCTCGCTGGGAGCCAGTCACTACCAGTTCGGGTCCTTCCCTTTGGTCTCACCACAGCCCCAGGGTGTTTACCAAAGTACTAGCAGTGGTAGCGGCCCACCTGAGGCTTCAGGGGTGCAGGTCTTCCCCCACCTGGGCGACCGGCTTCTTACCGCCCCAACAACGCATCTACTTCTCTCGGCGAGACTCCTTTCTCCATCTTGCTCCATTTCTGGGCATCACAATAAATACAAACAAGTCCAACCTGGCACCCACTCAGCTCTTAGATTTCATAGGGGCCAGACTAGACACAAGGAGTTTACGAGCCTTCCTCACTGCGGACAGAGTTCTAAATCTGCAGCTCCAGGTGCGGGCCATTCTCCATTCATGTTCTGTTCCAGCGGAGTTGGTCCTGAGGGCTCTAGGGTCCATGGCTTCCGATAGCACTTCTTCCTCTTGCCAGGCTCAATATGCATTCTACAGTGGACGCTCTTAGTACAGTGGTCATACCTTGCTCTCCCATGCATCATCCCATAGCGATCAGCAAGGCTTGCAAGCGGTCCCTCTTGTGGTGGCTCCACTCCCGGATCTCCACGAGGGTCGCCCATTTTGTGCTTCTCCTCTCGCCACGGTGACCACGGACGCCTCCGCCTCGGGTGGGGGGCACTTTATGGCCGGACAGTCCAAGGCACGTGGAACGATTCAGAGACCTTACTGCATATCAATGTTCTAGAGATGAGAGCAGTGCTCTTAGCGTTGCTAGCACTTCAGGACTTTCTTCCCTTGGGAACAATTGCGATTCAATCGGACAATATGTCTGTTGTCTGGTACATCAACAAGCAAGGGGGAACAAGGTCTTACCCTCTTTGTCGAGAGGCCATGAGAGTTTGGGAATGGGCAATCTCCACCAATCGCTTTCTCATAGCAACGCACATTCCGGTCGGTCCAACATCCTAGCGGACAAGCTCAGTCGCACCATTCTGACCCCTTACGAGTGGTCTCTCAATTGTCAAGTAGCGGAACGCATATTCGCACGGTGGGGAACCCTTCATGCGATCTTTTGTTTCTCCCTCAAACACCAAGTGCGACAGTTTTTTCTCTAATACCTCCTCCCGGAGGTACCCCAAGAGACGCTCTGGTGCATGCTTGGCCACCCGGTCTTCTGTATGCCTATCCACCCTTGCCTCTGATGCTGCAAGTTCTTCAGAAAGCCTCTCGGGTGGGTTGCAGAATGATTCTCATTGCTCCATTCTGGCCTCGACAGATCTGGTTCCCCTTCCTAAGGTCTTACTCGGTGTATCCTCCTTGAGTTCTAGATCTCATATCGGATCTGATATCCCATCCATCCTGCATTCCTCCTCCGGACCTGGGCAACCTGTAGCTGACCGCTTGGCTGCTCCAGTTCCACTCTTGATAAGGACTCCGGTATTTCTTCACCGGTAAAGGCTATTTTGGTGGCGGCTCATAAACCATCCACTAGAAAGGTTTACGAAGCAAATGGAAACGCTTTCTCTGTGTGGGCGGAGCGGCAAGGCCTAGATCCCTTCACGGTTCCTCTCCCTGTAGTGCTTGATTTTCTAACCTCTCTCTTTAATGATGGTGCCAGCAGTTCCACAGTCAAAGTTCAACTGGCGGCAATTTCTCACTATCACATTGGTCAAGAGTCTAATCCTCTTATGTCAGCCAAATTGTGCAAAACTTTTCTTAAGGGTACTTTCCTTCTCAGGCCCCTATAAAGCAAGCAGTTCCTCCTTGGGACCTTTCTTTGGTCCTACAGGCCTTGACCGCTCCCCTTCGAGCCCGCTACAGTGGATCTCAAATTCTTGTCTTACAAGACAGCCTTTTGGTAGCTATTACATCAGCCAAGAGAGTTTCTGAACTTCAAGCTTTATCAGCTAAACCTCCTTACTTGGTTTTTATCCGGACCGTGTCTCCCTCAGGACCAACCCGTCCTTCCTTCCTAAAATCGCTTCTGAAGCAAACATCAATCAATCCATTAACCTCCCTGTTTTCTTCCCTAAGTATGAAAACAAAGGTGAATATAGGCTACACTCACTAGATGTTCACAGGCAACTAAGATTTTATTCAACAGGACAGCTGGTCATAGGCAATCCGACCAGCTGTTTATTTCCTTTGCAAAATTCAATTTGGGCAAGCCAATTTCTAAAGTTTCTCTGTCCCGCTGGATTTCACAGTGCATTTTATTGGCTTATCAAGCGTCAGGAAGGCCGCACCGGAGGGTGTTCATGCCCATTCAACCCGGTCAGTATCTACCTCGGCAGCCTTCAAGGCTAGGATTCCTCTAGATGATATTTGTGCAGCAGCCACGGGCTTCATCTCATACATTTATTTCTCACTATAAGTTGGATCTTGCATCTAGGGGTAGAGCATCCTTTGGCTCCGGTGCTCGGAATATCCTTCCATGATGGCCCCAAGATTCAGGTAGCTGGGGACTCTGTCCCACAGGTTGCAGACAAATGAATATCCTACTTCAGATTTAGAAGTTATGTACTCACCATAACGTTCCATCTGAGTAGGTGTATTCATTTGTCTGCAACCATCCCGCCCTCCTATCCCCCTGGCCTTTCAGTTTCCTGCATATTCCTTGTTACCCTTTTGAGGGTATTGTTGCTTTGGCAAACTCGATCTGAGGTCATGAGGGTAGAGCAGGGCATTATGGGTGAGGGGAGGAGCTGAGAGCTTGGATCCATAGCTGGAAAACTATGCCGGTTCGGATCCGATATCGGATCCATAACCCACAGGTTGCAGACAAATGAATACACCTACTCAGATGGAACGTTATGGTGAGTACATAACTTCTAATTATTTTGCATCAAGTGTTGCTAAAGGAAGCTCAGAAACTCCCGTCTTATATACAAGATTCTTTTGATTTTCTTCATAAAATTAAAAATGTATGGGTAGAGAATATGTACTGGTTGACACTAGATGTTAAGAGTCTTTATACCAATATCAAACCTGTATTTGGAATTGAGGCAGTATATAAACAGATGGGAGATTATCCGTTAACACATTATATTTTAGATTTAGTGAAGTTTTGTTTAGAAAATAATTACTTTTATTTTGATAATCAAATTTTTCATCAAATTCAAGGTACAGCAATGGGGTGCACCCTTTGCACCAATGTATGCTAATATTTTTATGGGATTAGTTGAACAAGAATGTATTTATACCAATTGTTTTGTTAAAAATTATGTAAAATTTTATTTTAGATTTATTGATCTAATTTTTTTATGTGAAGGGGGTAGGCATTTAGTGAATGATTTTATACAGGATATTCAAATAAATAGGTTTAATATATGTTTTGATGGTCTACAATGTGGATCAGCAGTCTCTTTTTTAGATATTAATTTACAGGGTATTGCAGGACAACATATTATCACTAGTATCCATAGAAAGTTTGACTTGCCGAATGAATTTTTGATGGGCAGCAGTTGCCACCCTAAACATACTCTTGATGCTTTACCGTATGGTGAATTCTTGAGAATTTCTCGGTTATGTAATGATGATGATATATTTATGAATGAAATATTATGTACTAGGAATATGTTTGAAAAAAGACAATATGATATTAAGTTGATTGACTTGGATATCAATAAGATATTTAATAATAGGTATAATAGAGGACCATTATGTAAAAATAAATGTAGGAATGATATCATGAATTATAAAGAAGTGGAAAAGATATTTATGGTTTCTACTTATATTTGTAGTGAGAATGTTAAAAAATGTATTTACACTTTTGGGACTTCCTAAAAAATTATTTTGAATTGAAGAATTTAATTGAAAAAAAGTTAATGATCTCTTACAAGAGGGGTTAGAAATGTGAAGGATATGGTAGTGCATACTAGATTTTATAAACCTGATGAGAAATTGCACTACCATATTGTTAGTAGAGGGATGTTATGTGGAAAATGTAGTGGTTGCCCTTATGTAATTAATTTTTCCCCTATATAAATAATATTGATTATAGACCAAATGGTCAGTATAGCTGTAGAACTGAGAGAGTGATATATGCCATCAGATGTGGTTGTAATAAGTTTTACATTGGTCAAACGAAGAGAATGTTTAAGGTGAGATTATTGGAACATCTGAGGGATATTAGGGTAAAAAAATTAGAGAGCCCTTTAGGTCAGCATTTTTATGAATGTCATGAGGGAAAATGTGATAGTTTAACAGCAACCATTTTAGAACAGGTTTTTATAAGTGAATTAAATGAGAATCTGATCAAGAATGCACTTTTAAAGAAAGAAACTATTTTTATTTTGAAGTATGAAACCCTAATTCCTAGGGGTTTGAATACAGATTGCTGCTGGAGAAGTATTTAATTTTGCCTGGAATGCATTCAAAACTTGTTTGAAATGCACTTTAATTAATTTTAATGATTTAATTGTTTGATGTTAATAGCTGATGCTATATAAACATTTTTGTCTGTGTTGTGTTACTCCTTGAAGGCTTACTGTGGCCGAGGCGCTAGAGAATAAATACAAAACCAAACATGGCTTTCTTGTTTCATAATGTAGCCACTCAGACTGCACCTCTCTCTAAAGCTGTTATGGATGTAATTTTGGAAGCCAGGAGACCTAGCACTAGGAAATCTTATGCAGAAAAATGGAAGAGATTCTGTGCTTGGAACCAGGCACAAGAGCTCAACCCACTGGTCTCTAATATTCCTCAGATTTTGCAATACCTAACTGAGATGTTGGACAAAGGCCTAGCTTTTTCATCTATTAAAATCCATGCCTCTGCCATTTCAGGTCATTACAAAACAGATCCTCCAATTTTTTTCACATCCTCTACTACAGCCGTACTTCAGAGGGGTAAAGAATATAAGACCCCGTAGGAGAGCACCAGTACCTACTTGGGATCTCAATTTCGTTTTAGAAAAACGAACACTGCCTTCATTTGAAACAGCCAGCACAGCAGATCTAAAATTCTTGTCATGGAAAACTGCTCTGCTCCTAGCAATAACTTCAGCAAGAAGAGTCTCTGAGTTACAGGCATTGATGGCTGTGGAACCTTTCCTCATTTTTCACCAGGACAGGGTTTCTCTAAGGACGAACCCAACGTTCATGCCAAAAGTGGTCTCCATTGTGGCCTTAAACCAAACCATTCATTTGCCTACTTTCTACCCAAATCCCCAGAATAAAGGGGAAATACTTCTGCATGCTTTGGATATACACAGGCAGCTATGATTTTACTTGGACAAAACAAAAGCTTTCAGAAAAACTGAGTAACTGTTTGTAGCATATGCTGCAGGATCACAAGGAAAACCTATTACAAAGCAGACAATCTCCAAATGGATAGGACACTGCATCTGCTTCTGTTATGCACAAAATGGCAAATCTGTGCCTAAGGGCATTAGGCCTCATTCTACCAGAGCAGCAGCCACTTCAACAGCTTTCCTCAGAGGGGTACCAACCAAAGACATTTTAGAAGCTGCAACCTGAAGCTCAGTGCACACTTTTACCAAGCACTACTACCTACCTCTCTACTCCAAATCCAGAGCAGGCTTTGCCACTGCAGGTCTGCAGGGCCTGTTAGCCTCGTCAAATCCAATCTAGACCCTGCCACCCAACCTCAGCTTTGGGATTCTACCCAAGTGTAATGACTGCAACAGTGAAACACGAACATAGTAAGTTGTGTACCTACCATAAATGTAGATGTTAGAGTGTATTCACTGTTGCAGTCCAGGATGTCCTTCAAGGATGCATCTGCAGTCCTTACAAATGGGTTGTCCTGTCGTCAGGCAGCCCTTCGTTCGGCCGGATTCCAAAGTCTGGGTCTGGCCTCGGCTGGTGTCGCACTTCACCCGACGTCATAGCGGCAGTTCTTCGGGTATAAAGGCGTCAGCCGACACCATTTTCCTCAGTCTTTCTTGCCACGTGGCGCCCGAAGCAGAAGCTGTTCGCAAGTGCCGGTCGGTCAGAACCAGAGATTACTACTACCGAAGCTAAGTACCCCGTTGGGGACTCTCTCTTGCCTCAGCCGATGTCAGAAAAAGTGAATAACTGTTTAACTTGTGGGAAACAAATACCTCATAAAGATTTCCACTCTTACTGCTTACCTTGTTTAGGCCCAGACCATGACGTAGCAGCTTGTCTAGCCTGTGCTTCTTTTAACCGACGGACGCTTAGACGTCGGTCGGAATTTGCTGAGGAGTTTTTCGGCTCCGATTTTGCTTACATTATGCCGTCGGATCCTCCGACTACGCAAATATCAAAAAAGCACAAGGAAAAGGACCGACACTCGCGGTCTGCGGTTTCGGCCGAAACCGCGGTTAGGCCAACCGCGAGTGTCTCTGTTTCGGCTGAAACCGAGCAAGCGGTTCTTCCTTCAGCCGAAAACTTACCTCCTACCGAGGCCTCTTCCAACCTCGTGGAATCTGCTTCTGATTTACCTTCTGCTCTGGCAGGTTCTCAGGAATTATCTGACACTATCCCCTTGGATATTTCCACCCCTGCACGTGGAGCTGCTAGGCCACCTGCATCCATGTCCATTAAGGCTTTTGCCAGGGCTAAAGCAGCGAAAACTACTAAATCTGTGCCTGCTAAGACCCCCTCTCACAGGCCTACCTCTAGTTCACAAATGCTTAGTCTAGCAGAGGATCTCATTTCTTTAATCCGGGGATCCCAATCTTACACAGACAGGGCCTCTCACCCACCTCCAGAGAAGAGGCCTAGAGCAGGAGCCCCCTGAACCAGTTTCTACAGATGATTCCTCTGATGATTCAGATAATACTAACCCAGGCTTCTTTCTCCCCTTATGAAGACTCTGATGCTGAAGAGTCCATCCCTTCTGCCTCTCCGCCTGAGGAATTTTCCTTTGGGGAAACCTTACATGCTATGAGGGAACAATTTCAGTGGCAGGGCCAGGATTTCTCAGACTCTAGAAAGAGGCTTAGAACCTTTCTGCATTTACCACAACATAGGCCTTTAGCCATTCCTCCAGTTCTCTCTGTTGTAGATGATGCATTTAATGATGCTTGTACTGCTCCTGATTCACTTACACCGGCCCCTGCTAAGCCCGATAGGTACTACAGGGTTCCGGATACTCATCACCATTTGTATAAGGCTCCTTTTGCAGATCCCGAGACTATCTCCCAGGGTCCTAAGGCTGTAGCAGCTACTTCTGCCAAAACCCTCCCTCTGAAAGGGAATCCAGGTCCTTAGAGAGATGGGGTAAAAAACTTTACACTTCTGCAACTCTTTCAGCTAGAGCATTGAACTGTCAATTCCACATGATCCAGTATCAAGAATTTATGCTAGACCAGTTAACCAAAAAGTTGTCCTCTGATGAACCATTAGACAAAAAATCTGTTCAGGAAATGGTACATAACATTCAGCAGGTCAGTAACCATTCCTTAAAATGCGGCTATGATGCACTGGAAGCTTCCTTCAGATCAGCCATGACTGGCACAGTTATCAGAAGGCATGCATGGTTAAAGGAGCAGGCTTTACCAGACCATGTGAAATCCAAATTACTAGATGCTCCCATGGACAAGATCAATTTGTTTGGCTCTCCTGCACAACAGGTGCTGAAGAAGATGGAAGAGAAGGCAAAATCTGTCCAGACAGTGAAAGATTTCTTACAGGTCCAACCTCCAAGATTTAGCAGGAATTGGCCCTCCAAGAATTGGTCCTTTCCAGACTCCTCCAGAGCCCAGAGAGGCAGGAATAGGCGTTCAAGAGGCCAAAGTCAATCCAGGGGTGCCTACAGGGGACGCCAGTGGCAAGGTAACAACCAGCGAGGTGCAGCCACGGACACAGCCACCATCACTACTACAGGACAAACACAGTGACTTGGCCCTAGCACCGCCTACCAGGGAACAACTAAAAGCACCCTTGGGCGGGAAGCTAGCTTTATTTTCAGTAAACTGGCATTACATCACAAGAGACAAGTGGATTTTGCAGACAATAGACCAAGGTTACAGGTTTCACTTCCATACTCTACCAGGGAAGAGAGGAATGCCAAACCTACCTCCAAATCAAAAGGCAGAAGCTCTAAAACAAATATCTCAATTATTACAAATGAGAGCTGTGGAAAAGGTACCATTTATGGAGCAAGGACAGGGATTTTACTCCAGACTCTTCCTGGTACCAAGAAAAGAAAGCAAATGGAGACCTATTCTCGACCTGTCCGCTTTAAACACATTCATCATTGTTCCAAAATTCAAAATGCTGACCCTACAGCAGCTTCTTCCCATGCTGGGCAAGGAGTCTTGGCTGGTAACTCTAGATCTCAAGGAGGCATACCTGCACGTCCCCATACGACCAAATTGCAGAAGATACCTCAGATTTCTTGCAGGATCAGAGCATTATCAATTCTCAGCATTGCCCTTTGGCTTATCTACTGCGCCCAGAGTGTTCACGAAATGCCTGGCATCAGTAATTGCTCATTGCAGGCTCCAGGGAATCCAAATCTACCCTTACCTGGACGACTGCCTGATACAAGCGGACAACAAAATCAAGTTAGCAGAAGACTTGAAAAGGGTCATTTACCTACTACAAGCCCTGGGATACACAGTCAATTTAAACAAGTCAAGGCTGATACCATCCCAAAGGATAACCTTCTTGGGTGCAGAGCTGGACACATCGAAGCAAATGGCTTTCCTAACAGTAGAAAAGCAGGAGCAACTCCCTCTATACTTCTTGGCATTAACAAAGCAGAACCATCTAACAGCAAGAAAAGTCCTGCAAGCCTTGGGCTTCATGGCATCCTGCATAATATTTGTTCCACATGCCAGACTGCATATGAGAAAGTTACAGTGGTACCTAAGGAATTTATGGTCTCAGCACAAGCACAGCCTAGAAACCCAAATTCCAATAATTCCATGCCTGAAGCAAGAATTCCAATGGTGGGCTCAGGCCTGTCAATCAAACAAAGGATTGCCCTTCCACAACACTCAACCAAGCCAAACCATTACCACGGACGCCTCAGACCTCGGTTGGGGGGCCCACATGCTGGACAAGTGCATACAAGGCTTATGGACTCAAGACCAGCTGCACCTACACATAAATCAAAAGGAAATGCTGGCAGTAAAACTGGCAATTCAGACATTCAGACCATTTCTTCGACAAGGTCAACTGTTGATAAGGACAGACAACACCACAGTTATGTGGTACATCAACAAACAGGGAGGCACACATTCGTACCCTCCATGCCGGATGGCAATGGATCTCTGGAATGTGGCCCTGAGTTACAACGTTCAGTTACAAGCAATTTTTGTACCAGGAAAAGAAAACATTCTAGCAGACATACTAAGCAGGACTTCCACGGATGCCCACGAATGGATGCTGCATCCGGACATCTTCAAAACCATTACAAGAAAATGGGGACTCCCTCAAATAGACTTATTTGCATCCCCACGCAATTACCAACTAAAGAAATTCTGCACAAGGACGTACCACCCACTTGCTTGGAAGGTAGACTCCCTATCTTTCAGTTGGAAAAACCTGACAGCATATGCATTCCCACCTCTTCCTTTGATGCACAAGGTGCTATTGAAGATCAAAGAAGACCGTCCAAGGATCATCCTGATAGCTCCAGATTGGCCAAGACAACATTGGTACCCATTACTGAGGAGCATGTCTCGGGAACAAATATGGCACCTACCCCTTGTTCCCTTGCTGTTAACACAGAACAACTACAACACCCTGCATCCAAACCTGAAAACACTGCAGCTAACTGCCTGGAACATTGCATAAGAACAAATAACCCAAATTTATCCCAAAGGGTAAAAGACATTATCTTGGAGTCTCGCAGACCCTCAACAAGGAAAAATTATTCAGCAAAATGGAAAAGATATTCCATTTGGAGTACTGAAAAAGGAGAGAATGTGTCATTGGTAAACATAGCCAACATCCTGGAATACTTGGCAGAGCTCTTCCACAAAGGTCTGTCCTATTCTTCCATTAAGATTCATGCATCAGCTATTTCAGCAGAATACGACTTGGATCCTCCAGTCTTCTCACATCCTCTGCTCAGACAGTTTCTGAGAGGAATTAAAAATGTAAAACCTCCTAGGAAGCCACCATTGCCAGCATGGGACTTGAACTTTGTACTAGAAAAATTGACACTCCCTCCATTTGAACCAGCAGCAACAGCAGATTTACAATTCTTATCATGGAAAACTGCTTTCCTACTGGCAATCACTTCAGCAAGAAGGGTATCTGAGCTACAGGCATTAATGGCAGTACAGCCCTTCCTGATCTTCCATCAAGATAGTGTCCATGAGAACAAATCCTACTTTTATGCCTAAGGTGGTCTCCAAAGTATCTTTGAATCAGGCTATCCACCTACCTACATTCTTCCCCAACCCACAGAACAGGGGAGAAAGACTGCTGCATACCTTGGATGTGCATAGACAATTACGCTACTACCTGGACAGGACCAAGAGCAATAGAAAACTGACCAGCTACTGGTAGCATATGCAACAGGAATGGAAGGAAAAGCAATTTCAAAACAGACAATCTCTAAGTGGATAGGAAATTGCATTAGATTTTGTTACTCCTACCATGGGAAGAAAACTCCAGAAAACATCAGGCCTCACTCTACAAGGGCTACAGCCACTACCACAGCTTTTCTTCGAGGAGTGGCTACCAAAGACATTTTAGAGGCTGCTACTTGGAGCTCCGTGCATACATTTGCCAAGCATTATAATTTACCTTTATACTCTAGATCCCGAGCAGGTTTTGCCACTGCTGTTTTGCAAGGGATCCTCACTACACCATAATTTCATTTCTCCTCCTCCCCCAGTTTGGCTATGGTATTCTACCCATTTGTAAGGACTGCAGATGCATCCTTGAAGGACATAGTACAGTTTTGTACTACCATAAATGTAGATGTCCGATAGGAATGCATCTGCAGTCAGGATTACCCACCCTCCTTCCCCTCTGTGGTACTCCTAGGGTATTTGCCCATCTTGTAGCTAGCTGGGGGAATCTATTATGGTGTATTTGTTTGTATATATGTACATTCATGCTTATTTTTTGTTTGCTCTCTACTATTTGGAACCATTTGCATTTATCCAAATTTAGCCTTCCTAGAGGGCACCTGGCATCTGGGACAAGAAACACTGAGGAAAATGGCGTCGGCTGATGCCTTTATACCCGAAGAACTGCCGCTATGACGTCGGGTGAAGTGATACACCAGCCGAGGCCAGACCCAGACTTTGGAATCCGGCCGACCGAAGGGCTGCCTGACGACAGGACAACCCATATGTAAGGACTGCAGATGCATTCCTATCTGACATCTACATTTATGGTAGGTACAAAACTGTACTTTTCCCACCCACCATTCCCCTCTTTGCTGGGACTATTCTATACTACTTCAACTCTATACAACCTATGTGGTGTATTTGCTTATAGATGAAGGAAATGTTTATAGTAATATATGCATGGTTGTTTGGCATATTTTTATCTTTTCAGCCTTCATATCTGGGGGCACCTGACATCTGGGGCAAGAAAAACTGAAGAAAATGGCGTTGGATGCAACTTTTATACCCCTGGCGCACTGACGTCAGGGAAGAGGCGACAGCAACAGACGCCGGACCAAGACTTTGGAACTCGGGCCGACTGCGGGTCGCCTGCCAGCAGGATAACCCAAGTGTAATGACTGCAACAGTGAATACACTCTAACATCTACATTTATGGTAGGTACACAACTGTACTTTCTGTTCATACCTTCACCAAGCATTACCACCTGCCTATCTTTTCCAAATCCAGGGCAGGCTTTGCAACCGCAGTCCTGTAGGGCACACTAGACAGCCCAAACAATTCTCGACTGCCTCCACCCTTTACTTTAGCTTTGTGAATCAACCCAAGTGTGATGACTGCAACAGTGAAAACACAAAGAACATAATACAGTTGTGTACACTTACCATAAATGTAGATGTTCGAGTGTATTCACTGTTGCAGTCCTGGATTCTCACCCTCCAGCCCCCTTGATGTTCTTCGTGTTTCACTGTTGCAGTCCACACATAGGTTCATAGGTTCATAGATTAGTACTAGGCTAACTACCCTTGTGGGCCATTTTAAGCCTAGCCAATTACCCCATGTGAGAATCAAACCCTGCACCTTGTGTCTGTAAGGTAAACAACTTAACCATTATGCCATCCTCCCACATTTGAGTTATCTGCTTGCAGTATCCCTCAGTTGGCCTAATTAACAAAGTCTTGGGTCCTGCTTCGGTTGCTGTCTCTTCCTCCATGACGTCCAGTAGTCAGGGGTATAAAACATGCAGCAGACATCTTTGCATCAGTCTTTCTTGCCATGCGGTGCCTGAAGCAGGAGCAGTTTGCAAGTGCCGGTTGGCCGACTCCTGAAATTTTCGTTTTCGAGTTTCAGAATCGAAGTCTTCAACTAAAAGCTAAGTACCCCGTTGGGGAAACCTTTTCTTGCTCTAAACCGATGTCAGCAAAAGTAAATAATTGCATTTCTTGTGGAAAGCAAATACCTCATAGATTTTCATTCGTACTGTATTCCTTGCCTAGGCCCTGACCACGACGTACCTCGCTGTTGGTTTTGTGCCTTATTTAAACCAAGAACTATTCGTCGTTGGTATATTTTCGCATCTAAATATTTTGGTGCTCGGTTCAGTTATCCAGATATGTCTTCGGTAAGCCATCTGACTACCGTCATTCCGAAAAAACGCAAAGATAAAGACAGAGAGAGGCCGCATAGGTCCAAAGCTGCCGATGACCTTTCTCCTAAGCCAGTCGCCAGTTCGCAGGTACTCAGTGAGGCGCTTTCTCAGCCCCTGATACCCGCTACTTCAGATTTGTAGGCCTCTACCGAGACCCATTCGGACTCCAGTATGCCGCGAGATGCTTCAACTGTGGAACCTGCGGGTGTCTCTACTTTGGATGGGTCTGGAGCTGCTCTGCAGGCACCAGCTTCTGCGGGTGTATTCAGGCCCTACTGACTTGCATATTAAACTGACGCCATCTTCTTCTTCAAGGCCTAAAACTCGAACCATGCCTTGAAAACTGACACCCAGACCGCAGGGTCAGGCTTCTATGCCTAAAAAACAAGTAAGAGTGGCTGAAGACCTTATTACTTTAATCAGTGGAAGCCCAACCTTCTCCCTCTAAGACCTAGGACTGAGTTTGCTTATGATACTTCTGACTAGGATTCTGAAATTTGTTTTCTCTGATGACTAGGATTTACCCTTATCTACCTATGAGGATGCTGATTCTGAGGACTCTTATTTCCTCTTTCCTCAATCAAAAAGAAATGTTAGCTGTACAGACTGCTCTGACAGCCTTCAAGGACCACATTCTTCCAGGACAGTTAATGGTAAAGACGGACAACACCACTGTTATGTGGTCCATAAACAAGCAGGGGGGGTACCCAATTCTTACCCCTTCTGCAGACTAGCCATGGCATTGTGGAACACAGCCTTGCGCTACCAAGTGCATCTACAAGCTCATTTCCTGCCAGGAAAACTAAATACACTGGCAGGCGGACTAACCAGAAACCTCATGGACCCACACGAGTGGAAACTGGAACCAAGATTTTCAACATGTTGACAAATGGGGGAGCCCAGATATAGACCTGTTTGCCTCCCCCCAGAACTACCAATTGGACAAATTTTGCACAAAGATTCCCCACAAACAAGCTTGGAAAGTGGATGGCTCTGTCCTTTAGCTGGAAAAACCTAACAGTTTATGCCTTTCCTCCTCTGCCTCTCCTCTCCAAAGTACTACTAAAGATCAAACAGGACAAACCAAGGATGATATTGATTGCACCAGACTGGCCTTGCCAACACTGGTACCCCTTGTGCAGTGTCACTGTTGTCCCCTTGGCACCTGTCTCAGACCCCTACCCTGTGTTCTCAGCAGGAGAACCAGATTCTGCACCCTCAGCTTCAAACCCGAACCTAGCAGCCTGGCTAATTACCTAATCTCTCCTTTACCATCCCTCAGTAAACCTGTGATGGATATCATTTTAGAGGCAAGGAGGCCTAGTACTAGAAAATCGTTTGCTGAAAAATGGAAAAGATTCTGTGCCTGGAACCAATCTCAGGGGATGAGCACAGCAGCACCCAACTTACCTCAGATTTTACAATACTTAACTGAGATGCTTCACAGGGGCGTTTCTTTTTCCTCCATCAAAATTCAAGCCTCAGCCATTTCAGCTCATTATAACACAGAACCTCCTCTCTTCTCTCATCCACTGCTCAAACAGTTCTTCAGAGGGGCCAAAAATTTAAGACCACCCAGGAGACCCCCAACTCCAGCCTTGGGACCTCAACTTTGTATTGGAGAAACTCACTCTTCCTCCCTTCGAGCCAGCTGCTAGTGCAGATTTAAAATACCTTTCTTGGAAAACAGCCTTCCTTTTAGCAATCACTTCAGCAATAAGGGTATCTGACTTACAGGCCCTTATGGCAGTGAAGCTTTTCATCATCTTTCATGCGGACAGGGTGTCCCTCCGAACCAATCCCTCCTCCATGCCCAAGGTGATATCCAGTGTGGCTCTTAATTAGTTCATTCATTTACCAGCCGCCTTTCCTAATCCACAGAACAAAGGGGAATGGATATGGATACTGCATTCCTTAGATGTGCACAGACAACTTATATTTTACTTGGACAGGACTAAACCTCAAAGGAAATCTGAACAACTGCTACTGCATTTGCTGCAGGGGCAGAGGGGAAGGCTATTTCAAAGCAAACCATTTCTAAATGGATGGGCCATTGCATTCATTTCTGCTATAAGCACCATGGAAAACCTATCCCACAGGGGATCAGACTCCCATTCAACCAGGGCTGCATCTACCTCTACAGCCTTTCTCAGAGGTGTCCCTACTAGGGGCATCCTAGAAACTACCTGGAGTTCTGTACATACTTTCATCAAGCATTACCATTTGCCAATTTTCTCTAAATCCAAAGCTAGCTTTGCCACTGCAGTCTTGCAGGGTCTTATAGCTGGTCCTAATCCTATCTAAATTCCCCCTTCCCATCCTTAGCTTTGGGAATCTACCCAAATGTGATAACTGCAACAGTGAAACAAGAAGAACATAGTACAGTTGTGTACACTTACCATAAACGTAGATGTTAGAGTGTATTCACTGTTGCAGTCCTGGTTACCCTCCCTCCAGCCCTGTTTTTTTTGGCTATATCTCTACTTTCCTTTGCTATGCTTAAAAGCTTTTTGGTGTATTTGCTTTTTTTTTTTGGAGGTATATCCTTGTGTGTGTGTGTATGTATATTGCTTCCCATTAAGGGGGCACCTGACATCTGGGGCAAGAAAAACTGATGTAATGGCGTCTGCTGCATGTTTTATACCCCTGACTACCTGACGTCACGGAAGAAGAGATGGCAACCGATGCAGGACCCAAGACTTTGTTAATCAGGCCAACTGAGGGCTACTGCAAGCAGATAACCCAAGTGTGATGACTGCAACAGTGAATACACTTGAACATCTACATTTATGGTAAGTGTACACAACTGTACTTTTCCCTCCCTCTCTCTCTCTTACTCACTCATTAACAGTGCTACTTGGTATTTACTTTCTGCTGGTGGTGTTCTTCCACCATAACCTAGCTCCCTATTTGGGGGCTCCTGACATTTGGGGCAAGGTAAACTGATGTAATGGCGTTGGCCACCTGATTTTATGCCACTGACGACCTGACGTCAGACCTTTACCGACAGCACCCGACGGAGAAATACTAAGCCTCTGGTGTTCGGGCCGACTGAGGGCTACCCCTGGCAGGATAACCCAAGTGTGATGACTGCAACAGTGAATACACTCTAACATCTACTAAGTGTACACAACTGTACTTTCCTGGTTCCGGTTCCCAGGCCAAGACATGTTGAGGCCGCCTTGGATCCGACCACAGTCATGTCCTCACAGGCTGAGCAGGCATTCATCCTGGATGTACATGGGGAACCAAGGCTCATGGTTACCGAACGGTAGGAAATTCACTCTGATATTATTGAATGTAGACCTACATCCGGGCCTCCTACATTACATATGGCAAACCTGCATCAAAAGTAGAAGCAGTAGTTTAAACACTTGTCTCTTCCAAAGGACCCCCACAGTGATTGGGAACAATTCACCCAAAGCCTTTTCCGGGCCCTTGTTCACCCGGACGTATGTCTGAGCTCCATGCCCTAATGGACTCTCCTCCCTTTTTGGTTTTTCATAAAGACAGGGTGTTGTTGAGTACCAACCCTTCTCTACAGAATCCTAATGAGAAGGTGTTGTACACACTGGATGTGCATAGGCAACTTAGATTAGGAAATCAGACCAGCTTTTTGTCTCCTATCATCCCAGGGGTTGGATTTCCAAGGCTGTTTTGTTCTGTTATGTGAAGCATGGTAAGAC
Organism: Protopterus annectens; assembly: GCF_019279795.1. Lineage (NCBI taxonomy): Eukaryota > Metazoa > Chordata > Ceratodontiformes > Protopteridae > Protopterus > Protopterus annectens. The sequence continues at coordinate 929,143,427 of NC_056733.1, read as the reverse complement.
CCTTGCTTCTTCTGTAAAGGCCCATTCCACTAGGGCTGTAGCTTCATCAGGTGCCTTCTTCAAGGGATTGGACACCTAGCTGTATTCTCGAAGCAGCTGCATGGACATCTGTCCATACCTTCACTAAGGTTTATAAATTGGATAGTATTTGAGTCTAGGGCAGGGTTTGCCAGAGTCATACTCCATGGCTTTCTGGAGGGTTCCTCCACCCTCTCCTCATCAGCTTTTTTACTCTCCTTCATGTAAAGAATACTGCAACAGATGAGTAGAAGGGCATAGAATAATTGTGTAAAATCTTAACATAACAATAGATACCCTTCTCTGTTGCAGTATTCCAATCCCTCCCTCCTTCCCCCTGGTTGGCTGGTTATTTACCTTGGGTGGTTATACCCTACTTTCTATAGGTTGAAGTTCCTCCTGGAGCATTCGTTTCTGAGATCAGTGTGTGTACATCACTTTTATGGCCAACATACAAGAGCAGCCAACGTGTGACATACCATGCACCGTACAGTAGTGAAAGACTTGTATATATTGGCCGATGTCTGGTCACCTATGGCAGAGTACATTCATGTAAAGAATTCTGCAGCAGAGAAGAGAAGGACGTATATTGTTACGTTAAGATTCTGCGTAACTATTTTCTTGAAAATGGCCAAGAGCATTGACTACAGGCTTCCCCCACAGAATGGACTTGCATATGACTGGTTATTTGATGAATCCCTAACCTGCATGTATGATGACTTTTGGGCAGCTTTTTTTCTGAGGATTTACAGCTGGTAATAAATGAGGCTAAAAAACCTTCTGCTACAAAATCATGTGGGTAAGTGGAAAATTTCGTACCATAGTAAGAACCATGACCTGTTTAAAGCCAGGATTCTTCTAGTTTAAGAATATTTCTCGAGCTATCCTTTTGCCTTACTCTTCTAGAAAAAGATTCATCCTTCGGCCATCTCTGCTTGTCTGCCCTTAGCTACCCCACCCCAGTTTCTCTCTCAAGTCAAACAGTTTTTGAAAGAGGGTTTGCATATCCATCCATCTTGAAAACCAATGGTTTTCTCCTTGGAATTTTAGTTTTGTGCTTGAGAAAATGACACTTCTTCCTTTTGGTTCAAATCATCAGGCTGTTGTGAAGGTCGTGACTTGGAATGCATTGTTACTTTTCTTGCAGAAGTCAGAGCAATGAGAATGAGAGTCACAAGCTCTTGTGAGGAATCCATCATGCCTCATTTTCCATAAGGATAGCGTTTCTATGAGAACAAATCTTTCATTTTTACCTAAAATTGTTCAAGAATTTAACTTGAGTAAAGCTATTAATCTCCCTGTATTCCTTCCAGAAACTAAAAACGAGGAGAATTTTGCATTCTGTAGATGTCCATGGGCAGTTCAGGGATAACTTGTACAGAGCAAGTGTTAGTGACGTAGCAGGTAGCACACTTGTCTTTAGTGCAGAAGGCCATGGGTTCTGTTCCCATACCAGGTAGATTACTAACACTGCAGTGGAACATAAGGGGATTCTGCATTCCTGAGTTTCATCCTTCAGATGAGATGTTAAACCAAAGGCCCTATCTGCTTGAGTTAGTGGTAGCTCAGGTGGATGTAAAAGATCCCAGTGCACCTATCTGAAAAAATAAGGAAGGTTCCCCGATGACGTGGCCGAATTTGCCCTAGTGTTATAAGTACCACCTCAGGTATTCCCAGAAGAGAGGCTCACCATCGTAGTAGGGCTGACTCAGTCAACAAAGGATACAGTTTAAAAAAACAGTTTAAAAAAATCCTTCATGAAGATCACTTATTTCTTTTGAATGTAAGGAAAAAAATGACAACCATTGTCAAAGTAGCCTATTTCAAAATGTTTCATGCTATTTCTTTGTTGTTCTCACCATAACAAACAGATGTCCTTCTATTACCATGTTGCAATATTCTGCATATGGGTTTACTCCTCTAGTCTCTCGTACATACGGCCAGTATTCAAAAGCTTTCAATCCCTCTAAGGTGCGTGAGATGTCTGATGTGGGTCATAAAGGTGACGTTGGGACACACCAGCCCTCAGAACTTTTCAGCTGCCAGTCGTACTCCAGGTGTTTCTATCACTGACGCCAGATTTGTTTCAATAAGATAAGTACCCTGTTGGGGACCTTTTCAGTTCTCCTTAAAATCTGTATTGATTGTTCATGTCATCCAAAAAGGATAAGTGTCATTGCGGCCGCCCCTCATAAGGATGGCCACGATAAGTGCCTTTTTTGTTTGGGACAGTCGCACAACCAGAAGGCCTGCCTTATTTGCCACACATTTGTGCCTAAGACCTTTACGTAGTCGCTTGCATGCATTAAATTTTTTACCTAGAAAACCAACATCTGAATCAGATTACTTTAGGGATGGAGGGCTCCTCAGACGTCTCCTCAGAACCGCCAAAAAAGGCCAAGACCTTACGGCCTCCATCTACTGCTGAGCCTCTTCTGACCGATCCTCAGTTTATGGCAGACATCGGCCTGGTACAAGGATCTGGACCTGGATCCGCCGCTCTGGATAATGCGGGTACCTCTAAGGACACCACACAATCCCTAGGTGAGAGCACTTCTGGAGAGGCTATTCAGTCAGGTTTCTGATGCTGGGGGATGGGCCTGCATTTTCTGAGGATCATCTGATCCCTCCGATCCTTTGGTCTCCAATTTCTAGGCCCACACAGATGTCCACCGGACCCTTTAAAAGAAGAGAAAAGAGAATACATTTCTCCCACAACAGAAACCATGCCTGATTGGCAGGCTTTTAGTCAAAGCCTTTTCAGTGCTTTTATGGCTCTGAGGCTTACATCTGCTGTTACTACTTCCACATCACCTCCTCTCCTGAGTTCTAGGCCTTAGACTACAGAGGCAGCAGAGACCACTTCAGGTATACACAGACACCACCACTGTACTGTGCCATATCAACAATCAGGGAGGGACCAAGTCCTATCTGCTTTGCAGACTAGCCCTCTTGGTTTGGGAATTTGCCATCTCACAGGAATCACTCTGTAGGCGACTTACAGTCCCTCTCTTCGCAACTCCCAGGCAGATTATTTGAGCAGAACCAGCACAAACAACTACAAATGGATGTTTCACAGAGATTTCTTCCTGGATCTGGTCCACAGGTGGGGGTATACCTCAAATAGACCTGCTTGCCTCCACTATCAACAAGCAGCTTCATGGCTTTTGCACCAGGACACAGAACCCCAGGCACTGGCAACAGATGCCTTGTCAATTTCCTGGAAGGGGAAATATCTATATGCATTCTCCCCTTCCCACTTATTCAGAAGGTCCTGCAGAAAACACAGCAGGGCAATCCACAAATCCTTGTTGGTGACACTCTACTGGCCCGGACAGCACTGGATGTTTTTCGTGTCATCACACTTGGGTTATGCTTCCAGGGGTAGCCCTCGGTCAGCCCAAATACCAGATGCTTAGTATTTCTGCGTCGGTTGCTGTCGCTCCAGGACTGGCGTCAGGTTGTCAGTGGTATAAAAACAGGCAGCCGACGCCATTACATCAGTCCTTCTTGCCAAGGAGCCCGAAGCAGGAGCAGTTCGCACCAGTGCCGGTCAGCCACTACCTGAGTTTTCATTTCCGAATTTGAAGTTGAAGTCTTCTAAAGCTAAGTACCCAGTTGGGGATCCTTTTTTCTTGCTCTAACCGATGTCAGAAAAAGTTAACAATTGTCTCGCCTGTGGAAAGAAAGTAGCACACCAGGATTTCCATCCTTACTGCGTCACCTCTTTAGGCCCAGACGATGACGTCCCTCGCCGTCAGTTTTGTGCTTTTTTTTCAATGCCAGAACTATACGTCGTCGGGCCCTTATCGTAGCTAAATACTTTCGCTCTTGATCTCCGTATTCTGAAATGGCTTCGGTAAGCCATCCGACTACCGAGCTTCTGAAAAAACTTAAGGATAAAGACAGAGAGAGACCGCACAGGTACAAAACTCAACCAGCCTGAATACCAGAGTCTTGGGATTTCTGCGTCAGATGCTGTTGCTTCTTCCATGACGTCAGGGGTATAAAACATGCAGTCGACGCCATTACATCAGTCTTTCTTGCTGTGCGGTGCCCGAAGCAGAAACAGTTCGCAAGTGCCAGTTGGCCACCTCCTGAAATTTCGTTTTTAGAGTTTGACCTGAAGTCTTCTAAAAAGACAAGTACACCATTGGGGATCCTTTTTTCTTGCTCTAACCGATGTAAAAAAAAATTAATAGTGGTCTTCCCTGTGAAAAGCGAATACCTCACAGAAATTTTCCTTCTTACTGCGTCACCTGTTTAGGCCCAGACCAAGACATCCCTCCCTGTTGGTTTTGTGCCTTGTTCAGTGCCTGCACTATTCGTCGTCTGGCAATTTTTGTAGCTGGATTCTTTTGCTCTCTGTCTCCGTACTCTGATGGCTTATCGAAGCCATTTCGGACTACTGATGATCTGAAAAATGTAAGGATAAAGACGGACACAGACCGCATTTGTCCAAAGCTGCCAGCGATGCTAATGTTAAGCTTGTCACCAGTCCGCCAGTACTCAGTGAGGTGCTTTCACAACTCCTGATGCCAGCTTCTACAGATTCCAGGCCTCTACTGAGACCCATTCGAAGTCTGGTATGCCACGAGATGCTTCTTCGACTATGGAATCTGCGGATGTCTCTACCTTGAATGGATCCAGAGCCGCTGTGTAGGCACGGCTTCTGATGGTGTATTCAGGCCTTCCGATTTTCATATTAAACAGACAACTTTGTTTCAAACCAAAAATGCTGAATTTCTCAGGCCTAAAGTTCACACTACGCCTAGGAAACAGACAACCAAAGTGCATTCTCAGGTCCACTTGCCACAAAAACAAATGCTTAGAATGGCGGAGGACCTCATTACTTTAATTAGGGGAAGTCAGCCGTCCCCCTCAAAAAGACCCAGAACTGATTTTCCTTGTGATCAGGAATCTGATAACTCTGATCCTTTTGATTACCAGGACATACCCTTATCTTCCTATGAGGGTTCTGATGCAGAAGATTCCATTCCCTCTGCTTCCCCTCCAGAAGAACCCTGCACACCCTTAGACAGCATTTCCGCAGGGAGAGCCAGGACTACTCCCAGTCCAAAAAGAGATTTAGGGAATTTTTAAGCTTGCCTCAGCACAGGCCTGTAGCTATCTTTTCTGTTCTGGAAATTGTAGATGATGTCTTCCTCGAATACCTTGCCTCCAGCTCACCGGAAACCTGACAGGTGTTAGAGTGCCTGACTCCCACAAATTCCTTTTTAAGAATCCTACTGCGGATCCAGACACCATTTCCCAGGGACCTAAAGGCATTAAGGCTACAACCGCCCAAAATCCTACCCCTTCAGACAGGGATTCTAGGGCTTTAGACAGATGGGGTAAAAGGGTATTCACCTCTGCTACTCTTGCCATTAGGGCTTTAAATTGCCAGTTTCATATGTTAGTATCAGCAGCATATTATGGAGCTAATTAAACAAAAAATGTTGTTGATTCCTGACTGTGCAGAACACAAAGATTTACAAGAGTTAATGCATTCTGCTAACCAAGTTGGTAAACATACTTTGCAATGTGGATTTTGATGCCGTAGAAGCATCTTGCAGGGCTGCTGTCACTGGGTCTGTTCTTGGAAGACTTGATTGGCTTAAGGAACAGAACTTGCCAGATCATGTCAAAGCAAAATTACTGGATGCACCATTAAATCAAGAGAGTCTATTTGGCAGTAAAGCAGAAGTCCTCAAAAGAATGGAGGAGAAAGCTAAATCTATGCAAACTGTTAAAGATGTATTACAAGTACAGCCACCTAGATTCAGTAGGCATTGGCCTTCAAATAACTGGTCTTTTCCAGTCCCTTCCAGGCCTTCTCAGTCCAAGCCCAGAGGCAGCAGACCAGCAGGACTTCAGTCTCTGGTTATGCACAGATCTAAGCAATGGAGTGCTCCCACGTCCAAAACAGGGAGAAGTAAACCACCATCCTATGGTAAAGTTGCCCAATGACTTATCCTTAACTCCTCCAAACCTTGCCCAAGTACTTGCACCTTAGGAGGGAAACTTGCCCTGCATGCCAAAAACTGGGAATGCATTACCCAAGACGAATGGGTCTTAAACATTGATGTTCTGTAGTCCTATCTCACCTTCATTCTTACATATGAGTTCAGAGCCGATCCTCTGCTCCGACTTAACCTATTGCAAAGCTCAAAGTCTCTAAGTTTGCTCGTGGCTAGCTAGGTATCCCATAGTGCACTAGTACAATCCCTAGATCTCGTTTGCCACGTCTACGAGTTCAGAAGTGCTTCTTGCTTCGCCATGGCTAAGTTCAAAACATTTTGCATTATTATCCATTTTTTCTGATACTTTAGCTAGTTGTACTTAATATTAGTGTTGGTTATCTTATAGATAGTGTTTAGAAGTGTTTTTGCTATTCACTTAGTTTTTTGAGAACTTGTTGACCACTTGGCCCTTGTTGTTCTCTGTGTAGTATCCTGTGTGCTAGTTTCTAATACAGTTAATATTACGTAGGTCCGCGTTTGTGTTAGGACCTTGTTTTCTCAATTCTGTGGGAGGATGGCATAATGGTTAAGGTGTTTACCTTACAGACACAAGGTGCAGGATTTGATTCTCACATGGGGTAATTGGCTAGGCTTGAAGTGGCCCACAAGGATTAGTTAGCCTAGTACTAATCTATGAACCTATGAACCTGTAGATTAGAAGATTGTGTGCAGTGTTTGTCTCGTACTTTGCCTGATGCTTAACTTTCTGGTTTTCTCCAGCTTAGCTTCCTTTCCAACTAGGTCTGTTTAAGTTAGAGGATCTAGTCCTCTGTTATCTTTGAATTTTTCTAACAGGGATAGGCCCGTTTAAATTAGAGGACCTAGTCCTCTTTAGATGGTTTTCGTGTTTCACTGTTGCATTCATTACATTTGGGTTATCCTGCTGGCCGGTTGTTCTGTCGGCCTGAATTCCAAAGTCTTGGGTCCCTGACGTCAGGGGTATAAAAGATGCAGCCAAGGCCATTTTCTTCAGTCCTTCTTGCTGCGCGGTGCCCGAAGCAGTAGCAGTTCGCAAGTGTCGGTCGGCCGACTCCTGAGATTTTCATGTTCAAGTTTTGGATCCGATGTCTTCATAAAAAGCTAAGTACCCTGTTGGGGAAACTTTTTTCTTGCTCCAGACCAATGTCAGAAAAAGTTAATTGTATTTCTTGTGGGAAGCAAATACCTCATAAGGACTTTCATTCTTACTGTATTCCTTGCCTAGGCCCTGACCACAACGTTTCTAGTTGTCGGTTTTGTGCTAGATTTAACCAACGCACTATTAAGCGTCTGTACGATTTTGCATTAAGCTATTTTGGGCGAAAATTTAATTATACAATGTCGTGGGGTAGCCATCCGACTACCGGAGCTCACAAAAAACGCAAAGAAAAAGACAGGCAACTGAGGTCCAAAACAGACGACAAGGCTTCTCCTAAGCCAGCCGCCGGTTCTCAGTGAGGCGCTTTTGCAGCCCCTGACGCCCGCTACTTTAGAGTCGCAGGCCGGTACCGACTCCCACGTGGAGTCGGCCAGGCTGCTGGAAACTCAAGGTATTGGAGCCTCGGAGACTCCCCTCAGATGGGTCCAGAGCCGCTGAGCAGGCATCGGCTTCTGAGGGTGTATTCAGACCTAAACAGTTATATATTAAACCAACTTCAACGGCAAAGACTAAAGCACCTTTAAAGGCAAAGAAACAAGTTTACCAGCCACATGGACAGGCCTCCATTCCCAAAAATCAGATGCTCAAAATGGCCGAAGACTTAATTACCTTGATCAGGGGTTCCCATCCCCCTCCTGATAAGAGGCCTAGGCAAGAGACAGACAATGAATCTTCAGATCAGGTTTCCATTTCTTCTGATTCCTCTTTTGGTCAGGAATATTCTATCCCTCCCTATGAGGATTCTGATGCTGAAGAATCTATTCCTTCAGCCTCTCCTCCTGAGGACTACTCTTTTGGGGAAACCTTGCATACCATGAGGGAGCACTTCCACTGGGAGAGCCAAGATTTTTCAGAATCTAAGAAAAGGCTCAGAGACTTCCATTTACTACCTCAACACAGGCCTCTAGCTATTCCACCTGTGTTAGACACTGTAGATGATGTGTTCTCAGAGTCAAGTCTGACCCCTGCCTCCTTACCTCCAGCTCCTGTTGAGCCGGACAGATACTACAGGGTTCCTGACTCTCATAAATTCCTTTTCAAAAACCCTACTCAGGGTCCCAAAGAGGTCAAGGCTTCCACTGCAAAAAACCCTACCCCCTCTGACAGAGATTCTAGGGCACTGGATAGATGAGGAAAAAAGATTTACACATCTGCTACCTTGGCTATAAGGGCCTTAAATTGCAAGTTTCATATGCTCAAATATCAGCAATATATCATGACACTGCTTAAACGGAAAATGATGGTAAATTTTGAATGTGCAGAAAACAAAGAAATGCAAGATTTATTGCATGCAGCTGAACAAGTTGGAAAGCATACTTTGCAATGTGGTTTTGATTCTCTGGAGGCCTCCTGCAGGGCCGCTGTTACGGGTTCTGTCATTAGGAGGCATGCTTGGTTAAAGGAACAAAATCTGCCGGATCATGTCAAAGCTAAATTAGTAGATGCTCCATTACAGCATGATACCTTGTTTGGTGTTGAGGCAGAAGAGGTGTTAAAGAAAATGGAGGACAAAGCTAAATCCATGCAAATGGTCAAGGATTTCTTACAGGTACAGCCAGCTAGGTTTAGCAGAAATTGGCCTACAAAAAACTGGTCCTTTCCAGTGTCAGACAGACCTCAAAGAGGCAGATCTAGATGCCCTAGAGGCAGATCCCAGCAACACGGTTCATACAAGTGTAAGCAATGTGGTGCTTCTACCTCCAAAAGTGGAGAAGACAGATCATAACCATACAGGAAACAGTCCCAATGAATTCCCCCTGCTTGCACCAAGCACTTATCTTCTGGCAGCACCCTTAGGGGGAAAACTAGCACTTTTTTCTCAAAATTGGCGCATTATAACCCAGGACAAATGGGTTCTAGACATAGTGTCACAAGGCTACAAGTTTCACTTCCACACCCTGCCAAGGGCAAACAGTTGGCCAGACCTGCCAAAAAATCAATGGGCAGAGGCTCAAAAACAAGTCGCAGCTCTCGTGGACAATGGGGGCTATTCAACAAGTGCCACAGCAAGAGCAGGGACAAGCATTTTACTCAAGACTGTTCTTGGTACCCAGAAAGGACAAAGCATGGAGACCAATACTGGACCTATCTATTCTAAACACTTTCCTTGATGTACCAAAATTCAAGATGTTGACCTTGCAACAGCTTATGCCCATGCTGGGCAGTAAGGCTTGGCTCGTGACTTTAGACCTAAAAGAGGCATACCTGCATGTCCCAATCAGACTGTCATGCAGAAGATACTTCAGATTCAAGGCTGGCTCAAAGCATTACCAATTCTCTGCACTGCCCCTTGTGGCTTATCTACTGCGCCCATGGTCTTCACAAAGTGTCTGGCACCAGTAATTGCTTTCTGCAGACAGAGGAATACAAATATATCCTTACATGGACGACTGCCTCATTCAAGCAGAGAACAAGGACATTCTACTACAGCATCTGGCATTTTGTGAAAAGACTTTTAACATGCCTAGGGTACACAGTAAACAAAAAGAAATCAAAACTGGTACCCTGTCAAGAGAGAATTATTCCTGGGTGCAAGCTTAAATGCAACTGCCCAGATGGCTTGGCTCACGCCAGACAAACAAAGGCAACAGACTACCTATTTCAAGGGAATGGCAACAAAGGCCCACTTATCTGCAAGAAAAATTCTGCAGGCTTTGGGCTTCATGGCATCCTGCATCCTACTAATTCCATATGCAAGACTCCATATGAGAAAACGTCAATGGTACCTAAAAAGTGTCTGGACACAACATTACCACAGTCTGGAAACAATGATTACTCTCATTCCCTGCCTGCAACAGGAGTTTCAATGGTGGGCAAAGGCTCGTCACAAAAACAAGGGACAGCCATTCTCGCTACCCCCAGCCAGGCAGAGCCTCACGACAGATGCATCAGATTATGTCTGGGGGCCCACATGGCAGGAAGAGGCATTCAAGGCACCTGGTCCACAAACCAAATGCATCTACATATCAATCAAAAAGAGATGCTAGTTGTTCAAAATGCCCTGACAGCCTTCAAGGACCTAATTCATCCGGGACAACTACGGATAAAGACAGACAACACCACGGTCATGTGGTACATAAGCAGGGGGGGCACTAATTCTTACCCCCTTTGCAGACTAGCCATGGCTTTATGGGACACAGCATTGATTTGCCAAGTTCATCTGCAAGCACAATTCCTGCCAGGAAAGGAAAATACTCTGGCAGATGAACTAAGCAGAAACCTCATGGATCCCCATGAGTGGCACTTGGATCCACAAGTCTTCAGCATGATGATAAAGAAATGGGGACGCCCAGACATAGATCTGTTTGCCTCCCCTCACAACAATCAACTAAAAAGATTCTGCACGAGGACTTATCACAGACAAGCATGGAAAGTGGATGCCTTGTCTTTCAACTGGACAAACCTATCAGTATATGCCTTTCCTCCACTGCCTCTCCTCCCCAAGGTACTCCTAAAAGATCAGGCAGTAGAAACCGAAAATGATTCTGATCGCCCCAGACTGGCCACGCCAGTACTGGTATCCGATCTTAAGGAACTTGTCTCAATGCCCAGCCTGGACTTTACCTCAAATTCCTCATCTACTGTCCCAACAAAACAATCAGATTCTGCACAGCCAACTCAGGACCCTAAACCTGGCAGCATGGCTTATAATGTAGCCATACAAAGCACACCTCTCAGTAAAGCTGTGATGGCTGTCATTTTAGAAGCCAGAAGACCTAGTACTAGAAAGTCCTATGCTGGAAAATGGAAGAGATTTTGTGCTTGGAACCAAGCTCAAGGAACTGATACAGCTGTCCCAAACATTCCTCAGATTTTGCAATACTTATGCTGGACAAAGGCCTATCTTTTTCATCAATTAAAATCCATGCCTCTGCCATTTCGGCTCATTACAATACAGAGCCACCACTCTTTTCTCATCCTTTATTAAGGCAGTACCTCAGAGGAGCCAAACATTTAAGTCTTCCAAGGAGAACGCCAATACCTGCATGGGACCTCAGTTAGTACCTCACCAAGAGGATCAAAGGGCTCAAACAGATGCCATATGCTGCCCGGTTAAAGAAACTCCAGCTGTACTCAGTGGCATACCGCCTTCTCAGAGGCGATCTGTGCCTGACGTATAAAGCCATGTCCAACCCGGAATTAATGGACATGCTGCACCTCAGAAAATCCAAATCCCATCGAGCTACGCGCTCGAGAGACTTGAACCTCAGCACTGAAATAAATAGGACATGCTGGAGGGACAGATTCATAACCCAGAGGCTCCCTTCACTCTGGAATAAAATCCCAGTCCAGGTTAGGTAGAGTCCCTCATTGACTCTCTTCAAGAGGAATCTTGATGAGTGGATGGGAGATCGTAGGTTTACCCCGGGTATCACTTCTGTGTCCCTGTTAGACAGAGGCACAGTATACTAACCTCGAAAAAGGGCATAGCAAAATTAATTTAAAATGGGTGGCGAAAGCTAAACACACTCTGGCTAGGCTTGCCCTAGGGCAGATAGCCTAGTATGAACCTATGAACCTATGTCTTGAAAAAACTCACCTTACCTCCTTTTGAGCCAGCTGCTACTGCGGATATAAAGTTTTTATCTTGGAAAACAGCTCTGCTCCTAGCAATAACTTCTGCAAGACCAGTGTCAGAGATGCAGGCTCTCATGGCTGTGGATTCCTTTATCATTTTTTTATCCAGACAGGGTCTCTCTGAGGACAAACCCTACATTTATGCCTAAGGTGGTATCCAGAGTGGCCCTTATCCAAACTATTCATTTGCCAATTTTTTACCCAAATCCACAGAACAGGGGGGAGAAAATTCTGCATTCTTTGGACGTACACAGACAACTTAGATTCTACTTGGACAAAACTAAAGTTTTCAGAAAGACAGAACAATTACTTATATGCCACAGGATCACAAGGAAAGGCTATCTCCAAGCAGACTATTTCAAAATGGATATGTCACTGCATTCGTTTCTGCTGCTCACAGCGTGGCAAACCAGTGCCTACGGGCATTAGGCCACATTCAACCAGAGCTGCAGCCACTTCTGCAGCCTTTCTCAGGGGAGTACCAACCAAAGGCATTTTAGAGGCTGCTTCTTGGAGTTCAGTGCATACCTTTACAAAACATTACAATCTGCCACTTTACTCTAAATCAAGGGCAGGCTTTGCCACTGCAGTTCTGCAGGGCCTCATAGCCGCTCCTAAAGCTGTTTAGCTCCAGCCACCCAACCATAGCTTTGGGACTCTACCCAAATGTAATGTCTGCAACAGTGAAACACTAAGAACATAGTACAGTTGTGTACACTTACCATAAATATAGATGTTAGAGTGTATTCACTGTTGCAGTCCAGATTACCCACCCGCCATCCCCCTTATTTTTGCTGGAACTTATCCTTACTTCTCTATTCTATACAACCTATGTGGTGTATTTGCTTGTAGATGAAAGTAAAGTTTATTTTGGTGTATGTATGTTTTATTTACATATATTTAGCCTACCCTTTTGGGGGCACCTAACATCTGGGTCAAGAAAAACTGAATAAAATGGCGTCGGCTGCATCTTTTATACCCCTGACGACCTGACGTCAGGGAAGGGGCGACAGCAACCGACGCAGGACCCAAGACTTTGGAATTCAGGCCGACTGAGGGGAACCTGCCAGCAGGCTAACCCAAATGTTATGACTGCAACAGGGAAATACACTCGGACATCTACATTTATGGTAAGTGTACACAACTGTACTTTTCTCGTTTCTGTGTGTGTGCTTGTTAGGACTAGGCCCGTTTAAGTTAGAGGACCTAGTCCTTGTTGTGCTTGTTGTGTACCTTTCTTACGGTGAGGCCCGTTTAGATTGGAGGATCTTGTTTTCCTTCTCTTTGATGTTCATCGTGTTACCCTGCTGCAGTCATCACACTTGGGTTATCCTGTCGTCAGGCAGTCCCGCAGTCGGCCGGATTTCAAAATTCTTGGTCCGACGTCGGTTGCTGTCGCCTCTTCCCTGAAGTCAGTGCGCCAGGGGTACATATAGTGCAACCGACGCCATTTTCTTCAGTCTTTCTTGCCGTGCGGTGCCCGAAGCAGAAGCAGTTCGCAAGTGCCGGTCGGCCGACTCCTGAGATTGTTGAATTCGAATTTCAGACCGAAGTCTTCTATAAAGCTAAGTACCCCGTTGGAGAAACTTTTCTTGCCTGAGACCGATGTCAGAAAAAGTTAACAATTGCATTTCTTGTGGGAAGCAAATACCTCATAAGGATTTTCATTCTTATTGCATACCTTGCCTAGGCCCTGATCACGACGTCACTTGTCAATTTTGTGCTAGGTTTAATAAGCGTACTATTAAAAGACGATTTGATTTTGCACTACACTATTTTGGTAGAAAATTTTACTATAACATGCCGTCGGAGCTACCGGTGTGCACAAAAAGCGCAGGGATAAGGACCGACAGCCCAGGCCTAAGCCAGATTCTGAGGCCTCGGTTGATCTGTTCTCCGGTTCTCAGTGAGGCTCCGACGCAGCCCCTGACTACCGCAGTTCTGGAACCCGAGACCGCTACGGATATTTTGACGGAATGTACTAGGCCGACGCAGCCTTTTACTTAGGCCCTTCCGACGATTTACCTTCTAAGGACGTCGGTGCTTCTGAAACGCCATCAGTTTCTGAAGGCCTTTTCAGACCGACGACTCAGTCAAAACGTTTTCTAAGTCGAAGACTTAATCTGAAAAGACTACACTTCAGTCTCCTGTTCAAGGCCCTATACCTAAGAAACAGATGCTCAAAATGGCTGAAGATTTGATTTCTCTTATCAGGGGTTCACAGCCCCCTCCTGACAAAAGGCCTAGACAAGAGGAAGATTCTGCTTCCTCTGAGCAACTATTTCTTCGGATTCCTCTGAGGACCAAGACTATTCCTTCTCTCCTTATGAAGATTCTGATGCTGAGGACTCTATTCCCTCAGCTTCCCCTCCTGAAGACTACTCTTTTGGGGAAACTTTACACACTATGAGGGAACATTTTCACTGGGAAGGTCAGGATTACTCTGATTCCAAGAAAAGGCTCAGAGAGTTTCTTTTACTCCCCCAACACAGACCTCTAGCCATCCCACCTGTTTTGGACATTGTGGATGATGTCTATTTAGAATCCAGTTTCAACCCAGACTCTCTACCTCCTGCTCCGGCTAAGCCCGACAGATACTACAGACTACCTGATTCCCACAAATTTCTTTACAAAAGCCCAGTAGCTGACCCAGAGACTATCTCCCTGGGTCCCAAGGGGGCTAAGGCTTCCATGGCTAAAAACCCAGTACCTTCTGAGAGGGATTCAAGAGCACTAGACAAGTGGGGGAAAAAGGTTTACACCTCCGCCACATTAGCTATGAGAGCACTAAATTGTCAATTTCATATGCTTAAGTATCAGCAATTTCTAATCTCTCAGTTAAAACAAAAGATAACCTCCCTCAACAATCTGAATTGAAAGAAGTACAGGATTTGTTGCACGCCACTGAGCAGGTGAACAAACATACCTTACAATGTGGGTTTGATTCTTTGGAGGCCTCCTGCAGAGCAGCTGTCACTGGATCAATTATACGTAGGCATGCTTGGTTAAAGGAACAAAGTCTGCCTGATCATGTTAAAGCAAAACTAGTGGATGCTGCCTTACAGCAGGATGTTCTTTTTGGATTTAAAGCAGAAGAAGTTTTAAAGAAAATGGAAGATAAGGCGAAATCAATGCAGACAGTCAGATTTCCTGCAAGTACAACCCCCTCGCTTCAGCAGAAACTGGCCAACAAAAAATTGGTCCTTTCCAGCCACTGACAGACCTCAGAGGGGTAAATACAGGCGCCCAAGGGGCAGAGGACAACCACAAGCCCAGTATAAACGTCGCCAATGGGGCACTTCAACCCAGAAGGGAGAAGACGGGTCTCAACCCACCAGAAGGCAAACTCAATGACTTGCACCTCAGCTGGCCAAACAAAACTCTTTTGTCAGCCCCCTTGGGGGGAAAACTAGCACTTTTTGCAGACAACTGGCACATGGTCACAAAGGACAAATGGGTCCTAGACATAATTTTACGAGGATTCATATTCCACTTTCACACCTTGCCAATGAAAAGAGGAATGCCAAACCTGCCACAAAATCAATGGGCAGAGGCACAAAAGCAAATTACAGCTCTCATGGACATGAGAGCCATTCAACTGGTACCTACTCGAGAGCAAGGCCAAGGATTTTACTCAAGGCTCTTTCTAGTACCCAGAAAGGACCATGCTTGGAGGCCAATTCTGGACCTTTCAATTCTAAACGCTTACAAGTTCCCAAATTCAAGATGCTAACACTACAGCAGCTACTTCCCATGTTAGGCAAGGAAGCATGGCTGGTAACGTTGGACCTCAAGAGGCATACCTCCATGTCCCTATCAGACAAAGCTGCAGAAGATACCTCCGTTTCATTGCAGGTTCAACCCATTATCAATTCTCTGCACTGCCCTTTGGCTTATCTACTGCGCCCAGAGTTTTCAAAAAATGCCTGGCACCAGTAATTGCATACTGCAGACAAAGAGGAATTCAAATATATCCATACCTGGACGACTGCCTCATCCAAGCAGAAAGCAAAGACATTCTCTTACATCATCTGGCTTTTGTGAAGCCTCTACTAAATTGGGGTATACAGTAAACGAAAAGAAGTCAAAACTAGTACCCTCACAAAAAATGACATTCCTGGGTGCCAGCTTGGACACAACGGCCCAGTAGGCTTATCTTACACCAGACAAGCAACTACATCTGACTCAGTATTTCAAGACAATGGCAACAAAGACCCAATTAACTGCAAGAAAAATTCTGCAGGCTTTGGGCTTCATGGCATCTTGCATTCTGATAATACCATTTGCAAAACTGCATATGAGGAAATTACAGTGGTATCTAAAAAGTGTATGGTCTCAATACAGCCACAGCTTGGACACTGTGATCTCTCATTCCCTGCCTTCAACAGGAATTTCTATGGTGGGCACAGGCATGTCACCTCAACAAGGGTCAGCCTTTCACCTTGCCCCCACCCAGGCAAACTATCACAACAGATGCTTCAGACTATGCCTGGGGGGCACACATGGCAGGACAATGCATTCAAGGCCTATGGACTGCAGAACAAAGAAAACTGCACATAAATCAAAAAGAGATGCTAGCTGTACAGAAAGCTCCGACAGCCTTCAAGGATCTACTACAGCCAGGACAACTTGCAATAAAGACGGACAACACCACAGTAATGTGGTACATAAACAAACAAGGGGGCACACATTCCTATCCTCTTTGCAGGCAAGCAATGATCTTATGGAACACAGCTCTGGCCTACCAAGTTCAGTTACAAGCTCAATTCCTGCCAGGACAGAAAAACACATTGGCAGACGACCTAAGCAGAAACATCAAAGATTCCCATGAGTGGAAACTAGACCCACAAATATTTACAATGATAACTCAAAAATGGGGCCTTCCAAATATAGACCTGTTTGCCAGTCCTCAAAACTACCAGCTGACAAAATTTTGTACAAGGACATTCCACCATCAAGCTTGGAAATTGGACGCTCTCTCCTTCATTTGGAAAAACCTGACAGCATATGCCTTTCCTCCATTACCTCTTCTCACAAAGGTTCTTTTGAAGGTCAAAAAGGAGAAACCACGACTGATTCTCATAGCCCCAGACTGGCCACGCCAGCACTGGTACCCGCTATTGAAGAATATGGCTCACAGCCCACCATGGATATTGCCTCAATACCCCATTTGCTCACGCAACAAAAACAGATTCTACACAGCCAGCTCAAAACCTTAAACCTGGCTGCATGGCAAATCTATTAAACATCCAACCAGCCCCTCTTTCACAAGCAGTTCTGGATGTTATTCTGGAAGCCAAGGAGGCCAAGCACCAGGAAGGCTTACTCGGACAAATGGAAAAGGTTTTCTGCCTGGAACCAAGCTAAAGGCCAAGACACAACTCAGCCTTATATGCCTCACATTCTGCAGTATTTAGCTGAGATGTTGCACAAAGGACTTTCCTTCTCCTCAATTAAAATCCATGCTTTAGTTATTTCAGCTCACTACGACACAAATCCACCTTTATTTTCAAATCCTCTTCTAAGGCAGTTCCTCAGAGGGGCAAAAAACATTAGACCACCTAGAAGAGCTCCTACACCAACATGGGACCTCAACTTTGTTGTGGAAAAACTAACGTTACCTCCTTTTGAACCAGCTTTCTCTGCAGACCTTCAGTTCCTATCTTACAAGACTGCCCTGCTCCTGGCAATAACTTCTGCTAGGAGAGTCTCAGAATTACAGGCACTAATGGCAGTGGAACCTTTCCTCATTTTTCATCAAGACAGAGTTTCTTTACGAACTAATCCTTCCTTCATGCCTAAGGTGGTTTCCAGTGTAGCTTTAAATCAAACCATCCACCTACCCACTTTCTTCCCCAATCCACAGAACAAAGGTGAGACACTCCTGCATTCCTTGGACATTCACAGGCAGCTTCGTTACTACTTGGATAAAACTAAGGCTTTCAGAAAAACTGACCAGCTCTTTGTATCCTATGCTACAGCTTCTCAAGGGAGGGCTATATCCAAACAAACCATTTCTAAATGGATAGGTCATTGCATACGGTTCTGTTATACCCATCATGGGAAACCAGTTCCTCCTACCATTAGATCCCACTCTACCAGGGCAACAGCTACCTCTACAGCCTTTCTCAGGGGGATTCCTACCAAGGAAATTTTAGAAACTGCAACTTGGAGTTCTGTACACAACTTCACCAAACACTATCACTTACCTCTTTACTCTAAGTCCAGGGCGGGCTTCGCCACTGCAGTTCTGCAGGGCCTCATTGCCTCCACTAACCCTCTGATACCTCCCCCCTACCTTAGCTTTGGGATTCAACCCTAGTGTGATGACTGCAGCAGGGTAACACGATGAACATAGTACAGTTTTGTACCTACCATAAATGTAGATGTTCGAGTGTTCACCCTGCTGCAGTCCAGGTTACCCTCCCTTCATCCCCTCTGATCTACTGACTAAATCTCTTCTATGCCTTACTGATGTATTTGCTTATAGCTGAAGGGATTTTGTGTTTGTGCAGTGTTCACACCATTTGGTACTAATTCTGATCACCCTTTTGGGGGCACCTGACATCTGGGGCAAGAAAAACTGAAGAAAATGGCGTCTGTTGCAATATATGTACCCCTGGCGAACTGACGTCAGGGAAGAGGCGACAGCAACCGACGTCGGACCAAGACTTTGGAAATCCGGCCGACTGCGGGACCGCCTGACGACAGGATAACCCAAGTGTGATGACTGCAGCAGGGTGAACACTCGAACATCTACATTTATGGTAGGTACAAAACTGTACTTTTATAGAGCTCTGATGGATATGTCTAAATAATCCAAAGATCATACACCTTCGGGTTTTAAAAAATGCATAAAGTGTTCCCAGATATCAATTACAGATGGCCACAGTAATTGTGTTTATTGCCTTGGAGCCATTCACTTGCAGGGAACTTGTTCCTTCTGCCACTCATTTAGCTCCAGAGTTCTCCAGGAGCGAAAGAACAAGTTAATTCTGAAAGGTCTCCTCATGCCTTCCTTTGAGGAAGACTTAGCAAGCTGTTCCTCCTCATCTAAGTCCCATTCATCCAGAAAAGAGAAGGTCAAGTTGGCCAAGAGACATTCTCCGGCGCCGACTAGTGTATCGGAACCTCCTCCGAAAACACTGAAACTAGATAAAACTTCTACATCCTCTGCTCCACTGTCCTCTGAGCCAGTCAAGGTGGTCGATGTTGACACTGAAGTGTCGGCCTCAAGCCTTTCGGAGCCAACTACTGAAAAATTGCATTGGAGCCGGTCCAGAGGTCTTTTGCCGGTCTCCCCAACCTTAAGATCTCCAATTTTACAGAGATCAATTTTGCCTACCCTGTCATCCAGATCCTCCAAGAGCCTGTCAGAAGATTATGTGGAGAGAAGTAAGGCTTAGACTTTTGAAATTGTCTGCTTTGGACAAATTGTTGTTGGCTCCGACCCTGTCGGTCCCGGAGCCATCCGAGTCCATTCTCCCTGTTGTGGTTCCTCCTCAGAGCAGAGTCTGGCCTTCAGAGCCGGAGATTTCTTTGCTGCTTGTGGTGGAACCCTCAGTTCCAGCTCCCCTTGTGGCTGTCTCAGAGCAGATTTCTGCTCCGACACCTGCGGCGCCATCTGTGGTGTCTAGTAGCCGAAACTCACCGGTCGGTCCAGACAGGGACACTTGGACCCGAACCTCTTCGGTGCTGAGTCTCCCCCCTCGGTGTGTCGACTAGGGTGACCTCAGAGCTAGTCGCTCTGGAGCAGAGGACTTCCTCAGTTTCCTCATAACCGGGGCTGTCTTTGGATCCAGAGAGATCTGCTTTCTGGATGATGAGCAGGCTGTCTCGATCATCAGCTCTGCGCAAGGGTACTGATGCTCTTCCCCTTCAAGCACCGACCTGTGTCTCAGCACATTCTCTCTCTTTACAGCAGAGACCCGCAGCCTCAGGAGCCCCAGTTGGGTGTCCCCCAGACTTCCAAGACCTCCCCAGAATACCCTTCCTAGGAGCCCCCTCGGAAGAGAACGTGCAATAGGAAGCATGTAGACTCTCCGGATGAGTCTCACCTTAGACGCTGACCTCGAGGAGTCGGAAGGGTCCCCTAAGTCATCCTCTGATGGTGTCTCATTTGTAGTCCTCCTAGAGATCCTAAAGCAGCAAGGCTGCTGGCCCACTGTTACCCCTTCTGATGGAGTCCATGTACCTGAAGGCTTTCAGGTCACAACCTTCAGCCTCTTGGGTGTCTCCACCTTTTGACTAACTCTTGGACCTTGATAGTTGAAAGGTGTGGGAGACTCCTGATGCTGTGGAGCCAGTTCCCAGAAGACCCAACAAGTTTCTCTCAGCCCCAAAAGAGAGAGGTTTTGTTCAAGGGCGTGCTTGTAGATGCCATGGTAGCGGCAGCAGCGGGAGCTAGTGGAGACTTCATCTGTCCATCCCCGAACAAGGAGTCTCGAACGATGGATAGATATGGGAAGCATATCTTCTCTTCTGTGGCTTTTACCCTCAGTTCGTTGAACTATCTTACACATTTTACTAGGCTTCATAGAGATCTCCTCAAGGAGTTAGGAGATGCTCTTCAAAGTACATCTACTGAAGGAGTTCCTGAGAAGGTGACTGCTCAGTTATCCACCTTAAATTCTATCTTGAACTCCTCCTTGAGGCTGATTGCCTATGCAGCTGACGGAGTGAGCAGGGCAGCGGGTTCAGGAGCTTCCCTTAAGCGACCCTCTTGGATGCACTTCTGTAATTTTGTGGAGCCTTTCAAGTCTACCTTTACCTTTTGATGGTTCTTCTCTTTTTGGACCTAAGGTAAAAGATACACTCACCAGATGTGAACAAGAAGGGAAAACTCTCTGCTATGGGAGTACATTTTACCGTCCCTTCTAGACTATATCCCAAGGGTCAGAGAGGTGGTAAGATGTGGTTCAAGAAGTCCCAGAGATTTTTCCCAGATGCAAAGGGTGATTCCTCCTCCAGAGGCAGAGGAGGAGGAGCTAATGTTAGACCTCTCCCTAGAGGCAGGGGGTTCTGCAAATTCAGAGTGGCCGCGATTCCTTTAGAGGCCGTCCCTATCAGCGCTTCTGATGTGGGGCCCGGCTGTGCTTCTCTGTAGCCAGTCAGGGATCACCTATCTTAGTATCCAGAGGCTTGGCTAAGCATCACCCAAGACAAATGGGTACAAAGAATAATCACCAGAGGATAATCCATACCCTTTTCTCTTCCACCCCACACTCCCAAGAAGGTCTCGGATGCTCCACCCAATCACAGGGATCAAGCAACTGGTAGAAATGCAAAAGTTGCTTTCAAAGAGAGTCATCCAAACCGTCCCCACAGACCAGATAGGATTTGTAACTTACTCTAGATTCCTTAGTGCCAAAACAAACGGGGGACTGGAGGCCCATCTTGGACCTCAGCAAACTAAACAAATCCGTAAAGTAGGCCAAGTTCCAGATGGACACTGCAGTCTATACTCCTGTTAGGGAAAGACAATTGGATGTGCTCCATAGACCTCCAAGATGCGTACTACCATTTAAAAATGGACAGCGCATCGAGGAGTCATTTACATTTCCGGCTGGAAGCCAGTCATTACCAATTTCGTGCTCTGCACTTTGGTCTTACCACAGCCCCCAGGGTGTTCGCCAAATGTATGGCAGTAGTGACAGCTCACTTGAAACGTCGTGGATTACAAGTGTTTCTGTACCTGGACAACTGGCTCCTGACTGCCACCTCCAGGCACCTGCTCCTGCAAACCAGAGGGTCCACCATCTAGCTCTGTTCCCAGCTGGGGATTACAATAAATTGGGAAAAGTCTGCCTTATCGCCCTCTCAATTGGTGACTTTTATAGGCGCAGAAATACACTGTCGCTATGCTAGCTCATCTACCTGCAGACAGATTTCAAAACCTCAGACAACAAATTCTGTCTACTTCCTCTACAGAAAGTCAAGGCAAAGACAGTGCTAAAACACTTTGGGACCATGGCCTCCACCATAACTCGTCCCTCCAGCCAGATTGCATATGCAAATTCTCCAATGGCTTCTATTTTCCCAGTGATCCCTTCAACAACTGCCTCTATCTCACTATGTCCTCATAACAGAGCCGTGCAAAAAGGACCTTCTTTGGTGGATTCAACCTGATCAGCTGACAACAGGCACTCCATTCCTCCCTCGCCAACCAATTGTTACTGTGACCATGGAGGCCTCACAGGGTGGGGCGGCATTATCTAGGCAGGACTGTCCAAGGCACATGGCAAGATCACGAGGCTCACCTGCATATCAATGTCCTAGAGATGACAGCAGTGCTTTCTAGCATTGCAAGCACTTCAGGGCTTTCTTCCTCTAGTGAAGATAGCAGTCCAATCGGACAATATGTCAGTGGTATGGTATCTAAACAAGCAAGGAGGAACCAGATCTTACCCCCTTTGTTGGGAGGCTCTTCGTGTTTGGAAGTGAGCAATATCTTCCCAAAGCTTTCTAGTAGCAACGCATATCCCGGGGACAACCAGTGAGATAGCCAAGTTCAGCAGGGCGATCTTGATGCCTCACGAGTGGTCTCTGAATCAGGAAGTAGCGTAACAGATCTTCTGCAAATGGGGACAGTCTTGCTGTGATCTCTTTGCCTTCCCGAGTAACCCCAAATGCAGCAGCTATTTCTCCCTTATCCCTCCTCCGTGGGACTTCACCGAGAGACGCACTTGTTCACGATTGGCCCCCGGGACTATTTTATGCATTCCCTCCCTTTCCGCTCATATCCAAAGTGATACAGAAGACAAAGTTATTGGGAAGCAAGATGATTCTCATCACTCCTTACTGGCCTCGCCAGATTTGGTTGCCCTTTCTTGGGACTCATCTACTACACGATCCATGGACTCTGGACCCAGTGCCAGACCTCTTGACACACACGTCAGCCTCCCTTCATCCCTGCCTCCACACCCTCAACTTGACAGCCTGGTTGTTCCACTTCCATCCCTAGTCAGGCTTTATGATATTTCCCCTACTGTGACCCACATCTTTACGCCTTCGCATAAACCTTCCACTAGGAAGTT
The DNA here is from genome assembly GCF_019279795.1 of Protopterus annectens. Classification (NCBI taxonomy): domain Eukaryota; kingdom Metazoa; phylum Chordata; order Ceratodontiformes; family Protopteridae; genus Protopterus; species Protopterus annectens. The sequence goes on along the minus strand of NC_056733.1, from coordinate 929,120,634 downwards.
ATACACTAGCAAATGAAGAAGTTTTTCTATTTGGGCAAAAGAAAGAAATGTAGATCCTTACACAGCATCCATCCCTGTGGTGTTAGAAGTTTTGTCTGAACTTTTCCATCAGGGATCAGCTGCTGCCACAATTTGGGTCCAATTGGCGGCTATATCGAACTTTCATTTGAGACGACATGAATCTAATGTCCCACAGATTATGTAAAACCTTCCTTAAAGGCGCTGCCTTGCTGAGACCTCCCTTTCAGGAACCTGTATCTCCTTGGGATCTAAACTTTGATCTGAAGTAGCTAACTTCATTTGTGTAGCAACCTATGGGTATCGGATCCGACTTCGGATCCGAGCCGGCAGTTTTCAACAGCTTAGATCCGAGCTCCTAGCTCCTCTCCTACCCATAAACCCCTGCCAACCCTGACTGACCTCGGATCTAGTTTGCCGCGCTTGTCGTCAGCAGCTGGGTTTTCGAGGTCCAGGCTTGGTCGTTAGTTTGTGAGAAAAACAAAAAAATGTATTTTTTTTTTATCCCTTTAGTGTGAGTGTGATGCGTTTAGATCCCTTTGGTCTGTAAACCCTAGTGTTAACTCTACTTTAGTTATAATTTTCCCTCCCTCTCCCTCGCTGGTTCGTCAGGGTCTGTGTGCTTGTGTTGGGGCCTAACGAGTGTGTCGCCCTTAGGTTAAAATGTCTGAGGCCCTAAAACCAATATTCTCCAAATGCACCAAGTGTGGCAAAAAGCTTTCACCGGCTGATGGCCACACTCTGTGTGTTCTGTGCCTTGGGGTTGGACACCTTTCCTCTGGGTGTTCCATCTGTGCGGCGTTTAACCCCAGGGCACTTAAGGACCGGAGATCCAAGCTGATCCTGGTGGGTCTCTTGCCCCCGGCTTCGGCCTCTGGTCCTACCGTGGCTTCCAGCCCGGCTTCGGCGACGGCAACTCCTTCCTCTCTCCCCCCGGCCGGGACTCAACCTCCCGCTGTAGGCCCGGAGGAGAGGGAGGCCAGGAAAGACAAAAGGAGGGAGAAGCACCACAAGCGGAGGGCACTCCCGTCCCGCCTCGGTGGCCTCGTCGAGATCCACTTGCAGCCTTTCCGATGCGGATTTGGACCGGATGATGCGAAGGTTCCTCCAGGCCCAACTGCAGATGGGAGTGCTCCTGCCTCCCCCCCCCCCCCCTCCGTGGGGGAGCTCGACCCCTTTCTTTGCCCCGATAGCTCCTTCTCCATCCCGCTTCCCGGGTTCGGAGCCTTCAGAGCCTGGCAGCCTTGGAACCGGGGGTGGGTCGGCGCCGACGGTCTCGGGTACTTCGGCGCCAACGCTTCCCTCGAGCCTGTCTGGTCCGTTTTTGTCAGATCCAAGCTGAGCTTCGGATCCAAGGGGTTCAGTATGCCTTCGGCGCTGTCCAGGTCGGAGCATACTGGTCCATTGGATCCGATCGCTTCGGCACCGGCACCGGTCCGCCTGTCGGATCAGAGTGAGGGTCTGCTCTCGGATCCCAGAGAGAGCGGCTCTCCCTTGGCGTTCGACGTGGTGGAGAGGGCTCTGTTGACTGCTTCCAGGCCCCCGGTCCTTACCACGGCTCCACCCCGCACTCCTTCTCTGTTGGGTCCGACTTCCATTGCCCGGCCCCAGGGACAGTCTGCTTAAATGTCCCAGGTCGTTCCCTTGGAACAAGATGTTGCTGGTGAGGCCTCCTCGGACAGCCCCCCTGAGGAGATCCCCCACAAGTGGAAGTGCAAGAGGAGGCACGTGGACTCCCCTGAGTCCTTGACTGAAGACACGGATTTGGAGGAAGGGGAAGGCTCCCAATGTCACCCCCTGAGGATGTCTCCTTTGGAGACATCATGAAAATGCTCAGGATCAGAGGCGAGTGGTCTACCCCAAAGCCGACCTCGGACGAGTCCGTGTTCCTGGAGATGTTTGAAGCAGGCCCTTCTACCTCTTGGGTGTCCCCTCCAGCCGACCCCCTGGTGGACCTGATTACCACCAGGGCATGGAAGGAGCCGTACACTGTGGAGCCAGTCCCGAAACGCCCTGACAGGATCCTCAGTCTCCCTGCGGATAGGCCCCATTGGAGCAAGGGTCCCCCGGTAGATGCCATGTTGGTGGTGGTGGCCACTAAGAGGGAACTAGCTCGAGAGCCCCTCGGTCCATCCCCCGGGCAAGGAGTCCCGATCGCTGGACTGCTTAGGGAAGCGGGTGTTTAGTTCAGCGTCCTCCTCTGCTAGGTCTCTAAACTATAAGGCACACGTTATTCGACTGCAGTGGGATCTCATTAAGGAATACGCTGCATCGCCCCCAGAGTCCATGTCGGCGGAGGACAAACAGCTGTACTCCACCTGTATGGCCACTCTTAGGTCCATTTCCAATACCTCTATGCGGCTACTGTCCCATGCCATGGAGGGAGCCGCTAGAGCCAGCGGACCAGGCCTCGTAATGAGGCATCAGGCCTGGCTCTGGCATTGTGATTTTGCGGAACCCTTTAAGGCGTTGTTCGCAAATGCCCCTTTTGATGGTCCTACCCTATTTGGAAAGTCCGTTCGCGACACCTTGGTCCAGAGCGAAAAGGACGGGAAGACGTCTGCCGTCGGAGTCCGCTTCTCTGCTCCCCAGAGGTCCTTCTCCAGGAACCAAAAGAGACAGAAGAAGATGTGGTTCCGGAAGTCGCAACAGTCCCAGTCTGCTCCGGATCCCCAGTCCTTCCTCGGCAGAGGAGGACAGGGAGGACGCCGCCCTAGAGGCAGAGGGGGCCCGAAGAACTTTGGGTCCAGAGAACCCTTCTCTGATCGGCCCACGCAGCAGCCCTGAGGGGTTGCCTGACTGCTCCACTCTGGAGGCAGTCGGGGGACGTTTCTCGAGGCACCCGGCAGCTGGGAGTCCATCACAGCAGACCGCTGGGTGCTTTGCTTTATATCCAAAGGTTACCAGATTCCATTCTCTTACCCCCCTCTCTTCCCCAAGTACCTTCCCGATGTCCCACCCGATCAGAGAGAGGCCGCAGCTGCGGAAATTCAGCAGCTCCTAGAAAAAAGAGCCGTCCAACACGTCCCCCCAGACCAGCTCGGATCGGATTATTACTCCAGGTTCTTTTTGGTGCCAAAAAAGACGGGGGACTTGAGGCCAATCCTCGATCTCTCCCTCTTGAACCTGTCAGTAACCAAAGAGAAGTTCCGGATGGTCACTCTTCAACTCATTCTCCCCCTTTTACGGGAGAACGATTGGATGTGCTCTCTAGACCTCAAGGATGCGTACTACCACATTCTCATGGACAGACGGTCCAGGAGGTTTCTCCACTTCCAGCTAGGAGCCAGTCATTACCAATTCAGGGCTCTCCCCTTTGGTCTCACCTCAGCCCCCAGGGTGTTCACCAAAGTGTTAGCAGTGATAGCGGCCCACCTGAGACTCCAGGGAATTCAGGTTTTTCTGTACCTGGACGACTGGCTCCTGACCGCCCCGACAAGGCATCTACTCTGCACAGCCTGGAACTATTTTCTTCGCATTGCTCCCTGGCTAGGGATCACAATAAATATGGACAATTCTTCTCTCACCCCGACTCGGGTCATAGATTTTATCGGGGCCAGGTTAAACGCAATCAATCTTAGGTTCATAGGGGTTCATAGGTTCATACTAGGCTATCTGCCCTGGGGCAATTATAAGCCTTGCCCGATTCTGTATGGCTTACGCCACCCCTTGATTTGAGTATACTGTGCCCTTTTTAAGGTTTAGTTTACTGTGCCTCTGTCTAATAGTGACACGGGAGTAATCCCTGGGACAAACCTACGATCCCCCATCCACTTATCGAGATTCTTCTTGAAGAGATTCAGTGAGGTGCTCTGCCTCACATGAACTGGAATTCTATTCCAGAGTGAAGGGAGCCTCTGGGTTATGAACCTGTCCCTCCAGCAAGTTCTATTTATTTCTGTGCTGAGGTTCAAGTCCCTCGAGCGTGTGGCTCTAAGGGATTTAGATTTACTGAGGTGGAGCATGTCCATTAATTCTGGATTTGACATAGCTTTGTATGTCAGGCATAGATCGCCTCGAAGTAGGCGGTATGCAACTGAGTAGAGCTGGAGTTTTTTTAACCGAGCAGCATATGGCATCTGTTTGATTCCCTTGATCCTCTTGGTGAGATACTTTTGGGGTCTTTCTAATTGCTGTAGGTGTCGGTTAAGGTGCATCCCAAAAGGGGCATTGTATTCTATGATGGGCCTGATGAGGGATGAATAAAGGGGCACGATTACCTCTCTTGATCTAGATGTGAAACCCTTCGTGATGAGGTGGGCTATGTAGAAGGTCTTTCTAACCACTTTGGCAATGTGGTTTTCAAAGGAGAGATTGCTATCAGCTTGGGTCCCCAGGTCCCTAATAACTTACTCTGTACTTAATGGGTTTCCGCCTATGTGGTAATTTGTGGGCACATTGTTTTTGCCATAGGGTATGACTATACATTTTTTGGCATTTAGCTTTAAACCATGGCGCTGGCACCAGTTATCTGTCTCTGTGAGACCTTTTTGAAGGATGTTTGTGTCAGCTGGAGAGTTGATTATGGCGCCCAGTTTGCAGTCGTCTGCGAACTTGGTGAGCCATAGTCCTCCCACGTTTGCCTGTACCTCAGAAAAGTATATACCGAACAAGAGTGGTCCCAGGACAGAACCCTGTGGGACGCCACTTGTGACCGGTTTCGAGTCTGACATGGCTCCAGCAACTCTCACTCTGTGGGTTCTGTCTTTGAGCCAGTTTGCGACCCATCTTGTGACATAGGGGTTTATATTTAAGCTGGATAGCTTATCTATGATGCCCAAGTGGGGTATTTTGTCAAATGCCTTTGCAAGGTCCAGATAGGCTGTGTGGACTACCTTCCCTTCATCTATGGCTTTGGTGACTGTTTCAAAGAAGTCAACCAGGTTCAAAAGGCAGGATCTGCCCTTGACAAAGCCGAACTGGGTAGGATCTAGTGTCTGTAAGTCCCCAATGTCTTTGTTTATTAGCTCCATGATGATCCTCTCCATAGCCTTGCAGACTAAGCTAGTCAGGCTTATGGGGCGATAGTTTCCAGGGTCCGTAGAGGCTCCACCTTTGTGGAGTGGGACCACTGTTGCTGTACGCCATTCTGTGGGCAGATATCCTGTAGTGAGGCTGAGATTGTATAGCTGTTTTATTTGAGGGATTAGTTCCTCTTGTAGTTCATGTAGGACGCAACCTGGGACGCCATCTGGTCCCATGGAAGCAGTGTTTTTTGCTTTGGAGAGGGCAGCCTTCACCTGAGCATCTGAGATGTTTGGGAGGCAGCCCTCTGCCGGGATAGATACTTGCTCTTTTGGGGGGGGGGTGGAGAAGTTTGCACTGAATCTGTCTGCCAGGATATTGGCGATGTCTGTGGGTTCAGTGTATTTTTTGTCGTTTAGAATCAACTCAGAACAAGTCTGGGAGTTGCATCCCAGGTTTCTAACATAACTGAAAAAAGCCTTATGATTGTCTTTGGTGTCCTGTGCAATTTTTCTCTCGAAGCTGGCCTTGGAGGATTTTATGAGGGATCGTAATTTTTTGCTAGTACTGATCAGAGATGCCTTCCCTATTAGGGATTTTGCTCTATCGTAGTAGCTTCCTCCTTCTGTTGTGCAGTTTATTTATGGCAGGGGTCCACCAGACTGGACGCCTGCCTTTGGATGATTGGGTCTTGGTTTTGTTTGGGATAGCATGATCCATGCATTCCTGGAGATGTCCGTAGAATGCATTTATATAGGATTCTGCAGTTTGGGCTGTAGTTTCCACTGGCCCTGGGGCCTTGAAGGATTCCACTGCGGTTTTGAGAAGTGAGAAGTTTGCTTTTGAGAAGTTTTTCACTGTGGTTTTCTGGGCTGGGGGTGGGGTCGGGATGTGGACATCCAGTGAAATTAATTTATGGTCTGATCTTACCAATGAGGGATATACTTCTGGTGTGGAGCATAGAGTCCCCATGTTGGTAATGATCAGGTCTAGTATGTTGTCCCCTCTTGTGGGAGTGGTGACTAGTTCCATAGCATTTGAGTTTATAATTTCCAGGAATCTTTGGGCTAAGGTGCTGGGGCTTGAGTAGTGCTTCCAGTCAGTGTTTGGGTAGTTGAAGTCGCCCGATATAATGGTGTTCGGAGAGATCTTAACGTTCTACAATGTTTTCAGGAAAGCCGAATGGGATTCCTGACTTTGAGAGGGTGGTCTGTAGGATGCTATAAACTGAAAAGCAGTCTTGCCCACTGTTAGTTGCACATGGATGGTCTCCGATACTTCGTGCAATGCCACTAACCTGGAGGTGTGGATATCCTTGATAAATATGGAAACTCCCCCTCCTTTTGTGGTTCGGTCCGGGTTTTGGGGCCGAAAAGCATGATATGAGGTATAGCCTGGTAGTGCTGGGGTGCTCTCTGGAGCCTTGAACCAGGTTTCTGTCACTGCACAGATATCGATGTTCTCCATACTGAAGAGAGCTTCGAGTGCGTGCATCTTGAGGTTAAGACTTCTGGCGTTTAGCAGCATTACCCTTAGTTTCTTGTTCCTTGTGCTGTCTATGGGGATGGTTTTGACTTTTGAGCCTTGCCTAAAAAAGGCACTATGGGGGTGGCAAGAGCCTTTGCCAATATCCGAAAGCCCAGTGGTGACAGGTGCAAGCCGTCCCTAGCGAAGCAACGTGGCTTGTCGAGCATGTCATCCCAGGCTGACAGACACTGGATCCCCTTTGAATGACGTCAATTATTAAAATCAATCATTTTGTCTTTGTACTGTGGCATCATTCTAGGTGAGGGTAAGATGCTGCTCAAGGTCAGGGTCATACCAGCCTGGGCTACATGATCAGAGAGCTCCTCTATGTCTCTCTTCATGTAGTCCAGGGAGGTACGTCTCAGGTCATTCACACCAGCATGTACAATGACTGAGTCATATTTCTATTTGCTTTGGAGTGACCTGAGTGCTTGCGTTATGTGTCGGATCCTAGCACCCGACAGGCAGCTCACTGTGACCTTCTCTTTATTCAGCCTGGTGTAGCCTTCTTAACCCCAGAACGACTTCGAACCCTGAGGCTTCATGTGCGGGCCATCCTTTTATCTTCAGCTCCTCCTGTGGAATTGGTCCTGAGGGCTCTAGGCTCAATGGCAGCGGCAATCAACTTATTGCCAATGGCACGTCTGAACATGAGGGTCTTGCAATGGACCCTCCAAGTCCAATGGTCTTTCCGTCACTACCCTCTGAGTCATCCCATTCCCCTCAGCAGGGCTTGCAAGAGGACTCTCGTATGGTGGCTGCAATCTCCGGAACTCCACACGGGATGCCCCTTCTCTATGGCCCCTCCCCTTGCCACAGTGACCACGGACGCCTCTCGCCTCGGGTGGGGGGGGTACTCTTCGGGCAGGACTGTCCAAGGCACATGGAACAACACGGAGACCTCTTTGCATATCAGTGTCCTAGAGATGAGGGCAGTGCTGTTAGCGTTGCAAGCACTCCAGGACCTTCTTCCTGTAGGGACGATTGCGATCCAGACGGACAACATGTCGGTTGTCTGGTACATCAACAAACAGGGGGAAACAGGTCTTACCCACTCTGTCGAGAGGCCATAAGAGTGTGGGAATGGGCGATCTCTACCAACCGTTTTCTCATTGCAACGCACATCCCGGGACGGTCCAACATCCTGGCGAACAGACTCAGTCGCACCATCCTTTCCCCTTACAAGTGGTCTCTCAATCCTCAGGTAGCGAATCAGATTTTTGCCAAGTGGGGGCAGCCCTGTTGCGATCTTTACGCATCTCCTTCAAACACCAAATGCAACAGCTATTTCGCTTTAATTCCACAAGTCGGGGAATCCCCGAGAGACGCTCTGGTGCATGCTTGGCCTCCCGGTCTGCTTTATGCTTATCCACCTCTTCCCCTGATGCTAATGTTTCTACAGAAAGCCAGTCGGTTGGGGAGCAGGATTATCCTCATTGCCCCATTCTGGCCTCGTCAAACCTGGTTTCCTTACCTTCGGTCTCATCTGGTGAATCCTCCTTGGATTCTAGATCCCCTCCCGGATCTGATTTCCCACTCTCTGGGTCTCCCAACCCCAAACCTGGTCGGTCTCAAGCTCACAGCTTGGCTGCTCCAGTTCCACTCGTAGCTAGGACTCCCGGCATCCCTTCCCCAGTCAAAGCCATTCTAGTAGCAGCCTACAAGCCTTCTACTAGAAAGATTTACAGTAGCAAATGGAAACGTTTCTCGATTTGGGCGGAACGTCAAAACTTGGATCCCTTCACAGCTCCCTTACCTGCTGTGTTAGACTTCTTATCTGGACTGTTTCACCAGGGGGCTAGCTGTTCCACTGTCAAGGTTCAACTAAAAGCTATCTCTCACTACCATGTCGGACATGATCTGCGTCCCTTGATCACTTCAAAACTGTGCAAGGCCTTTCTGAAGGGCACCTTCCTGCTCAGACCTCCGGTAAAGGAAGTGGTACCTCCGTGGGATTTGACATTAGTGCTTCATGCCTCGACAGCTTCCCCCTTTGAGCCTGCACCTTCAGTGGATCTCAAGTATTTGTCTTGGAAGACGGCTTTTCTCGTCGCCATCACTTCGGCTAGAAGAGTTTCTGAAATTCAAGCCCTTTGTGTGAAACCCCCGTATCTAACCTTCCACAAGGATAGAGTTTACCTCAGGACCAATCCCTCTTTTCTCCCTAAGGTTGCTTCCGAGTCAAATATCAATCAGTCCATTAACCTGCCAGTTTTCTTTCCCAATTATCAGAACAAAGGGGAATACAAACTACACCTTTTGGATGTGCATAGACAACTTCGATTTTATATTCACAGGACATCTGGTCATAGGCAATCCGACCAGTTGTTCGTCTCCTTTGCCAAAATGAATTTGGGTAAATCGGTATCTAAAGTCACATTGTCTCGATGGATCTCGCATTGTATTCTTTCGGCTTATGAAAGTTCTGGTAGGCCCGCACCTCAGGGCGTGCCCACTCTACCCGATCTATGTACACCTCTGCTGCCTTTAGATCCAGGATATCCTTAGATGATATTTGTTCGGCTGCCACTTGGGCCTCATCTCATACCTTTATCAACCATTATAAACTGGATATTATCTCCAGAGGGAGAGCATCCTTTGGCTGTGCAGTGCTCCGGAACATCCTTCCATGATGGCCGCCCAAGGTTTAGGTAGCTGGGGATTCTGTCCCATAGGTTGCTACACAAATGAAGTTAGCTATTTCAGATTAAGAAGTTACGTACTCGCCATAACGTTTTATCTGAGTAGATAAACTTCATTTGTCAGCAACCATCCCCCCCCCTCCTTCCCCCTGACCTTTGATTGTTCACATTTGTTGTCTTCAGAGATGGTCTTTGAAATTGATCTATCTTTAGCAGTTGCTGTTTGGGGGCAAACTTGATCTGAGGTCAGTCAGGGTTGGCAGGGGTTTATGGGTAGGGGAGGAGCTAGGAGCTCGGATCTAAGCTGTTGAAAACTGCCGGCTCGGATCCGATACCCATAGGTTGCTGACAAATGAAGTTTATCTACTCAGATGGAACGTTATGGTGAGTACATAACTTCTTAGTCTAACTTCCATGACTTGTGAACCCTCACATTCGTGTCAGTTGAAGTTTCTGTCTTGGAAGACTTTGTTTCTAGTAGCTATCACATCAGCTAGACTGATATCAGTTACAACCACCGTCAATTAAGCCTCCTTACTTGATTTTCCACAAAGACAGAGTTTCCCTTCGTACAAATCCTTCCTTTATCCCTAAAGTTTGCTATCAGACTAATTTGAACCAAACTATCGAATTACCTCTATTTTTCCCTAATCATTCCAAACACTGCAGAATACAAATTTCATCAACTTGATGTTCACAGGCAGTTACGGTTCTACCTTCACAGGACTAAGGAACTCATAAGTCAGATCAATTGTTCGTATCCTTTTCTGAGCCTAGAATAGGTCTGATATTCTCTAACGTGACCCTGTCTAATTGGATTTCAAGCTGCATTTCCTTCATTTACTCCTCCAATGGAAAGCCTCTACCGTTCAAGATTAAGGCTCATTCCACAAGATCCACATCTACTGCCTTCCAAGCCGGAGTTGCAATTTACAGTATTTGTGCAGCAGCAACTTGGGCCACCCCTCTTACCTTAGTTACTCATTACAAACTGGATTTTACCTCCAGAGGTAGAGCCTCCTTTGGTTCCACGGTACTCAGGAGTATATTCCCGTGAGCCACCCGAGAATAAGGTGCTAGGGACGCTGTCCCATATGTAAGAATGAGGGCAAGATAGGACTACAGAACATAAAGAAGTTAAGTACTCACCATATCGTTCCATGTTTGTAGACGATCTTGCCCTTCATTCTTAGGAACCCACCCACCTACCCCTGTCCTGGAAGGATCTGGAGACAGGATAGTGTTACCTTTGGTAGGGTGGAGACCTTTCATTATTATTCTTTCTGGATAACCTTTTTTTTCTATCTTTCTGTAGTTTAGCAGCAAACAAGATCTGGGGATTGTACTAGTGCATTATGGGATGCCTACCTAGCCACGAGCCAACTAAGAGACTTTGAGCTTTGTAATAGGCCGAGTCGGAGCCAAGGATCGGCTCCGAACCCGTATATAAGAATGAAGGACGAGATGGACTACAAACATGGAACGTTATGATGAGTACATAACTTCTTTTTTCCCAGGGATACAGATTCCAGTTCCACTCACTCCCAACCCTAATCAGATGGCCAGACCTCCCCCCAAACCAGTGGGCAGAGGCCCAAAAGCAAGTACTTTCTTATCAGTATCAAGGCTATTCAACCTGTCCCAGCAGAACAAAGGGGGCAAAGCTTTTATTCCAAACTGTTTCTGGTTCCCAGAAAAGAAAACTCTTGGCATCATATCCTGGATCTGTCTATTCTCAACACCCTTTTGGTGGTTCCAAAATTCAGAATGCTATGCTAACACTCCAACATTAAGTATCCTGTTTTTTGTTTATTTTGTTCTTTATTTCTTTGTTATTTATAGCACTTTGGGTACTGTGTATTTTTTCTAGCTAGTTTCACTGTGTGTGAGGTATTAACTGGAAATTGTCCACTCTTATTAAGCATCTGTTGGGTTGTTTGTTTATGATAACTTGTTGCAGTTAAACTCTTTTTTCTAGTGGCTCCTTTAGCTGTTTAAAACTTTCATTTAAAGGCTCACTGCTGCTTTTCAGCTGTGAGTAACATTTCTGCAGTTTGTTCTAAGTAATGGGGATATTTGTAGCATTTCCATATTCAGGCTTGTATTTGGGCCTAGTGTTTGTGGAGGCTGTGCGTCTGAGCACATAATTCAGGGACATCTTGTTTTAGCCAAAGCCATCAGGCATTTCAGTGAGAGAGAATTGTTTGAGGTCATTGGCTGACTGAGGTCTCCTGGACTACAGCTTAGACTAAGCACCTCATTGGTTCTTTTGAGATTTCTTTCTTAAAAGCTGTCTCAGGTTTCAACTTTCTGTTACCTAAGAAGCTCAGTTGTGAGTGTTCTGCCATTTTACACTGAGCTAATCGAAGGAAGGACACTCAGCAAACTCAGAGCTATAATATATAACATTAAGTATCCTGTTTTTTGTTTATTTTGTTCTTTATTTCTTTGTTATTTATAGCACTTTGTGTACTGTGTATTTTTTCTAGCTAGTTTCACTGTGTGAGGTATTAACTGGAAATTGTCCACTCTTATTAAGCATCTGTTGGGTTGTTTGTTTATGATAACTTGTTGCAGTTAAACTCTTTTTTCTAGTGGCTCCTTTAGCTGTTTAAAACTTTCATTTAAAGGCTCACTGCTGCTTTTCAGCTGCGAGTAACATTTCTGCAGTTTGTTTCCCTCCCTCCCTGTTGGTATAGTGTTTTTATAGTTGGTGGCTTTGCAGTTGCCCGCCCCTAGTATAAATTTGATCTGGGACCCTCCTCCCAGTCTAGTGTCATTACCTCATTCTACCCAGTACAGGGAGAGCATTTGAGAAGGCCAATCAGTTTAGTTTCGGCTACTCCTTTCTCTCTTTCCTTTCTCTCTTTCCACAAAAAAAAATGTATCTGCTTTTACTGTATTTGTGTTTTTTCCTACTTTATTTTGCTTTTAAGGCCATCTTAAAAGTACTCAATTGTATTTATTACTGCTTGGTGTAACTCATTCTAAGCCTTTTAGTTTAAGCACTTGGGCTTCAGACCAGTTGTTTTACATTAAGAAGGTGTGTGGTCTGCACTGTAGTGGCAGGACAGGTAGCTTACATCCTTCTAAGTTGGGAACTGCTGATTGAGGGCTCAGTGTCTGTTATTCTAAAAGTGTATTAATTCTGGTTTAAGCACTTGGGCTTGAGGCCAGTTATTTTACATTAAGAGGGTTTGTGTTCTCCACTCTTGTGGGAGGAGAGGCTGGACTCTGTCCTTCTGAGCTGGAAATTTCTGGTTAAAGGCTTATAGTGCCTGCATATTTGAACTGCTTCTTACTGAAATTGGTACACCTTGTTTGCTGTTGCATAGACTAGATCCAGGCCTGCTGAATCTAGCTTTGTTTGTATAACTTGAGCACTAATCCAGGCATTCTTTAAAGTATTCAGTTGTATTTATTACTGCTTGGTAGTAACTTGATTAAAGTGTAGCTATCATTTCTAAGTCTTTTGGATTAAGCACTTGGGCTTCAGACCAGTTGTTTTACATTAGGAAGGTTTGTGGCCTGCACTGTGGTGGCAGGACAGGTAGCTTACATCCTTCTAAGTTGGGAACTGCTGATTGAGGGCTCAGTGTCTGTTCTAAAAGTGTATTAGTTCTGGTTTAAGCACTTGGGCTTCAGGCCAGTTATTTTACATTAAGAAGGATCGCGGTCTGCACTCTTGTGGGAGGAGAGACTGGACTCTGCCCTTTTGAGCTGGGAATTTCTGGTTAAAGGCTTATAGTGCCTGCATATTCTAACTGTTTCTTACTGAAATTGGTACACCTTGTTTGCTGTAGCATAAACTAGATTCAGGCCTGCTGAATCTAGCTTTGTTTGTATGCTTGTTGTTTGTTTATTTCCCTGAAATGCTAATTCCACCTAAAACGCGGCCTTTAGCACTTCTGTGGATCCCTAGTGATATCTGGATTGCTTACTGTACTTATTTCCTTGTTTCACTTGAAAGAAAGTTACTGTTTGTCGTTTTTGCATTTAAGTTACCTGTAACACATTGCATTTAATTTACCTGGCAGTTGCTCACTAAAGCAATTATATAAGTCAGCTCTAAAAAATTAAAAGCACTACACACTCACAAACTACCCTTGAGTACCTTGTTCCCCATTGGCCCTTTTTTTCAATTATAAAGGAATTCCCAATACTATTCTAGCATGTCCAAAGGTCAGTTGTCAATCTCCTCCGGTCCAGCTGGTGAATCTGGGAATCTTGAGGCAATGTTACAACTGCCTCATGTACACAGACAACCCTCTCCTCCCAACAAATTCCAACACATGTGAGAGATGCAACCATATAGCCAAACTGGAGGCTAAGCTCTCTCAACTCAGTACTGGCGTAACCAGTCAGGAGGAGAAGGAAACCACACTCACTACAATTCCAGTCTCACATAGACCTATCACGACAACAAACCAAACACATAAACACACAAAAACATACTCGGAGGCTCTAAATAAAAATCTGCCTAAGCAGCAGAGACCTCCAAAGCAGACACCCAAGCAACCGCTACCCCAAAACAAAACACATGCAACACACAGCTCACAAAGCCAGTGTGCCGAACAGTCACAGCCCTTAAGGCTAAACAACACACCTGATACACTTGTAATAGGTGACTCTATCGTCAGACACACTGACGTCCCGCTCACCAAGCTGAACAAGCTGCCTGTCTGGTGCTAGGATCCGCCACATAGCACAAGCACTCAGGTCACTCCAAGGCAAGTACAAATATGACTCGGTCATTGTCCATGCTGGTGTGAATGACCTGAGACGTACCTCCCTGGACTACATGAAAAGAGGCATAGAGGAGCTCTCTGAGCATGTAGCCCAGGCCGGTATGACCCTGACCTTTAGTATCTTACCCTCACCAAGAATGATGCCACAATATGAAGACAAGATGATCAATTTCAACAATTGGCTTCAGTATTGGTGTCATTCAAAGGGGATCCAAAGCCTGTCAGCCTGGGATGACATGCTCGACAAGCCACGATGCTTCGCTAGGGACGGCTTGCACCTGTCACCCCTGGGCTTTCGGATATTGGCAAAGGCTCTTGCTACCCCCATAGTGCCTTTTTTAGGCAAGGCTCAAAAAACAAACCCACCTCCATAGGTATCACAAGGGATAAGAAACTAAGAGTAATGCTACTCAATGCCAGAAGTCTAAACCTCAAGATGCACGCACGCAAAACTCTCCATGTTCTTCATTCCACATTGCTGCAGTCCTAACTATTGGGGTAGTCCGCTGTCCAGTCGGCCCGAATACCAAAGTATATGGCTGACGTCGGTCAGGGCGCATTAGACTGACGTCAGTACGTCAGGGTACTAATGCGCATGACCGACGTCATATCCTCAGTCTTTTTTGCCGCATGGTCCGATGCAGAAGCAATTTTGCGAGTGCAGGTTGGCGTTCTGAAAGTTTCTGAAGTCAGAGTTTCAGACCGAATCAAAGTTGGCTAAGTACCCCGTTGGGGAATATTTTGGTTTTTCTTGCCTCAGTATTTAACCGGATGTCAGAAAAAGTGAATAACTGTATTTCTTGTGGGAAACAGATACCTCATAGGGATTACCATACTTTGTGTATACCTTGTTTAGGGCCTGAGCACGACGTTGTTGGATGCCGCTCTTGTGCTAGATTTAACAAACGCACTATTAGGAGAAGGTTAGACTGTGCCAGGTTAGTGTTTGGGAAGCGTTGTAATTATAAAATGCCGCCGGATGCTCCGGCGCTTCGGCTAAAAAACGCAAGGACAAAACAGCAAAGCCTAGAGTGGAAGAACCGACAGTCCCAGACGTCGGTTCTTTAGAGGGCTCAGTTGAGCCGGAGGTTTTGCCAGGTGTTTCTTTGGAGTCTCAGGGAGAGACTTTACTGTTACAGGATGTATCCTCTCAGGAAGTAGGCCAGGCTGAGGGGGCTTCTCAGGTGGCTGTTCTTCCCTCTCTTCCTAAGGTGGTTAGGGCCTCCCCTTCTGTTTCCAAGGCTTCCTTGAGAGGTAGGCCAAGTTTTGCTTCAGTGGGGGTTTCTCCTAGTGCTTCAGGATCTTTGCCTAAGAAGCATATGCTTAAAATGGCAGAGGATTTGATTACTATGATAAGGGGTTCTATGCCCCCTCCTGATAAGAGGCCTAGGGTGGAACCTGAGTTTGAGAGTTTTGAGCAATGCTCGGAGGCTTCTGAGTCTTCGGCTGAAGACTTGCAGGAGTACCCTCCTTATTCTGATTCTGATGTGGATGATTCTACTCCTTCAGCTTCTCCTCCTGAGGATTTTTCATTTTCAGAGACTCTGCATTCCATGAGGGAGCATTTTAAATGGGAAGGTCAAGATTTTTCTGATTCCAGGAAAAGGCTTAGGGAATTCTTGTTTTTACCCCAGCATAGGCCTTTAGCTATACCTCCTGTTTTGAATGTGGTGGAAGATGTTTTTGCAGAGGCTTCCCTGAATCCTGATTCTTTGCCTCCTGCCCCAGTTAAACCGGATAGGTATTATAGGGTGCCTGAAGCTCATAAGTATCTTTTTAAGAGTCCTAGGGCAGACCCGGAAACTGTCTCTCAGGGGCCTAAAGGTGTGAAGGCCTCAGTTGTTAAAAATCCTGTCCCTCCTGATAAAGAGGCAAGGGCTTTGGATAGATGGGGAAAGAAAGTGTATACTTCTTCCACTTTAGCCATGAGGGCGTTGAATTGTCAGTTTCACATGTTAAAATATCAGAATTATCTTCTTTCACAGTTGAAATCTAAGGTGGATGCTCTGGCGGAAGGTATCGAGTGCAAAGAGTTGCAGGATTTAGTTCATGTGTCTGAACAGGTGGGTAAACATTCCTTGCAATGTGGTTTTGATGCTGTGCAGGCCTCCTCCAGGGTGGCTGCCACTGGTTCTGTTCTTCGTAGGCACGCCTGGTTGAGAGATCAGAATTTAGCTGAGCATGTTAAGACACGGATTTTGGATGCTCCTTTGCAGTCTGATGTGTTGTTTGGTTCGCCTGTAGAAGCAGTTTTGAAGAAAATGGAGGACAAGGCTAAGTCTATGCAAACTGTTAAAGATTTTTTGCAGGTGCAGCCTCCGAAGTTTAGTAGAAATTGGCCTGCTAAGGGATGGACTTATCCTGCTTATGATTCCCAGTCTAGGGGTAGGTCTAGACGTGGTAGGGGCAGAGCTCAGGGTTCTTTTAGGCCTAGGACAGGGAGTTCCCCTGCTCAGACTTCTGGTGAGGGCAGGGGTCAGTCCTTTCGTAAGCAGACCCAATGACCTGCATTTTCAGCTGCCAGTTCATTCTTGCCTGACAGCACCATTAGGAGGAAGACTGTCTCTTTTCAAAGAAAATTGGGATTTAATTACCCAAGACAGATGGGTTCTGGATATCATTCACCACGGTTACAGGTTTTATTTCCATACCTTGCCTCCTTTCAAAGGCATGCCAGACATTCCTCCTCTACAAAGACAAGAGGCTCACAAGCAAATTTCTCTGTTACTCCAAATAGGGGCCATTCAGCCGGTTCCTGTGCCAGAAAGGGGCCTAGGATTTTATTCTCGCCTGTTCCTAGTACCGAAGAAGGGGAACACGTGGAGACCAATTTTGGATTTATCTATCCTCAACACTTATCTGGACATTCCCAAGTTCAAAATGTTGACGTTACAACAGCTTTTACCTCTGCTGGGCAAAGATCACTGGATGGTAACTTTAGATCTCAAGGAAGCTTACCTTCATGTGCCTATAAGACTAAGTTGCAGAAAGTATCTGTGTTTTCGAGCTGGAAATTCTCACTATCAGTTCTCTGCATTGCCCTTTGGCTTATCTACTGCGCCCAGAGTATTCACAAAGGTTCTGGCTCCAGTGATAGCTTACTTCAGGCTAAAAGGAATTCAAATCTATCCTTACTTGGACGATTGCCTGATTCTGGCTCAAGAAAAGGAAGTCCTTCTACAGCATTTGGAATATGTCGTAGCAGTGCTAAGATGCCTAGGGTATTCTGTGAACGAAATAAAGTCCAGTCTAGTACCCTCTCAAGACATGTGCTTTCTGGGTGTGAGACTGAATACAGCAGCCCAGATGGCCTTTTTAACCCCGGACAAACAAAAGAATCTTTCCAGTTACTTCCATCAACTATCTCTTCAGTCCGGGCTGACTGCAAGGACAGTCCTTCAAGCCTTAGGGTTCATGGCATCTTGTATTCTGGTGCTTCCCAATGCCAAACTGCATATGAGGAAGCTACAATGGTATCTCAAAAATGTATGGACACAGCACTGCCAGGATTTGGACACTGTCATTCAAATAATACCTTGCATTCAAAAGGAATTTTTGTGGTGGGCTCAGGAATGTCACCTAAACAAGGGACTCTCTGTGACCCGCCAGAGGCGAGTCAGATTCTAACGACAGATGCCTCAGACATTGCTTGGGGAGCTCATCTAAATGGAAAGTGGATACAAGACAAGTGGCCTGCCAGACTACAGCATCTACATATCAACATGAAGGAGATGTTAGCAGTCCAGTTTGCATTAATGGCTTTCAAGGAGTTACTTCTTCCAGGGCAGGTGTTGATTCTAACAGACAACACAACTGTCATGTGGTACATCAACAAACAAGGGGAACACATTCTTACCCATTGTGCAGGCAAGCACTGATTTTATGGGAGACTGCGCTCAGCTTGCAACTAACTCTTCAGGCAAGGTTTCTGCCGGGAGCACAGAACTCCTTAGCAGATGTGTTAAGCAGACAAATCATGGATCCCCACGAGTGGAAACTGGATCTTCATGTATTTCAAAAGTTGACAGTGTCCTGGGGAACTCCAGACATAGATCTGTTCGCTTCTCCACTAAACCACCAGCTGCCAAAGTTTTGCACAAAGAGGTTTCATCACACAGCTTGGAAAGTGGATGCTCTTTCTTTCAGTTGGAAAAATCTTCATGTGTATGCTTTCCCACCTCTGCCTCTTCTTCCAGAGGTGCTTCTAAAGGTCAGACAAGACAAGCCAAGGATGATTTTAATAGCTCCAGATTGGCCTCGGCAGCACTGGTACCCATTACTGAGGAGTCTGGTAAAGAAGCCTCCATGGCCTTTACCCTTGATTCCACACCTGTTGTCTCAGAGAGACGGTCACCTGCTCAATGTCAAGCTTCACTCTCTTCATCTAACAGCCTGGCATATTCTGTTTTGAAAGACAGCAGGTCTCAACTTCCTCAACGAGTTTTAAATGTGATTATGGAAGCCAGGAGACCTAGTACAAGGAAAGTGTACGCAGAAAAATGGAAGAGATTTTTATTTTGGAGTGCAGCAAACAATTTGGAGATTTCTGAGCCAAATTTGAGTGTGGCTCTTCAATATCTTACTGAGTTATTGGACAAAGGTTTGTCTTTCTCTTCCATTAAGATTCATGCTGCAGCAATTTCAGCTCACTATGATTGTGACCCACCGCTGTTTTCGCATCCTTTGTTCAAGCAATTTCTTAGAGGGGCAAAGAATATAAGACCCCCGTAGAGCTCCTACTCCTGCTTGGGATCTCAATTTTGTGTTGGAGAAACTTACTCTACAACCTTTTGAGCCTGCGGCTACTACTGAATTGAAATACTTGTCATGGAAGACTGCTTTTTTGTTGGCCATTACTTCTGCAAGAAGGGTTTCTGAGTTGCAGGCCCTTATGGCAGTGGAGCCTTTTTTGATTTTTCATAAGGATAGAGTATCTTTACGTACTAATCCTTCCTTTATGCCTAAGGTGGTTTCTAGTGTGGCTTTAAACCAAACTATTCATTTGCCTACTTTTATGCAGATCCCCAAAATAAAGGGGAAAAGATTTTGCACACTTTAGATGTACACAGGCAATTGCGTTATTATTTGAGCAGGACTAAGGATTTTAGGCAGTCTCAGCAGTTGTTTGTTTCTTTTGCTTTGAGTTCTCAGGGCAAGCCTGTGTCAAAACAAACTATTTCTAGATGGATTGGATGTTGCATTACATTTTGTTATTCCCATCATGGCAAGGAGATTCCAGCTGGGATTAGGCCTCATTCCACTAGGGCTACTGCCACTTCAACAGCATTTCTGAGGGGGTGGCAACTAAGGATATTTTGGAGGCAGCTACTTGGAGTTCAGTGCATACTTTCTCTAAGCATTATCACCTTCCTCTCTACTCTAAGTCTAGGGCTGGTTTTGCCACAGCTATTTTGCAAGGCATGTTGTCAGTTCCTGCTTCCTTATGATTTGCCAGCCTCCCTTACCTCTGCTTTGGGATTCTACCCAATAGTTAGGACTGCAGCAATGTGGAATGAAGAACATAGTACAGTTTTGTACCTACCATAAATGTAGATGTTCGAGGATCCACATTGCTGCAGTCCAATACCTCCCTCCTTCCCTCTGTGTTTAGGGGTGGTTGTGTAGGTGAGGTTATATTCTGCTAATTTTGTATATTTTGTATATATATTTTGGTGCAGGTATGTTGGGAGTTTTTGGTTTTTGGCCTTATCTTTTCAGGGTCTTCTGACATCTGGGGCAAGAAAAGACTGAGGATATGACGTCGGTCATGCGCATTAGTACCCTGACGTACTGACGTCAGTCTAATGCGCCCTGACTGACATCAGCCATATACTTTGGTATTCGGGCCGACTGGACAGCGGACTACCCCAATAGTTAGGACTGCAGCAATGTGGATCCTCGAACATCTACATTTATGGTAGGTACAAAACTGTACTTTAGCATGGAGAACATCGATATCTGTGCTGTAACAGAAACCTGGTTCAAGGCTCCCGAGAGCACCCCAGCACTACCAGGTTATACCTCATACCATGCTTTTCGGCCCCAAAACTTGGACCGAACCACAAAAGGAGGGGGAGTATCAATATTCGTCAAAGATACCCACACCTCCAGGTTGGTGGCACAGCACGAAGCATCAGAGACTATCCATGTGCAACTAACAGTGGGTAAAACTGCCTTCCAGTTTATAGTCTGCTACAGACCACCCTCCCAAACACAGGAACCCCACTCGGCCTTCCTGAGAATACTCTAAAATATGAAGGTCTCTCCAAACACCATTATATTGGGCGACTTCAACTACCCAAACATAGACTTGGGAGCATTACTCTAGCTCCAACACCCTAGCCCAAAGATTCCTAGAATTTATAAACTCAAATGCTATGGAACAACTTGTTACCACTCCCACAAGAGGGGAAAACATACTGGACCTGATCATCACCAACATGGGGACACTATGCTCCAGACCAGAAGTGTATCCCTCACTGGTAAGATCAGACCATAAACTAATCTCACTGGATATTCACATCCCGACCCCACCCCCTGCCCAGAAAACCACAGTGAAAAACTTCTCTAAAGCAAATTTCACACGCCTCAAAACCGAGGCGGAATCCTTCAAAGCCCCCAGGCCTGTGGAAAATCTGCCCAGACCGCAGAATCCTTTATAAACACATTCTATGAACACCTTCAGGAATGCATGGATCATGCAATCCCAAATAAAACCAAGACCCAATCCTCCAAAGGCAGGCGTCCTGTCTGGTGGACCCCAGCCATAAACAAACTATACAATAGAAGGAGGAAGCTACTACATGATAGAGCAAAATCCCAAAAAGGCAAGGCATCTCTGATCAGTATTAGCAAAAACTACGGGCACTCATAAAATCGTCTAAGGCCAGCTTCGAGAGAAAAATTGCACATGACACTAAGGATAATCACAAGGCTTTCTTTAGTTATGTTAGGAACCTGGGTGGGAATTCCCAAATATGCTCAGAATTAGTCCAAAATGACAAAAAATACACCGAGCCCACAGACATTGCCAACATCCTAGCTGACAGGTTCAGTGCAAACTTCTCCCCCCCCTCCCCACCAAAAGGGCAAATATCTATCCCAACAGAGTGCTGCCCCCCTGACATCTCAGATGCTCAGGTAAGAGCCGCCCTCTCCAAAGCAAAAAACACAGCATCAATGGGACCAGGTGGTGTCCCGGGCTGCGTCCTACATGAACTCCAAGAAGAGCTAAACCCAAACATAAAACTACTGTTCAATCTTAGCCTTACTACAGGATATGTACCCAAAGAGTGGCGTACAGCAACAGTGGTCCCTCTCCACAAAGGTGGTGCCTCAACGGATCCTGGAAACTGTCGCCCCATAAGCCTGACTAGCTTGGTCTGCAAAGCTATGGAAAGGATCATCATGGACCTCATAAATAAAGATATTGGGGACCTACAGACACTGGATCCTACCCAGTTTGGCTTTAAGGGCAGATCCTATTAAACCTGGTCGATTTCTTTGAAACAGTCACCAAGGCCATTGACGAGGGGAAGGTGGTCCACACAGCCTACCTGGACCTCGCAAAAGCTTTCGATACAATACCCCACTCGGGCATTATAGATAAGCTCACCAGCTTAAATATAAACCCCTATGTCACTGGATGGGTTGCAAACTGGCTCAAGGACAGAACCCACATGGTTAGAATTGCTGGAGCCATGTCAGACTCAAAACCAGTTACAAGTGGCGTCCCACAAGGCTCAGTCCTGGGACCTCTCTTGTTCGGTATATATTTCTCGGCGGTACAGGCCAACACGGAAGGACTGTGGCTGACCACGTTCGCAGATGACTACAAACTGGGCGCCATAATCAACTCTCCAGCCGACACAAGCATCCTCCAAAAGGGCCTCATAGAAACAGACAACTGGTGCCCGAGCCATGGCCTCAAGCTAAACGCCAAAAAGTGTGTAGTCATCCCCTTTGGCAAAAACAAAGTGCCCACAAATTACCACATAGGTGGTAATCCACGAAGTACAGAAGAAGTCATTAGGGACCTGGGGACCCAAGTTGATAGCAATCTCTCATTTGACAACCACGTAGCCAAAGTGGTTAGAAAAACATTTTATATAGCCCACCTAATCGTGAAGGGATTCACATCTAGATCAGGGGAGGTCATCGTGCCTCTTTACTCATCCCTCATCGGGCCCATAATTGAGTACAATGCCCCTTTTGGGGGATGTACCTTACCCAGACACCTGCAGCAACTGGAAAGACCCCAAAAGTACCTCACCAAGAGGATCAAAGGGCTCAAACAGATGCCATATGCTGCCCGGTTAAAGAAACTCCAGCTCTACTCAGTGGCATACCGCCTGCTCAGAGGCGATCTGTACCTGACTTATAAAGCCATGTCCAACCCGGAATTAATGGACATGCTGCACCTCAGAAAATCCAAATCCCATCGAGCTACGCGCTCGAGAGACTTGAGCCTCGGCACTGAAATAAATAGGACATGCTGGAGGGACAGATTCATAACCCAGAGGCTCCCTTCACTCTGGAATAAAATCCCAGTCCAGTTTAGGCAGAGTCCCACATTGACTCTCTTCAAGAGGAATCTTGATGAGTGGATGGGAGATCGTAGGTTTACCCCGGCTATCACTTCTGTGTCACTGTTAGACAGAGGCACAGTATACTAACCTCAAAAAAAGGCATAGCAAAATTAATTTAAAATGGGTGGCAAAAGCCAAGCACACTCTGGCTAGGCTTATAAATGCCGTAGGGCAGATAGCCTAGTATGAACCTATGAACAGCTGCTTCGTATGCTAGCCAAGGACTCCTGGCTGGCAACCCTAGACTTAAAAGAAGCTTACCTGCACATCCCCATAAGGGAATCTTGCATGAAATTCCTATGCTTTAGGGCAGGCTGTATGCACTGTCAGTTCTCTGCACTTCCCTTTGGCGTATCTACTACGCCCAGGGTATTCACAAAGTGCCCAGCTCCAGCCATTGCCTTTTGCAGGTAGAGAAGAATTCAAATTTACCCCATTCAGGCGGAAAGTAAGGACGTCCTATTACAGCACCTGGCATTTGTAATGGGACTTCTAACCTCACTGGGGCACACCATCAACGAAAATAAATCACACCTTGTACCCTGCCAACAGACTCTATTCCTGGGAGCAAGCTTGAGCACAACTTCCCAGATGGCATTCCTCACTCCAGAGAAACAAATTTATTTGACAAACTACTTCAATCTTCTGGCCACCAAAACCCGGCTATCTGCAAGAAAAATACTGCAAGCCCTAGGGTTCATGGCTTCTTGCATTCTACTAATTCCATTTGCAAGACTGCATATGAGGACACTTCAGTGGTACCTAAAACGTCTCTGGTGTCAACATTCTCAGGACCTGGAAACAATGATTCCTATCATTCCTTGCCTTTGGACAGAGTTCCTTTGGCGGGCGGAGGCCTGCAACCACAACAAGGGACTCTCTTTCTCTCTACCCCCTGCCGCCCAAACCCCAACAACAGATGCATCAGACTATGCATGGGGGGCTCACATGGCAGGGAGTGCATTCAGGGAAAATGGAATCTAAAGCAAATGCCCCTGCATATCAATCAAAAAGAAGTGTTAGCTGTACAGAATGCTCTGACAGCCTTCAAAGGCCTTATTCTTCCAGGACAACTATTGGTAAAGACAGACAACACCACAGTTATGTGGTACATAAAGAAGCAGGGGGAGCCCATTCCTACCCACTCTGCAGACTAGCCATGACTCTGTGGAACACAGCCTTGAGCAACCAAGTGCACCTACAAGCTCAATTCCTGCCAGGCAAATAAAATTCACTGGCAGATGACAAGCAGAAATCTCATGGACCCACATGAGTGGAAACGGGAACCCAAAATATTCAAGCTTTTGAGAAACAGGTGGGGGGCACCAGAGGTGGACCTTTTTGCTTCCCCTCAGAACTATTAATTGAGCAAATATTCCACCAGAACTCCCCACAGCCAAGCTCGGAAAGTGAATGCCCTGTCCTTCACCTGGGAAAGTTTCTCGGTCTATGCCTTTCCCCCTCTGCCCCTCCTCTCGAAGGTTCTACTAAAAATCAAACAGGACAAGCCAAGGACAATCATGATTGCACCAGACTGGCCACGCCAGCACTGGTACCCTCTTTTGCGCAGTCTGACAGTGCTGCAACCATGGCACCTGCCTCAGATTCCTTCCCTGCTGTCCCAGCAGGCGGGCCAGATTCTGCAACCTCAGCTACAGACCCTGAACCTTGCAGCCTGGCTAATCCCCTGAGCTCATCACCCAGCAACCCTCAGTAAGCAGGTGCTGGATGTCATTCTTGAGGCAAGGAGGCTTAGTACTAGAAAATCCTATTCGGGAAAGATACTGCTCCTGGAGCTAGTCTCAGGGAATGGGCACATCTGTGCCCAGCTTACCTCATATACTAGATTACTTAATGGAAATGCTCCACAAGGGCCTATCCTTCTCTTCAGTTAAGATTCATGTCTCTGCCATCTCAGCTCATTATAATACTGAGCCACCCCTCTTCTGTCATCCTCTGGTGAAACAGTTCCTGAGAAGAGCCAAAAATTTAAGAGCTCCCACTCCAGCCTGGGACCTTAACTTTGTATTGGAAAAGCTCACGCTTCTGCCCTTTGAACCGATTACAGCAGTTAAAATTCCTGTCATTGAAAACAGCTTTACTTCTAGCCATCACTTCAGCAAGAAGAGTGTCTGAATTGCAGGCCCTTATGGCAGGGAAACCCTTCATTGTCTTCCATGCGGACAAAGTTTCCCTCAGGACTAACCCACCTTTCATGCCCAAGGTGGTGTGTAGTGTGGCTTTAAACCAGTCCATTAATTTGCCAACTTTTTTTCCCTAATCCTCAGAATAAAGGGGAAAGGATCCTGCATTCCCTGGACGTGCACAGGCAGCTTAGGTAATGTCTGGACAGGACAAAACCTCTCAATAAATCTGACCAACTGCTAGTCAACTTTGCCACAGGGGCAGAGGGCAAGGCCATTTCGAAGCAAACCATCTCCAAATGGATAGCACACTGCATCCATTTCTGCTACAAACACCATGGAAAACCTACCCCACAGGGTATCAGAACCCATTCCACTAGGGCTACCTCAATCTTTGCAGCATTTCTCAGGGGAGTCCCTACCAGGGACATCCTGGAAACTGCTACCTCTAGTTCAGTACACGCCTTCATCAAGCATTACCGCTTGCCTATCTTTTCTAAATCCAGAGATGGATTTGCTACAGCAGTCTTAACAAGGCCTGCTAGCCAGCCCTGATGCTTCTTGATTGCCTCTACCCTTCCTCATCTTTGGGAATCAACAAAGTGTGATGACTGAAACAGTGAAACACGAAGAACATAGTACAGTTGTGTACACTTAACATAAATGTAGATGTTCGAGTGTATTCACTGTTGCAGTCCTGGTTACCCTCCCTCTAGCCCCCTGATTTTTCTATACTTTCTACCTATCGTTTTTTTTGGCCATATCTTATGGCAATGGTATTTACTTTTTACTGGAAGTGTTCCACACCATGTAATTGCTTCCTATTTTGGGGGTTCCTGACATCTGGGGCAAGAAACACTGATGTAATTGCGTCTGCTACATGTTTTATACCCCTGAAGACCTGACATCATGGAAGAGGTGAAAGCATCTGACGCAGAAATCCCAAGACTCTGGTATTCAGGCCGACTGACCTGCAGGCAGATAACCCAAGTGTGATGACTGCAACAGTGAATACACTCGAACATCTACATTTATGTAAGTGTACACAACTGTACTTTCCTGAGAGGGGCAATCAACTTAAGGCCACCTAGGGGAGCACCCACCCCTGCTTTGGGACCTTAACTTTGTACTGAAAAAGTTTATGCTACCCCCCTTTGAGCCTGTGACGTCAGCAGAATTAAAACTCCTCTCTTGGAAAACAGCCTTGGTTCTGGCCATCACTTTAGCTAGAAGAGCGTGTGAGCTACAAACACTTATGGCTGTGGAACCCTTCATTATTTTCCATGCTGTCAGGGATGTTCTTCGTATTTCACTGTTTCAGTCATTACATTTGGTTAATCTGCTGGCAGGTTGCCCTCAGTCAGCCTGAATTCCAGAGTCTTGGGTACTGCGTCGGTTGCTGTCTCCTGTTACGTGACGTCAGGTCGTCAGGGGTATAAAACATGCAGCCAACGCCATTTTCCCCAGTCTTTCTTGCCGCACGGTGCCCGAAGCAGAAGCATTTCGCAAGTGCCGGTCAGCCGACTACTGAAATATTCGAGTTTGAGTTTCAGAAAGTCTTCACTAAAGCTAAGTACCCCATTGGGGAAACTTTTTTCTTACTTTTTCCCGATGTTAGAAAAAGTTAATAATTGTATTACTTGTGGGAAGCAAATACCTTATAAGGATTTCCATTTATACTGTATTCCTTGCCTGCGCCCTGATCACAAAGTGCCTGGGTGTCAGTTTTGTGCTAGATTTAACCAACGCACTATTAAGCGTCTGTATATTTTTGCATCAAAGTATTTTGGAAACGGATTTAACTACCCAGAAATGTCGTCTGATAGCAATCCGACTACCGGAGTACATAAAAAAAACGCAAAGAAAAGGACAGAGAAAGGCAGTCGAGATCCAAAACCAACGACGAAGCTTTCTCCTAAGCCAGTCGCCAGTGAGGTGCTTTCGCAGCCCCTGGTACCCGCTATCTTCGAGTTGCAGGCCTCTACCGACCCCATGTGGAATCCGACATGCCGCAAGATACTCAAGGTATTGGACCGATGGTGTATCTCCCTCGGATGGGTCCGGAGCCGCTGAGCAGGCACCGGCTTCTGAGGGTGTTTTCAGACCTCAACATTTGTATATCAAACCAATGACAGCTGCAAAACCAAAGACAAAAGCAACTTCTAAACCTAAAAAAATGACCCATGAGCCATGTGCACAGGCCTCTATGCCTAAAAAACAGATTATCAAAATGGCTGAAGACCTTATTACCTTTGTCAGGGGTACCCATCCCCTTCCTGATAAGAGGACTAGGCAAGATACTGATTATGAATCTTCAGATCAGGTTTCTGTTTCTTCTGATTCCTCTTCTGATCAGGAATTATTTATACCTCCCTATGAGGATTCTGATGCTGAGGAGTCTGTTCCGTCTGCATCTCCTCCTGAGGATTATTCATTTGGAGAAACCTTGCATACTTTGAGGGAGCATTTTCACTAGGAGAGTCAAGACTTCTCAGAATCAAAAAAGAGGCTCAGGGATTTCCTTCCCCCTCAGCACAGGCCTTTAGCCATTCCCCCTGTTTTAGACATTGTGGATGATGTATTTTTGGAGTCAAGCTTGTCCCCTGACTCCTTACCTCCAGCTCCCAGTAAGCCTGACAGATATTACAGGGTCCCTGACTCGCATATATTTTTATTTAGAAACCCTGCTGCTGATCCTGAAACTATTTCACAGGGTCCAATGGGAGTTAAGGCCTCAACAGCAAAAAATCCTACCCCCTCTGACAGATTCAAGGGCACTGGACAGATGGGGGAAAAAAAAGATTTATACATCTGCAACCTTGGCAATCGGGGGCCTAAAATATCAATTTCATATGCTTAAGTACCAACAACATGTAATGGGATTGCTGAAATAGAAAATGATGTTGATTTCGGAATGTGCAGAAAATAAAGAATTGCAGGAATTATTGCATGCAGCTGAGCAAGTTGGAAAGCATACTTTGCATTGTGGTTTTGATTCCTTAGAGGCCTCCTGCGGGGCCGCAGTTACTGGATCTGTGATTAGGAGGCATGCCTGGTTAAAGGAACAAAATTTACCTGATCATGTTAAAGCTAAATTGCTACATGCACCTTTACAGCATGGTTCTCTGTTTGTTTGGTATTAAGGCAGAAGAAGTTTTAAAGAAAATGGAAGACAAAGCTAAGTCTATGCAAACTGTTAAAGACTTCTTACAAGTGCAGCCACCAAGATTCAGTAGACACTGGTTTACCAAAAAATTGGTCCTTTCCTGTGTCAGACAGAGCTCAAAGGGGCAAATCCAGATGCCCTAAGGGTTCTAGATACCAGGCTCAAGATTCATACAGGTCAAAGCAATGGGGCGCTTCCACCTCCAAATCTGGAAGAGATAAAGCGCAAACCTACAGAAAGCAATCCCAATGACTTCCCTATGCCTTCACCAAGCACTTATCTTTGCACCCATAGGGGGAAAATTGGCAGTTAATAACCCAGGAGAAGTGGGTACTAAACATCGTATCACAGGGATACAGATTCCATTTCCACACTCTGCCAATGGCAAATGGTTGGTCAGATCTACCAACAAACGAATGGGCAGAGGCACAGAAACAGGTTATGTCCCTCATGGATATGGGGGCCATTCAGGCAGTACCAGAACAGGAAAAAGGTCAAGGTTTTTACTCGACTGTTCTTGGTACCCAGAAAGGACAAGGCCTGGCGGACAATACTGGATTTATCGATTTTGAACACATACTTGAACATTCCAAAATTCAAAATGCTGACTTTGCAGTAGCTTCTGCCCATGCTGGGCAAGAATGCTTGGCTGGTGACTTTAGACCTAAAAGAGGCATACCTGCATGTCCCAATAAGACAATCATGCAGAAGATACCTCAGATTCAAGGCTGGCTTAATGCATTACCAATTCTGTGCATTGCCCTTTGGCTTATCTACTGCGCCCAGGGTCTTTACAATGTGCCTGGCACCAGTAATTGCATTTTGCAGACAAAGAAGTATACAAATATATCCTTGCTTGGACGACTGTCTCATTCAAGCAGAGAATGAGGACATTCTTCTTCGACACTTGGCATTTGTGAAAAGGCTACTAACATGCCTAGGGTACACAAACGAAAAGAAATCACAGCTGGTACCCTCTCAAAAGATAGCATTCCTGGGTGCAAGCTTGGAATACAACTGCCCAGATGGCTTACCTCACGCCAGACAGGCAAAGGCAACTGACTACTTACTTCAAACTGATGGCAACAAAAACCCAGTCTTCTGCAAGACAAATTCTGCAGGCTGTGGGCTTCATGGCATCCTGCATACTACTGATTCCATATGCAAGACTGCATATGATGAAACTTCAATGGTACCTAAAAAGTTTATGGAGTCAGCATTCTCACAGTCTGGAAACAATGATTCCTCTCATTCCCTGCCTGCAACAGGAGTTTCTATGGTGAGCAAAGGCATGTCACCAAAACATGGGATGGCCATTCACTCTACCCCCTGCCAGCCAAACCATGACAACAGACCCATCAGATTATGCCTGGGGGGCCCACATGGCAGGAAGATGCATTCAGGGCATATGGTCACCAAAACAAATGCATCTGCATATCAACCAGCAATAGATGCTAGCTGTTCAAAATGCCCTAACAGCCTTCAAGGACTTACTTCATCCAGGACAACTACTGATAAAGACGGACAACACCACATTCATGTGGTATATAAGCAAGCAAGGGGGCACACACTCTTACCCCCTCTGCAGATTAGCCATGGCACTGTGGAGCACAGCTTTGACCTACCATATACATCTTCAAGCTCAATTCCTGCCAGGAAAGCAAAACACTCTGGCAGACGATTTTAGCAGAAACCTTATGGACCCTCACGAGTGGAAGCTAAATCCACAGGTCTTTAGCATAATAACAGAGAAATGGGGGAGCCCAGACATAAATCTATTTGCCTCTCCTCAAAATTATCAATTGAAAAGATTCTGCACAAGGACTTATCACAGACAAGCATGGAAAGTGGACACCCTATCCTTCAGTTGGAAAAACATATCAGTTTATGCTTTTCCTCCTCTGCCTCTTCTCCCCAAGGTCTTCCTAAAAGTCAGACAAGCGAAACCAAAGATGATACTAATTGCCCCGGACTGGCCCCGCCAATACTGGTACCCAGTCCTAAGGAACTTGTCTCAGTACCCAGCTTGGACCTTGCCTCAAAGACCACAACTACTGTCCCAGCAAAACAATCAGATCCTGCACAATCAACTACAAACTCTGAACCTGGCAGCATGGCTGATCATGTAGTCATACAAACACCTCTCAGTAAAGCTGTGATTGATGTCATTTTGGAAGCCAGAAGACCTAGTACTAGAAAATCTTATGACAAATGGAAGAGATTCTGTGCTTGGAGTCAAGCGCAAGGAACTGATACAGTAGAACCAAATATTCCTCAGATATTGCAATAGCAATACTTAACTGAGATGCTTGACAACTGCCTCTCTTTCTCATCAATTAAAATCCATGCCTCTGACATTTCGGCTCATTACAATACAGAGCCACCAATCTTTTCTCATCCTTCACTAAAGCAATATCTTAGAGGAGCCAAAATGTAAGGCCTCTTAGAAGATCACCATTGCCTGCATGGGACCTCAGTTATGTGTTGTAAAAGCTCACCCTGCCTCCATTTGTACCAGCTGCTACCGCTGATATAAAGTGTTTATGGAAAACGGCTCTGCTTCTAGCAATTACTTCAGCAAGAAGAGTTTCAGAGCTACAGGCCCTCATGGCTATAGAGCCTTTTATCATATTTTACCCAGACAGGGTGTCTCTGAGGACAAATCCTATTTTTATGCCTACGGTGGATGTTCTTCGTTCCACATTGCTGCAGTCCTAACTATTGGGTAGTCCGCTGTCCAGTCGGCCCGAATACCAAAGTATATGGCTGACGTCGGTCAGGGCGCATTAGACTGACGTCAGTACGTCAGGGTACTAATGCGCATGACCGACGTCATATCCTCAGTCTTTTTTGCCGCATGGTCCGATGCAGAAGCAATTTTGCGAGTGCAGGTTGGCGTTCTGAAAGTTTCTGAAGTCAGAGTTTCAGACCGAATCAAAGTTGGCTAAGTACCCCGTTGGGGAATATTTTGGTTTTTTCTTGCCTCAGTATTTAACCGGATGTCAGAAAAAGTGAATCTTTCCAGTTACTTCCATCAACTATCTCTTCAGTCCGGGCTGACTGCAAGGACAGTCCTTCAAGCCTTAGGGTTCATGGCATCTTGTATTCTGGTGCTTCCCAATGCCAAACTGCATATGAGGAAGCTGCAATGGTATCTCAAAAATGTATGGACACAGCACTGCCAGGATTTGGACACTGTCATTCAAATAATACCTTGCATTCAAAAGGAATTTTTGTGGTGGGCTCAGGAATGTCACCTAAACAAGGGACTCTCTGTGACCCGGCCAGAGGCGAGTCAGATTCTAACGACAGATGCCTCAGACATTGCTTGGGAGCTCATCTAAATGGAAAGTGGATACAAGACAAGTGGCCTGCCAGACTACAGCATCTACATATCAACATGAAAGAGATGTTAGCAGTCCAGTTTGCATTAATGGCTTTCAAGGAGTTACTTCTTCCAGGGCAGGTGTTGATTCTAACAGACAACACAACTGTCATGTGGTACATCAACAAACCAGGGGGAACACATTCTTACCCATTGTGCAGGCAAGCAATGATTTTATGGGAGACTGCGCTCAGCTTGCAACTAACTCTTCAGGCAAGGTTTCTGCCGGGAGCACAGAACTCCTTAGCAGATGTGTTAAGCAGACAAATCATGGATCCCCACGAGTGGAAACTGGATCTTCATGTATTTCAAAATTGACAGTGTCATGGGGAACTCCAGACATAGATCTGTTCGCTTCTCTACTAAACCACCAGCTGCCAAAGTTTTGCACAAAGAGGTTTCATCACACAGCTTGGAAAGTGGATGCTCTTTCTTTCAGTTGGAAAAATCTTCATCTGTATGCTTTTCCACCTCTGCCTCTTCTCCCAAAGGTGCTTCTAAAGGTCAGACAAGACAAGCCAAGGATGATTTTAATAGCTCCAGATTGGCCTCGCAGCACTGGTACCCATTACTGAGGAGTCTGGTAAGGAAGCCTCCATGGCCTTTACCCTTGATTCCACACCTGTTGTCTCAGAGGGACGGTCACCTGCTCAATGTCAAGCTTCACTCTCTTCATCTAACAGCCTGGCATATTCTGTTTTGAAAGACAGCAGGTCTCAACTTCCTCAACAAGTTTTAAATGTGATTATGGAAGCCAGAAGACCTAGTACAAGGAAAGTGTGCAGAAAAATGGAAGAGATTTTTATTTTGGATTGCAGCAAAGAATTTGGAGATTTCTGAGCCTAATTTGAGTGTGGCTCTTCAATATCTTACTGAGTTATTGGACAAAGGTTTGTCTTTCTCTTCCATTAAGATTCATGCTGCAGCAATTTCAGCTCACTATGATTGTGACCCACCATTGTTTTCACATCCTTTGTTCAAGCAATTTCTTAGAGGGGCAAAGAATATAAGACCCCCACGTAGAGCTCCTACTCCTGCTTGGGATCTCAATTTTGTGTTGGAGAAACTTACTCTACAACCTTTTGAGCCTCTTGGCTACTGCTGAACTGAAATACTTGTCATGGAAGACTGCTTTTTTGTTGGCCATTACTTCTGCAAGAAGGGTTTCTGAGTTGCAGGCCCTTATGGCGGTTGAGCCTTTTTTGATTTTTCATAAGGATAGGGTATCATTACGTACTAATCCTTCCTTTATGCCTAAGGTGGTTTCTAGTGTGGCTTTAAACCAAACTATTCATTTGCCTACTTGTTATGCAGATCCTCAAAATAAAGGGGAAAAGATTTTGCACACTTTAGATGTACACAGGCAATTGCGTTATTATTTAAGCAGGACTAAGGATTTTAGGCAGTCTCAGCAGTTGTTTGTTTCTTTTGCTTTGAGTTCGCAGGGCAAGCCTGTGTCAAAACAAACTATTTCTAGGTGGATTGGGTTTTGCATTGCATTTTGTTATTCCCATCATGGCAAGGAGATTCCAGCTGGGATTAGGCCTCATTCCACTAGGACTACTGCCACTTCAACAGCATTTCTAAGGGGGGTGGCAACTAAGGATATTTTGGAGGCAGCTACTTGGAGTTCAGTGCATACTTTCTCTAAGCATTATCACCTTCCTCTCTACTCTAAGTCTAGGGCTGGTTTTGCCACAGCTATTTTGCAAGGCATATTGTCAGCTCCTGCTTCTTTATGATTTGCCAGCCTCCCTTACCTCTGCTTTGGGATTCTACCCAATAGTTAGGACTGCAGCAATGTGGAATGAAGAACATAGTACAGTTTTGTACCTACCATTAATGTAGATGTTCGAGGATCCACATTGCTGCAGTCCAATTTACCCTCCCTCCTTCCCCTCTGTGTTTAGGGGTGGTTGTGTAGGTGAGGTTATATGCTGGTAATTTTGTATATATTGTACATATTTTTGGTGCAGGTATATTTGGCCTTGTCTTTTTAGGGTCTTCTGACATCTGGGGCAAGAAAAGACTGAGGATATGACGTCGGTCATGCGCATTAGTACCCTGAAGTACTGACGTCAGTCTAATGCGCCCTGACCGACGTCAGCCATATACTTTGGTATTCGGGCCGACTGGACAGCGGACTACCCAATAGTTAGGACTGCAGCAATGTGGATCCTCGAACATCTACATTTATGGTAGGTACAAAACTGTACTTTTCCAATGTGGCTCTTAACCAAACAGTTCATCTGCCAACCTTTTATCCAAATCTGCAGAACAAGGGAGAGGGAATTCTGCATTCCTTGGACGTACACAGACAACTAAAATTCTACTTAAGCAGGACTAAAGCTCTAAGAAAAACTGAGCAATTACTAGTGACATATGCTGCAGTATCAGAGGACAAGGCTATTACAAAGCTGACAATTTCAAAGTGGATAAGCCACTGCATCCGTTTCTGCTACTTACACCATGGTAAACCTGTGCCCAAGGGCATTAGGTCTCATTCCACCAGAGCTGCAGCTACTTCAGCAGCCTTTCTAAGGGGAGTACCAACCAGAGACATTCTAGAGGCTGCTACTTGGAGTTCTTTTCACACCTTTGCAAAGCATTATCATTTGCCTCTCTACTCTAAGTCCAGGGCAGGCTTTGCCACTGCAGTTCTGCAGGGCCTTATAGCCACTCCTAATGCTGTTTAGCTCCAGCCCCCCAA
The DNA here is from genome assembly GCF_019279795.1 of Protopterus annectens. NCBI lineage: Eukaryota > Metazoa > Chordata > Ceratodontiformes > Protopteridae > Protopterus > Protopterus annectens. Next base: position 929,086,741 of record NC_056733.1, on the reverse strand, counting down.
CCATAGCTTTGGGATTCTACCCAAATGTAATGACTGCAACAGTGAAACACGAAGAACATAGTACAGTTGTGTACACTTACCATAAATGTAGATGTTCGAGTGTATTCACTGTTGCAGTCCAGGTTACCCTCCCGCCATCCGCCTGTCATTCTGGAGTTTATCTTTCCTTCTCTATCTTCTACAACCTATGTGATGTATTTGCTTGTAGATGAAGGTAAAGTTTTTATATTGGTGTGTGTGTGTGTGTGTGTGTGTGTGTGTGTGTGTGTGTATGTGTATGTGTATATATATATATACATATATATACATACATATATATATACATATACATATACATATACATATATATATATATATATATATATATATATATACATATATATATATATATATATATAGGGAGCACCTGACATCTGGGGCAAGAAAAACTAAAGAAAATGGCGTGGACCGCATGTTTTGTACCCCTGACGTCATGGAAGAGGAGACAGCAACCGACGCAGGACCCAAGACTTTGGAATTCAGGCTGACTGAGGGCAACCTGCGAACAGATTTCCCAAATGTAATGACTGCAACAGTGAATACACTCGAACATCTACATTTATGGTAAGTGTACACAACTGTACTTTTTCCTTAGGACTAACCCTCCCTTTATGCATAAGGTGATGTCCAGTGTGTCTCCCAACCAATCTATCCATTTGCCAACCTTCTTCCCTAATCCTCAAAATAAAGATGAAAGGATCCTGCACTCCTTGGACACGCACAGACAACTCAGATTCTACCTTGATAGGACTAAGACCTTCAGGAAATCTGACCAGTTACTAGTCAGCTTTGCACCACGGGCAGAGGGCAAGGCCATTTCAAAGCATCCATTTTCCAAATGGATAGCACACTGCATCCATTTCTGTCTGCTACAAGCACCATGGGAAACCAACCCCTCAGGGGGGTCAGGACACACTCCACTAGGGCAACTTCCACCTCTACAGCATTCCTCAGGGGAGTCCCTTTGAAGGACATCCTGGAAGCTGCTACCTGGAGTTCTGTACACACCTTCACCAAACATTACCACCTCCCTATCTTTTCCAAATCCAGTGTGGTTTTGCAACAGCAGTCCTGCAAGGCATACTAGCTAGCCCAAACTCTTCTTGACTGCCTCCACCCTTCTTCAGCTTTGGGAATCTACCCAAGTGTGATGACTGCAACAGTGAAACACGAAGAACATAGTACAGTTGTGTACACTTACCATAAATGTAGATGTTAAAGTGTATTCACTGTTGCAGTCCTGGTTTCTCCCCCTCCAGTCCCCTTGTCTCTCTCTCTCCTCTCTATAGCTATAACTCACCCCCTTCAGGGATATTGGTATTGGTATTTACTTTTTACTGCTGTAGGTTTCCCCATCATAACTTAGCTCCCTATTTGGGGGGCTCCTGATATTTCGGGCAAGAAAATGTCGGCTGCCTGTTTTTATACCCCTGACGACCTGACATCAGTCCTGGAGCGACAGCAACTGACGCAGAAATACTAAGTCTCTGGTATTCGGGCCGACTGAGGGCTGTCTGCAGGTAGATAACCCAAATGTGATGTCTGCAACAGTGAGTACACTCTTAACATCTACATTTATGGTAAGTGTACACAACTGTACTTTCTGTAGTGTAGTGGTTATCACGTCTGTTTCACATACAGAACGTCCTGGATTCAGTCCCCAGTAGAACCATTGTCTTGGATGCACCCTTGTCACTCTGCCCTTTTCAGCACCAAGGTGGATGACGTTTTCAAGTCTCTCCAAAAAAGGAAAGAACTCAGACCTAAAGCATCTCCTTGTCTCCCCCAATCCCAGAGGTCTAAAGAAACTACCCAGCCAAGATTCAATTTATAAGGAAAATTTCTAGGCCCTCTGCCCCCTCCAGGTCTAGAAGACCCCACAAGAGACCTTCAACTCAGCCTAAGACTCCTCAGACCACTGCCCAGAGACCTCCCTTTCCAGAAAGGTCAGGCAGTGTCGGACTCTTCCTCTTCCCACCATACCTCTATCTTCCCATCTCTCTCACTGCCTCCCTGCTTGGGCCCAAGTGACATCCGACAAATGGATTTTGACCATCCTGAAGGAGGGGTTACTTCATGTCTTGCATCTAGTCTTCTCCAAGACTACCTATCCCCCTCCCCTGCAAAGGTCCCTCGAGGTCCTAAACAACCTTGTTACTTCAAGGCACCATAGAACTAGTCCCCCCCTCGGCTCAAGGGAAAGACTTCTACTCCAGAATTTTTCTGGTGACAAGAAGGAAGGACCACGGAGACCCATCCTAGATCTTTCCCTTCTCAACCTCTTCTTGAAGGTTCCCCTCCTTCAGGATGATAACACTACACATGCTCTTTCCCCTCATCCTTCCTCAGGCCTTCATGGTGACCCTGGACATCAAGGAGGCCTACCTGCATATTCCCATAAAATCGTCCTCCCGAAAATTCCTCCGATTCAAAGCAGGCCCTTCTCATTTTCAATTCTGTCTGTGCCTTGCCTTTTGGACTCTCCCCTGCACCAAGGGTATTTACAAAATGCCTAGCCCTGGTCATTGCTTACTGCAGCACAAGAGGAATACAAATTTTCCCAAATCTAGACTACCTTCTCATTCAAGCAGCAGACAGACAAACTCTCCTCACCCACACACAGGAGCTCCTACTACAGTCTCTAGGGTTCCTCATAAACTTCCCCAAATCCCAACTAAATCCTACACAAGACATTCTTCCTAGGATGCAGTATCAGGACAAACCTCACGATGGCCTTCTTACCGGAGGATAAAGTACTTCCCTTGAGCCACCATCTACAGCTGTCCTCTTCTCACCCGTCCTGCCTGCGAGGGAATTCCTCAGACTTCTTGGGTACATGGGGAAGCTACTATTCCCATGCTACCCCTGGCAAGGCTACACATGAGGATAATGCAGTGGTATCTACACTCAGTATGGACCCAGCACTCACACCCCCCTCCAGTTCAGCATCCCACCCTCCCCTTCCTCCACCAAGAACTGAAGTGGTGGCTGGCCCAGGTTATCCAAAACCTGGGCCTCAGTCTGCAAATGCCCTCCCCTTCCCAAACCATTGCACACAGCCATGTCAGATCTAGGGTGGGGGGGCGACTCTGGACACAAGAAAGGTGCAAGGTTTGTGGACAGACCAACACAAACACTGTCACATCAATATCAAGGAAGTGTTAGCCATTCTTTTTGCCCTGCAGGCTTCCAGACTTTTCTGAGAGAGGGCACCCTAAAGATCTTCATAGACAGCACCACAGTGAATGTGGTACCTTAACAAGCAAGGAGGAATGAAGTCCTGTCTCCTCTGCAGCCTAGCTCTATAGGTATGGGATCTGGCTATCTCCCAGAGGATTTCCCTCCCGGCAGTCTACATCCCATTCCAACACAATTGTCAGGCAGATTGTTTTAGCAGAATCACCTCAGACAGTCACGAATGGATGCCGTCAAGGGATGTTTTCCTAGGTCTGACCCACAGGTGTGGCATTCTACAGATAGACCTGTTCGCCTCCTCCACAAACAGGCAACTCCAGAGCTATTGCTCCAGAACTGACAAACCAAAGGCACTGCAAACATATGCCTTCTTAATGTCTTGGAAGAGGAGATACCTGTACCCCCCCCCCCCCCATTCAGTGTGTCCTACTGAAAATTCAGCAGGACTCACCAAAAATCTTGTTGGTGACTCCCTACTGGCCAAGGCAGCACTTATCCGCTACTTCATCTCTCCAAGGGCATTCACCACAAGGTACCCCCACTCTGTGGATCTACTCACACAGCGCAAGCTGACACAGATTCACCCACAGTTGAGATCCCTGCACCTCTCCTTATGGCTGATAGGATTCTGATTCCCTTCAAACACAGGAAACCCAACACAAGGAAATCTTTTCTCTTGAAATGGAGAGGTTTTCTATCTGGTGTCTCAAAAGACAGTTGGAGCCACTGGACAGTGACCTGCCTCTGATTCTGTCCTACCTGTGTGAATTCCTGAAGACATGCTTGTCTTACTTCTCCTTAAAAGCACACCTGTCTGCCATTTCTACCTGCTTGCCTACAAAACCACTGCTAGCTTCCAGACTTCCAGCCAGGCTGTTCCTAAAGGGTGTCCAGAAAACCGACCCTCATTCCTGGGACCTTAACTATGTCCTAGAAAAACTCGCTCTGCCACCCTTCGAGCTGTCTTGGAATTTTGCACTTGCAGACGGTACTACTAGTACCTGTTACATCAGCCGGGAGAGTCTCGGGGCTCCCTCAGCATTAATCCTTCATTCACTCCCAACATGGTCAGTCAGGCTACTCACCTTCTCTCCAAACCCTTAGGGAAGACGGTGTGAGAGGACTACACTCCCTAGACGTCCAAATGCAACTTTGATTCTATTTGCATAAGACCAAGCCTTTACGCAAATCAGACCAGCTGCTTGTTTCCTTCCACCCCAGGGCTCTGGGGAACATTGTGGGAAAGCAAACAAGTTGTTCTTGGATTGCTAGAGCCATTTCCTTTTGTTAGACACACTATGGAAAGACACTGACAGGCAACGTCAGAGCCCATTCCACAAGAGCCATGGCTTCCTCAAGAGCCTTTTTTAAAGGCCTAGACACCAACTCCATTCTGGAAGCAGCTACATGGTCCTCTGTGCACACTTTCACCAGACAATAAGTTGGACCACATCTCCAGGGCCAGGGCAGGATTTGCCAGGCTATCCTGCATGGGTTTCTGCAATCTTCATCCAGACCTCTTCCCAGCCAGCAGTGAGCTTTTGTACTCACCCACTAGTGAATACTGCAACAATGGAATAGAAGGACATAGAAAAGTTGTGTAAAATCTTACCATGACCATAGATGTCCGTCCTCTTCCATGTTGTAGTATTCCTTCCCTCCCCCCATCCCCCTCTTATCCTTGCACTTGCTGTCCTCTGCTTCTGTACAGGCTAGGCCATCAGGACTGGTTCCGTCTGTGGCTTCCTTGGTTCTGAGGGCCGGTGCGCGCAAACGTCACATTTATGGCCCACGTACCTGCCAACACGTCAGACGTCTGCACCATCAGGGACTGGAAAAGCTTTGGAAACCTGGCTGGACAAGCTGATCGGAAGAAGGATAAACCCACTAGTGAATAATGCAACATGGAAGAGAAGGGCATCTATGGTTCTGGTAAGATTTTACGCAACTTTCCTTTCTGAATGTTTAGGTGATTTTTAGGTAAGGACAAGAAATTGTTGGTGATGGCCAACTAGATGCCCACTTTAGATGTCTGGGAAGTGGGACACACAAGCTTCAGTGCAAGTGAAGGGGGGAAGAGTTCAAACTAAGGCCAGATAAAGGACTTCACTTGTAGCAAAAGACACCCCCCCCCCCCCCACATTTAAAGAATGACCACAGCAGTGACTGAGCTCAGTCTGCAGTTAGGCTAAGTTGTGAACGCACTTGTGTTCTTTCTACGATTGTTCATTGCAGCACCCCTACTTCAAACAACCCATGAGTACTGGTTAATGTTTTGCTTAAATTGTCTGAAATTGTATTCGATGTATAAGCTCATAGCTGAGCCTTTTTATTGCAGCTTTTCTTCATTTGATATGTTTATGAGAACTGTAACATTTCTTTTTTTCCCCTACTTTAGGGTGAAGAAGAGGCTGGTAGTAGTAGTACGACAGATGAAGAGAGCTTGAAAACTTTGAAGCAGCAGGAAGAAGTATTCAGAAATCTGGATGCACAGTATGAAATGGCACGATCACAAACACACACACAGAGAGGCATGGGACTGGGTTTCTCTTCTATGAGAGGAATGGATGCAATTTGATAACTTTCTCCAATGAATGTATTTTGTCAGGAATCACTGCTGCAGACTCTCCTGTCCAGGCTTCATCTTCTACTTTCAGATCACTTACCAGATAAGCTAGCATTCTAGCTTGCATGGTTGAAGTTATTTATTAAAAAATACAAAAAAAAGACTGTAAATAAGAGTTGGATTAGTTCTGATGATGATGGAATTTCAAGTGGATTCTGCACACCTCCATTTTACTGAGACTTTACCGAAGGAAATTTCTGGTCAAAACTACAAAGTCTGCTTTAATACTGTGAGGAAGCAGACTTTGGGGAAAAGAACTCTATTCATGTTAATAGTTCATGGTCACTGTCTTGTGTACTGGCTTTTGTACTAAAAACTTGTACAGTTGTCTTCATTTCTTGAAAAAGAGTATAACCTGTGTAGCTGTTATCTGAAGGCCAGACTAGGCACATCTTGTTCTGTTTAATAAAGCTGGGTTTTTTTGTTTATTTTTTCCATTGTGAATGAATTGCCTGTACACACCTGTATTTTGGAGATGTTTCTCATAAGGATCCCTGCTGTAGTTTAATTTTGTATACATGGAAGTTGGCTACAGATGGGTGATCTATCTTCTGGCCGGACTTCTGTTGGACTCCCCCAGAACTTGATTGTTTTATCCCCACAATGAAGACCTCTGGGAGTACAGTCTCCACCATCTTTGGTGCTCGTGTAGTTTTGTTTAGTCTTCTTGGAAGAAGTATTGAGCCCTAAGTCTTCCAGATGACCTCAAAAGTAAAATAATGTGCACCCTTTAGGGAAGTCATCCCCCCGTTCATTCACTCACACTCTGTCTCTGTATTTCTCTTGGTCTAATCTTTTTTTTTTTTTTCCTCCCCCAAGCACCTTTATTGAATTATCACTTGTGGCATAGACACATTTACATTCTTTCTTGGTGTAATCTTGTGATTTATTGCAGTGTTACATGTTGTACTACTTATTCAGATTTGTTTTTCTTTTGTTTGAGGTTAATGTCCCCAGAAGATAAGTCCACAAACATTCATCTGTGCTAGAGAGGGTAGAGTCCCAGCTACACAGCCTTTTAGCCTATGAAAAAAACTCCCCCGTTTTCTTCTGTGAACTCCCAAGACATTTTAACAAAAAAAAAAGTTCTGCTTCAGCATAAATACTGTTTAGAAAGCTTTCAAATGTTCAGAAATTCATGTTTATAAATAGTACCAAATAAAATGTGTTGACTGAATAAATTATGCAGCCCCACGCTGAAGCAAAGTACTGAAAGGCTTTAAAGCAAAAAGTATTAGTCGCTTCTTATAGTACTTAAAGCCATATGTAGGTCACGAGTACGTCATTTGACTGTATGTAATCAGGAATAAGTGTGCACTAAAAGTTACTGTCTTGCTGGGGGAAGGTTAATTGAAAACCCATCATTTAATTCTATACTATGAGAGGTATTAAGTTCACATTGCCGCTTAGACTTTACAAAAATCATTCCCAGTATCATGCTCCTGTACATCATTTCTAGACTTTGAAACTAATTCAGCTGCAGGATTGGTGGCAGAACTGTTTGTGCAGTGCACTGGATGGGCTGTGTTCCCTTGGATCTGTGAAGTGTTGAATAATCCTGTTACTTAAGATTACTTCCCCCAAAAAATAAGGGTTGAAACTGCACGCTGTTTATTTGATGTGTCAGCTGCTGTTTCCTTAAAAAAAAGTGTTTCATGGTTAACAAATATATTGATATCGACAGAATCACATATGCTCAGTATACAGCAGTTGCAGTGCTGTTTGTATTCATTTTGCTGAAATCATAGGCGCACACATTACTGTTCACTGTTACAGTAATGGAAACAAATGAGGACTTGCACTGCACAACGCCTGCCTGACTTGCAGAGCTTTTCATGCTTTACCTTCTCCTTGGGAGCACGCTTGGCTAGTCAAGAAGTCAGCATGTCTGTGGTGTGTAACAGCCGTCCAGTCCATCTTTAAGTAAGAATCATTGTAGGGATTGTTAATGGCAGATTTATTTAGGTGTCCGTTTCTGATATAACTAACGGCTGCATTAGTTCCAGGAAGTGGATCACGCTTAATGTTTATGATTTGTCGTTTGTCTGGTCAAGAGCAAGAAGTGCCCGGTTGTCCGTAATATTAATCCTTTAAACAAAGGACCATAAAGCATAGGATGGATCTTTTTATAGGAGAACTTACCACAGAATAGGTTGTGCAGTCACCTTTTCACAGTGTTGTCAGCTTATTCATACTTTGACCTTTCATGCAAAAATTAGCAAAACTCTTGACAAATACCAAATGGAGAAAAAAATATGGAAGGCTGATGTCACTGTGTTGGAATTGGATAGTGCCCCCCCCCCCCCATTCCACTGTCAGACTCCACTTCTAAGGAGTCCCATTCACAAACCCCTGTACCTGGTGTTGGTTGCTGCCAAATCTTGTTGTGCAACCCCAGTACAGACAGAGGCGCTGTTAGTCCAGATCATGAGTTTGTGAGGTAAAACCACCTGTTTGTAGTAAAGCTTCTCTACATACCTCTAAATGTTCTTTGTGCAAGTCTATGCTGTACTCATTACCTCAAATCTCTTACGATCATAGGAAATACAAGGCAACTTGGTCTTACAGCCAAGTTCACCATACCAGTACCCAACCTCAAACTGTACCTCCTCTCTTGAGGAGGGCAAGGCCAGTAAAGCCTGGTGGGATTTGAGTACCTATCTAGTCATCCATTTCCCATCTGAAGGAAGATAATGTATCAAATTGCTTAATTTCTAGAGAGAGAGTTTCAGAGGGGGGAAGGTGTTTTGTGGTTTACCCCTGTCCCCACCATTTTTTTTCCTTCTGCTAGTAAAGATTTAGTTCACGTGTTCTGGTATTTGTGGGACTATTCAGATCGTGGGAAACAAAAGATCCTGGATCACCGGGATGTTCTTCGTGTTTCACTGTTGCAGTCATTACATTTGGGTAATCTGCTGGCAGGTTGCCCTCAGTCGGCCTGATTAACAAAGTCTTGGGTCCTGCGTCAGTTGCTGTCCCTTCTTCCATGATGTCAGGTCGTCTGGTATAAAACATGCAACGGTTCCTAATAGCCTGGAAGGCAAGGCAGGATCTCCCCTCAGTAATATAAAAGACACTCTGGTCTTTTCTGCTAACTTGGTGTTGTTGAGCCAGTGATGATTATAGTTAGGAACTTCTGGGGGCATTTCTCGTTGCTTGATATGTCTGACAAGGTATATGGAGACATTGCATTCATTAGTTGATCTAATGAGTGCTGAATATACTGAGACAATTACCTTTTTGGATCTGGAACATAGCCCAGTTGACTGCCACAGGGATAAGAAGGACTAATGTCGTCATGTGACAGAGGAAATTAATCGAAGCACCAAGGTCTCTAACGTCTCATTCTGAACTGAAGTATTTTTGATGTTCGTCGTGTTTCACTGTTGCAGTCATTACAATTGGGTTATCCTGCTGGCAGGCTACCCGCAGTCAGCCTGAATTCCAAAGTCTAGGTCTGGCGTCGGTTGCTTTCACCTCCTCCCTGACGTCAGTGCACCAGGGGTATAAAAGATGCAGTCGACGCCATCTTCTTCAGTCTTTCTTGCCACGCGGTGCCCGAAGCAAAAGCAGTTCGCTAGTGCCGGTCGGCCGACTCCTGAGATTTTCAAATTCGAATTTCAGATCCGAAGTCTTCATTAAAAGCTAAGTACCCTGTTAGGGAAACTTTTTTCTTGCTCCAGACTGATGTCAGAAAAAGTTAATTGTATTTCTTGTGGGAAGCAAATACTTCATAAGGATTTTCATTCTTACTGCATTCCTTACCTAGGCCCTGAACACGACGTTGCTAGTTGTCGGTTTTGTGCTAGATTTAACCAACGCACTATTAAGCGTAGGTACGATTTTGCATTTCATTACTTTGGCAGAAGATTTAATTATATAATGCCGTCGGAACAGCCGACTACCAGAATTTACAAAAAACACAAGGAAAAAGTGGAGGACAGGCATCCGAGGTCCAAAGATGACGATGAGGCTTCTTCTAGGCCAGTCGCCGGTTCTCAGTGAGGCGCTTTCGCAGCCCCTGACGACCACTACTTTAGAGTCGCAGGCCGATACCGACTCCCACGTGGAGTCAACCAGGCCTGCAGAAACTCAAGGTATTGGACCTTCGGAAACCATTCCCTCAGATGGGTCCAGAGCCGCTGAGCAGGCATCTGCTTCTGAGGGTGTTTTCAGACCTACACAGTTATGTTAAAACTACTTCAGCTACAAAGGCAAAGACTAAAGCAGCTTTAAAGACAAAGAAACAAGTACAACAGCCCCATGGACAGGCCTCTATGCCTAAAAAACAGATGCTCAAAATGGCCGAAGACCTAATTACTTTGATCAGGGGTTCTCATCCCCCCTCCTGACAAGAGGCCTAGGCAAGAGGTAGAATATGAATCTTCAGATCAGGTTTCCATTTCATCTGTTTCCTCTTTTGATCAGGAATACTCTCTTCCTCCTTATGAGGATTCTGATGCAGAAGAGTCTATCCCCTCAGCTTCTCCTCCTGAGGATTATTCTTTTGGGGAAACGCTGCATACCATGAGGGAGCATTTCCACTGGGAGAGCCAAGATTATTCAGAATCTAAGAAAAGGCTCAGAGACTTTCTTTTACTGCCTCAGCACAGGCCCCTGGCTATTCCACCTGTACTAGACGTAGATGTATTTTCAGAGTCCAGTCTGACTCCAGACTCCTTACCTCCAGCTCCTGTTAAACCAGACAGGTACTGCAGGGTCCCAGACTCCCACAAATTTCTTTTTAAAAACCCTGCTGCTGACCCAGAAACCATCTCTCAGGGTCCCAAGGGGGTCAAGGCTTCCACTGCAAAAAACCCTACCCCCTCTGACAGATTCCAGGGCACTGGACAGATGGTGAAAAAAGATTTACACTTCTGCTACCTTGGCTATAAGGGCTTTAAATTGTCAGTTTCACATGCTTAAATATCAGCAATACCTTATGTCACTGCTTAAACAGAAAATGTTGACAAATTCTGAATGTGCAGAAAATAAAGAAATACAGGATTTATTGCATGCAGCTGAACAAGTTGGAAAGCATACTTTACAATGTGGTTTTGATTCTTTGGAGGCCTCTTGCAGAGCCGCTGTTACGGGTTCTGTCATTAGGAGGCATGCTTGGTTTAAGGAACAGAATCTGCCAATTCATGTTAAAGCAAAATTATTAGATGCTCCATTACAGCATGATACCTTGTTTGGTGTTAAAGCAGAAGGTGTTGAAGAAAATGGAGGACAAACCCAAATCTATGCAAACAGTTAATGATTTCTTACAGGTACAGCCTCCAAGATTTAGCAGACACTGGCTTACAAAGAACTGGTCCTTTCTTTCCAGTGTCGGACAGGCCACAAAGAGACAGATACAGAAGCCCTAGAGGTAGATCCCAGCCCCAAGGCTCATACAGGTCTAAACAATGGGGTGCTAATACCTCCAAAAGCGGAGAAGACAAATCACAGCCATACAGAAAGTAGTCCCATTGACTTCCCCCTGCCAGTGCCAAACACTTAATCTTCTGGCAGCACCTTTAGGGGGAAAACTTAGCACTTTTTTTCTCAAAACTGGCACCTAATCACCCAGGACAAATGAGTCTTGAGCATAGTGTCACAAGGCTACAGGTTCCACTTTCACACCATGCCAAGGGCAAACTGTATGCCAGACCTGCCAAAAAATCAATGGGCAGAGGCACAAAAACAATTTTCATCCCTCATGGACATGAGGGCCATTCAGCAAGTACCACAACAAGAACAGGGACAAGGATTTTACTCAAGACTTTTCTTGCTGCCCAGAAAGGACAAAGCCTTGAGGCCAATACTAGACCTATCTGTTCTAAACACATACCTGGATATTCCAAAATTCAAAATGTTGACTCTGCAGCAGCTTCTGCCCATGCTGGGCAAGAAGGCTTGGCTTGTAACTTTAGACCTAAAAGAGGCATACCTGCATGTTCCAACCAGACAGTAATGCAGAAGATACCTCAGATTCATAGCTGGCTCAATGGCACTGCCAATTCTCTGCACTGCCCTTTGGCTTATCTACTGTGCCCAGGGTCTTCACAAAATGCCTGGCACCAGTAATTGCTTTTTGCAGACAAAGAGGAATACAAATATATCCTTACTTGGACGACTGCTTTATTCAAGCAGAGAACAATGACATACTACTACAGCATCTGGCATTTGTAAAAAGATTATTAACATGCCAAGGGTTCACAGTAAATGAAAAGAAATCAAAACTTGTGCCCTCTCAAGAGATAATATTCCTGGGTGCAAGTTTAAATATAACTGCCCAGATGGCTTCTCTTGCCAGACAAACAAAAGCAACTGACTACTTATTTCAAAAAGTTGGCGACAAACACCCAGTTAACTGCAAGAAAAATTCTGCAGGCTTTGGGCTTCATGGCATCCTGCATTCTGTTAATTCCATATGCAAGACTACATATGAGGAAATTACAATGGTATCTAAAAAGTGTTTGGACTCTTTGCCACAGCCTGGAAGCAATATTTAGACTCATTCCCTGCCTGCAACAGGAGTTTCGATGATGGGCAAAGGCCTGTCACTCCTATCACTACAACACGGGGCAGCCATTCACCATACCTCCAGCCAGGCAGACATTGACAACAGATGCATCGGATTATGCCTGGGGGACCCACATGGCAGGAAGATGTATTCAGGGCTCATGGTCCGCAAACCAAATGCATCTACTTATCAACCAAAAAGAGATGCTAGTTGTTCAAAATGCCCTGACAGCCTTCAAGGACCTACTTCATCCAAGACAACTACTGATAAGGACGGACAATACTACAGTTATGTGGTACATAAACAAGCAGGGAGGCACACATTCCTACCCCCTTTGCAGACTAGCCATGACTTTGTGGGACACAGCATTGACTTACCAGGTACATCTGCAAGCACAATTCCTGCCAGGAAGAATAAATACTCTGGCAGACGAACTAAGCAGAAAACTCATGGATCCCCACGAGTAGAAATTGGATCCACAAGTCTTCAACATGATAACAAGGAATTGGGGATGCCCGGACATAGATCTATTTGCCTCTCCTCACAACTGCCAACTACAGAGATTCTGCACAAGGACTTATCACAAGCAAGCATGGAAAGTGGATGCTCTATCTTTCAGCTGGAAAAACTTAGCAGTATATGCCTTTCCCCCACTGCCTCTCCTCCCCAAGGGTACTCCTAAAGGTCAGACAAGAGAAGCCAAAATTGATATTGATTGCCCCAGACTGGCCCCGCCAGCACTGGTACCTAATCCTCAGGAACTTGACTCAATGCCCAGCATGGGTATTCCTCACTTACTGACCCAACAAAACAATCAGATCCTACACAGCCAACTCAGGACCTTAAATCTGGCAGCATGGCGGATAATGTAGCTTTTCAAAACACGCCTCTCACTAAAGGTGTGAGGGATGTTATTTTGGAATCCAGGAGGCCCAGTACAAGAAAATCTTATGCAGAAAAATGGAAGAGATTCTGTGCTTGGAACCAGGCACAAGGCATTAACATGATTGTTCCAAATATCCCTCAGATTTTACAATACTTAACTGAGATGCTGGACAAAGGCCTATCCTTTTCATCAATTAAGATTCATGCCTCTGCCATTTCAGCTCACTACAATACAGAGCCACCTATTTTTTCTCATCCTTTAAGGCAGTACCTCAGAGGAGCCAAAAACATACGACCTCCAAGGAGATCACCAATACCTGCATGGGACCTCAATTATGTCTTGGAAAAGCTCACTCTGCCTCCTTTTGAGCCAGCCGCTACAGCTAACATAAAATTTTTATCATGGAAAACAGCTCTGCTCCTAGCAATAACCTCTGCAAGACGAGTCGCAGAGCTATAGGCACTCATGGCTGTGGAACCTTTTATCATTTTTCATCCAGGTAGGGTTTCTCTAAGGGCAAACCCCACATTTATGCCTAAGGTAGTGTCCAGTGTGGCCCTCAACCAAACTATTCATTTGCCTACCTTTTAATCCAAACCCGCAGAGTAAGGGTGAGAAACATCTGCATTCTTTGGACATACACAGACAACTGCGCTTCTCCTTGGACAGAACCAAAGCTTTCCGAAAGACTGAGCAATTACTGTTAGTATATGCTGCAGGATCACAAGGAAAGCCTATCTCAAAGCAGACTATTTCCAAGTGGATAGGTCACTGCATTCGTTTATGCTATTCTCAACATGGCAAATCAGTGCCTAAGGGCATTAGGTCACATTCAACCAGAGCAGCAGCCACTTCAGCAGCCTTCCTCAGAGGAGTGTCAACCAAAGACATTTTAGAGGCTGTGACCTAGAGTTCAGTGCATACTTTTACAAAGCACTACCACTTACCACTCTACTCCAAATCCAGGGCAGGCTTTCCCACTGCAATCCTGCAGGGCCTCATAGCTGCTCCTAATTCTATTTAGTTCCAGCCTCCCAACCTTAGCTTTGGGATTCAACCCAATTGTAATGACTGCAACAGTGAAACATGATGAACATAGTACAGTTGTGTACCTACCATAAATGTAGATGTTCGAGTGTATTCACTGTTGCAGTCCAGGTTACCCACCCGCCATCCCCCTTTTCTTTGCTGGACCATATCTGTACTTCACTATTCTTTACAACCTATGTGGTGTATTTGCTTGTAGATGAAGGAAATTTGTTACTTGTGGCATGCATGCTTTATAGACATATTTTTAGCCTACCCTTTTGGGGGCACCTGACATCTGGGGCAAGAAAAACTGAAGAAGATGGCGTGGGCTGCATCTTTTATACCCCTTGGCGCACTGACGTCAGGGAGGAGGCGACAGCAACCGACGCTGGACCTAGACTTTAGAATTCAGGCTGACTGCGGGTCGCCTGCCAGCAGGATAACCCAATTGTAATGACTGCAACAGTGAATCCACTCAACATCTACATTTATGGTAAGGTACACAACTGTACTTTGTGTGCCTGGGTGAGAGGTGGTTTATCAAGTGCGACTGAAATACACTTTTTTGCATTTAATCTAAGCCTGTTGATGCTTACCGCAGCAGATGTTTACAAATGTCAGAGACTTCATATGGATCACTGCTACAGAACCTATGCTACATGGGTTTGTATCTTGCCATGGATGTAACAGCTGTCCAGCTTCAAAGCTTCAGACGCCTTCCATGCACACACACAGTTTGAGCTGATCTGACTAAAGGAGAGGTTTGGGCACCAAGCCTTAAGTGATTTCCTGCTGCCAAAGAATATTCCTCTATAGGCTTCTGGGATCAAGTTCTATGGTAAAAGTTGCTGTTTTGAGGGCTGAGGGTAAGTGTTTAAAGTGCCTTTTATGGTGCTTTTATGGAGAGAGTTTTTTTTTAAAGAATTAACCTGTTTTACCAACTACTGCTGCTAGGCTTCCCCGGGAGTCTGGCACATTTTTGGCTTAACTTTGAAACAACATACCAAAGCAAGTTGCTAAAGTACTTCAGCTGCAGTTGAGCGAATCTGCAGTGGCCCAAGTTGATTGCTTGAACCCGTCATCTTTTCCTTGTGTCCCACTGGTGTAGTGGGGACAAAATGGACTTGAGGTTGGTATGTCCACTGCAGCTGTGGAGTCACCTTGGTGCACGAGGGAGAGAAACTTGATCCTGGGAGGAGGGCAGGAAATGACACTGTGTTGTAAGAAGGCTGTGTCCAGCCTTTAGGAGGTCTTTGATGGCAATTCTGCCTGTTTTTTAAAATACTCTTGCCAAAAAGAAAAAAAAACTTGCACTTCTCCAAAATCTATCAAAAAAGCATGTTTATGCCTTTCATTGTATCACTGTTGCAATATCTGAATACTCTGGCCAAGGTACCAAAGGCAAAAAAAAAAAAACCTTCCTTATGTTCTATACGTCTGGCATGTGTCCTCAGCCTGCAGGTGTAGATGTACATGTAGGATCCACATACCTTATTGCTAGTTTGAATACAGAAGCTTTGATAAAGTCTTTGAGTACCCAGAGCCAGATCATGGTCAAATGGAGCCCTAGACAGGGTAATGGACCAGGACTCCCCTACCCTTGCAGCCATTCCATCCATAACCTATTTTTTCCCATTTTTGCATATGGGGTTAGGGTGTCACTTCAATGACCATCATCTACAGCCAGGATTTACACTGCCAGGTGGCTGGCCCTGCAGAGGTAGATGTAGTTCATGTTTCACTGTTGCAGTCTTCACACTTTGGTTATCTGCCTGCAGGTATCCTTCAGTCGGCCCGAATACCAGAGACTTAGTATTTCTGCATTGATTGCCGTCACTCCAGGACTGATGTCGGGTATAAAAACAGGCATGTGAGGAGCCCGTAGCAGAAGCAGTTCGCACGACTGCCGGTCGACCGCTACCTGAGTTTTTCGTTTACGAATTGAATCATCCTGAAGTCTTCTAAAGCTAAGTACCCCGTTGGGGATCCTTTTTTATTGCTCTGATGTCAGAAAGTCAACAATTGTCTTGCCTGTGGAAAGCAAATACCACATAGAGATTTTCATTTTTACTGCATCACCTGTCTAATTAGGCCCAGACCACGACATACCTCGCTGTTGGTTTTGTGCCTTGTTCAACACCCAAACCATCTATAGTCGTGCCCTTTTTGTCACTAAATACTTTCATTCTCTATCTCTGTATTCTGAAATGGCTTTGGTTAGCCATCCGACTACCTATATTCCAAAAAACCATAAGGATAAAGACAGACCGCACAAGTCCAAAGCTGCCGACGCTTCTGTTAAGCTAGTCGCCAGTCCACCGGTACTCTGAGGTGCTTTTGCAGCCTCTGATGCCCACCTCAGTGTATTCTCAGGCCTCTACCAAGACCCGTTCAGAGTCTGGTATGCCACGAGACTACTTTTCTTGTATGGGATGTCTCTACCTTGGATGGGTCCGGAGCTGGTGAGCAGGCACTGGCTTCTGAGAAAGTACTTTGCATTACGGATGTTCGACATAAACCGACAACGACTTTCGCGTCTTCAGTTCTGTCTAAAACTACTGAGTTTCTAAGGCCAAGAGTAAGCACTATGCCTAGAAAACCAAAGACCAAAGCACCATGTTCATTGTGCATACAGCTGCAGTAATCACAGATGGGTTTTCAGCCGTCAGGCGGTCCCTCGGTCAGCCGAATTCCAAAGTCTTGGTCCGGCGTCGGTTGTCGTTGCTTACTCTTCCGACGTCAGGAAGGCCAGAGTATAAAAGACACAGCAGACGCCATGTTCTCCAGTCTTTTTTGCCGCGCGGTGCCCGAAGCAGAAGCAGTTCGCAAGTGCCGGTCGGCCAGCTCCTGAATTACGAAAATAATTGGAACCGAAGTCTTCATTAAAGCTAAGTACCCCGTTGGGGAACCTTTTCTTGCCTCAGACCGATGTCAGAAAAAGTTAATAATTGTATTTCTTGTGGGAAGCAAATACCGCATAAGGATTTCCATTCCCTTTGCATACCTTGTTTGGGCCCAGACCACGACGTCTCGGGCTGTCGCTTTTGCGCTACCTTCAATAAACGCACTATCAAGCGTTGGGCGGAGTTCGCCCAACACTACTTTGGCAAAGCTTTTGACTATAAAATGTCATCGGACACTCCGACTACCGTTTTGCCCAAAAAACGCAAGGAAAAGGACCAACACGCGAGGCCCTCGTTCCCCGCCGACACCACGCCAAAACAGGCTACACGTGGTCCGGTACTCAGCGAGACGCCTTTGCAGTCCCTGACTACCGACGACACTCCTTTGGCGGTGTCCTCTGTACCCGAGACCGCTGGGTCCTCGGCCCTTTCCCAGACTACAACCGAAGCCCTTGCTATTGTCGAGCCTACTAATGTGGACAGGTCCACTTCCACCCATGGTGTATTTAGGCCCTCATCTGCTTTTTCAATTAAGGCCTTTACTAAATCCAAAGCAGCCAGGCATCCCACGAGGCCTGTTCCACAGGGCCCATCTCCTGGACACATGCCTAAGAAACAGATGCTCAAAATGGCTGAGGATCTAATTACTCTTATCAGAGGTTCTTAGCCCCCTCCTGACAAGAGGCCCAGAGTGGAGGAAGAATGTCATTCATCTGATCAGGGATCCATTTTATCAGAACATTCTGATGCAGCGGAACAATCTTACTCTCCTTTTGAGGATTCGGATGCAGAACAGTCCATCCCTTCTGTATCCCCTCCTGAGGATTTCTCTTTTGGGGAAACCTTGCACACCTTGAGGGAACACTTCCATTGGGAAGGCCAAGACTTTTCAGATTCCAAGAAAAGGCTTAGGGAATTTCTTTGGTTACCTCAGCATAGGCCTCTGGCTATACCCCCCCGTTTTGGATGTTCTAGATGTCTACTCGGAGGCTTGCCTTAACCCTGATTCTCTGCCTCCTGCACCAGTAAAACCTGATAGGTATTACAGAGTACCCAGTTCTCACCAATTTCTCTACAAAGGCCATAATGCTGACCCTGAAACCATTTCACAAGGCCCCAAGGGATTAAAGGCCTCCACTGCCAAGAATCCACTTCCTGCAGAAAGGGAATCCAGATCTCTAGAAAGGTGGGGTAAAAAGGTATATACCTCGGCCACCCTAGCCATGAGGGCCTTAAACTGTCAGTTTCATATGATTAAATATCAACAGTACCTGTTATCACAATTAAGGAACAAAATGTCTCAACCTGAACAACCAAATTTAAAAGAGTTACAGGATATGATGCATAGTGCGGAGCAAGTGGGTAAACACACCTTACAATGTGGTTATGATGCCCTAGAGGCTTCGAGTAGAGCGGCTGCTACAGGATCAGTGATTTGCAGGCACGCCTGGCTTAGGGAACAAAATTTACCTGACCATGTGAAAGCTAAACTTCTTGATGCTCCTTTACAAAAAGATGTACTATTTGGTACTAATGCTGAGGAGATACTACGGAAAATGGAAGAAAAAGCCAAATCTATGCAAACGGTCAAAGCTTTATTACAGGTTCAACCACCACGTTTTAGTAGAAATTGGCCTTCAAAAAACTGGTCCTTTCCAGCCACTGACAAGCCCCAAAGAGGCAGATACAGACGCACAAGGGGCAGAGGGCAATCACAAGGATCATATAGAGGCAGACAATGGCAATCTACAGCACCAAGAGGTGGTGAAGATAGTGCACAACAATACAGGAAGCAAACCCAATGACTCCCTCATTTCCATGCCAAGCAAGTTTCAGCTGACAGCACCTTTGGGAGGGAAACTAGCATTATTTGCCAGCAATTGGCATATTGTCACAACAGACAAATGGATATTGGACATTATAAACAGAGGCTACAAATTTCACTTTCACACTCTTCCAAAAATGAGAGGCATGCCAAACCTGCCACAAAATCAAAGGGCAGAGGCACAATTACAAATTTCAAAGCTCCTAAAAATGAGAGCTATACAAAAGGTACCTAAGCACCAACAAGTTCAAGGTTTTTATTCAAAACTCTTTCTGGTACCAAGAAAAGGAACCGACGGGAGACCCATTCTGGACTTATCCATCCTAAACACATTTCTGCTCGTACCAAAATTCAAGATGCTCACATTACAGCAACTTCTTCCCATGCTGGGCAAGGAGTTTTGGCTGGTAACATTGGACCTCAAGGAGGCATACCTGCATGTCCCAATCAGACAAAGCTGCAGAAGATACCTCAGATTTCTTGCAGGTTCAATCCACTATCAATTCTCTGTATTGCCCTTTGGCTTATCTACTGCGCCCAGAGTATTCACAAAGTGCCTGGCAACAGTGATTGCCTACTGCAGTCTTCAAGGGATTCAAATTTACCCTTATCTGGACGACTGCCTGATCCAAGCGGACAGCAAACACATACTACTGGAACATCTGGCATATGTGACACGGTTACTGCTTTCTCTGGGATATACCATCAACAAGGAGAAATCAAGGCTAACACCATCTCAGAAAATAACCTTCCTGGGTGCCAGCTTGGACACAAACACCCAGATGGCATATCTTACGCTAGAAAAACAAGGGCAACTATCTCAGTACTTCAAAACACTAGCAAAAAGTACCAGGCTTACTGCAAGGAAAATCCTGCAGGCTCTGGGATTCATGGCATCTTGCATTCTTCTAATCCCATGTGCAAAATTGCATATGAGGAAACTTCAATGGTACCTAAAAAATCTATGGTCTCAACACAGTCACAGTTTGGAAGCAATTATACCAATAATCCCATGCTTGCAAAAAGAATTTCTATGGTGGGTCCAAGCATGTCAAGTAAACACAGGCCTTCCATTCTGCAAGCCTCAAGCAAAACAGGTCATAACCACAGACGCCTCAGATTACGCCTGGGGGGCGCACATGAAGGACAAGTGCATTCAGGGCAAATGGTCCCAAAAGGAAAAGCACCTGCACATCAACCAAAAAGAAATGCTGGCAGTAATAAATGCAATCACAGCTTTCAAGGACTTCCTGCATCCAGGACAATTGCTAATAAGAACAGACAACACCACAGTAATGTGGTACATAAACAAGGAGGAACACATTCATACCCCTTGTGCAGACTAGCCATGACTCTTTGGACCTTGGCTCTGGAAAGACAAATCGAACTCCAAGCACAGTACGTGCCAGGGATGGAAAACACACTGGCAGACACTCTAAGCAGAAATATGACAGATCCACACGAATGGAAGTTACATCCTTTACAGAGATAATCCAAGCGTGGGGGAGGCCGGACATAGATCTTTTTGCCTCCCACAGGAACCATCAAATGGAAAAGTTTTGTTCAAGGACCTTCCATCCAAAGGCCTGGAAAGTGGACGCCCTTTCATTCTGTTGGACAGCATGGACAGTTTATGCATTCCCACCTCTGCCTCTTCTGCCAAAGGTACTTTTGAAAGCAAGAACAGACAAACCAAAGATGATACTGATTGCTCCAGATTGGCCAAGGCAACACTGGTATCCACTCCTGAGGAGCCTAACGCATTCTCCTCCCTGGTCCCTGCCTCTAATACCTCTTCTGCTGACTCAGAACAACTACAAAACTCTTCACAGTCAGCTGAAAACACTCAACCTCGCTGCATGGAAAATTCCTTAACACCGCAACAGACCCTACTCTCCAAGAAGGTGCAGGATGTCATTTTGGAGGCCAGAAGACCATCTACTAGAAAGGCTTACTCCGCAAAATGGAAGCGGTTTTGCTGTTGGAATGAGAAAAAAGGCCAGGACCCTAGAAAATTGAACTTGCCTCAGGTTTTACAGTACCTAACTGAACTACTGAACAGTGGGCTCTCATTTTCTTCCATAAAAATTCATGCCTCAGCCATTTCTGCAGAATTCAACACGGATCCTCCTTTATTCTCTCACCCACTCTTACGGCAGTTCCTCAGAGGGGCTAAGAATATAAGACCTCCAAGGAAGCAACCAATACCAGCCTGGGACCTTAATTACATGCTAGAAAAATTAACATTGCCTCCTTTTGAACCTGCTGCCTCAACAGATTTACAATATTTGTCCTGGAAAACTGCTTTCCTCCTGGCCATCACTTCAGCTCGTAGGGTTTCTGAATTACAGGCCCTCATTGCGGTGCAGCCATTCCTCATTTTCCATCAAGACAGGGTTTCCCTTCGTACCAACCCATCTTTTATGCCAAAAGTGGTATCCCGGGTAGCCTTAAATCAAGCCATACACCTACCTACATTTTTCCCTAACCCTCAAAACAAAGGGGAAAGGCTGCTACACTCTTTAGACATCCATAGGCAGCTACGTTATTATTTGGACAGAACAAAGTCCTTCAGGAAATCAGAACAACTTTTTGTGTCCTATGCGTAGGAGCTCAAGGAAACCAGTTACAAAACCGACCATTTCAAGTGGATTGGCCACTGCATACGGTTTTGTTATTCCTATCATGGGAAACCTGTCCCTACTGGTATCAGATCTCACTCCACCAGGGCCACTGCCACCTCTACAGCCTTCCTCAGAGGTGTTCCTACTAAAGACATTTTGGAGGCAGCCACTTTGAGTTCTGTACATACCTTCACAAAACACTACCACCTGCCCTTATATTCCAGAACAAGAGCAGGCTTTGCCACTGCTGTTTTGCAGGGCATTCTGGCTCAACCCAGTTCCTCATAGTACCTACCACCCTTTGCATAGCTTTGGGACTCTACCCATCTGTGATTACTGCAGCTGTATGCACGATGAACATAGTACAGTTTTGTACCTACCATAAATGTAGATGTTCGAGTGCTAATACAGCTGCAGTACAGTTCCCTCCCTCCTTCCCCACTTGGTAAAGGCATGGGGCCTTAGAACCTCTTCATACCATTTGACTGGGTTATCCTGCTATGTTTTATTTGCTTACGTACACTGTTTTTGCATTACATTGCATTGCATGCATATGTACATAGCTTTATTTATGTATTGCCTTCCTTTCTGGGGGCACCTGACATCTGGGGCAAGAAAGACTGAAGAACATGGCGTCTGCTGTGTCTTTTATACTCTGGCCTTCCTGACGTCGGAAGAGTAAGCGACGACAACCGACGCCGGACCAAGACTTTGGAATTCGGCCGACCGAGGGACCGCCTGACGGCTGAAAACCCATCTGTGATTACTGCAGCTGTATTAGCACTCGAACATCTACATTTATGGTAGGTACAAAACTGTACTTTCTCCCTTGCCACAACGTCAAATGCTTAAAATGGCATAAGACCTTATGCTGATTAGGGGAAGCCAGCCTTTCCCTGCTAAGAAGAAAAGAGACCAGTCCCCAGCAGCCTCAACAGACCAAGAGTCTGACGACTCGGGCATCTGATTATAAAGACATGCGCTTATCTGCCTGAGGATTCTGATGCAGAGGAATCCATTCCCTCTGCCTCTCCTCCAGAGGCTTTCTTTTGGTGAAACCCTAATACTTTGAGACCATTTCCATTGGGAATGCCAAGACTATCCTCAATCCAAAAAGAGACTCGGAGAATTTGTAGATTTGCCACAACAGAGGCCTTTAGCAATACCCCCAGTCCTGAATGTTGTGGCTGATGTCTTTTTGGAATCCAGTTTAACTCCTGATAATTTACCCCCTGCTCCTAGGAAGCCAGGCAGGTACTACAGAGTACCTGACTCTCTCAAATTTCTTTTCAAAAGTCCTACTGCTGACCCAGAGGTCATCTCCCAGGGGCCTAAAGGTATAAAAGCAACTACAGCTAAGAATCCCACCCCTCGGACAGGGATTCCAAAGCTTTGGACAGATGGATTAAGAAAGTATATACCTCTGCAACTCTCACCATTAGGGCTTTGAATTGTCAATTTCACTTGCTGAAGTACCAACAACATGTTATGGAACTTGTTAAGCAGAAAACGGCTACCTTTACAGACTGTGCAGAAAAAGAATTGAAGAGCTTATGCATTCTGCAAGGCAAATCAGCAAGCATACATTGCAGTGTGGCTTTGACGCCTCAGAAGCATCTTGCAGGGCAGCAGTCACTGGTTCTGTACTGAGAAGGCATGCTTGGCTTAAGGATCAGACCTTGCCAGGCCATGTCAAATCAAAGTTACTAGACACTCCTTTGAACAAGGACAGTCTGTTTGGCACCAAAGCAGAAGAGGTTCTTAAAAGATGAAAGAAAAAGCTAAATCTGTGCAGACAGTCAAAGAATTTTTGCAAGTACAGCCTCCTAGATTCAGTAGGCATTGCCCATCGAAACATTGGTCCTTTCCAGCCCCCTCAAGGCCATCTCAAAGTAGACCCAGGGGAGGACCCTCCCGGTCTACAGTCTCTGTATGCAGAGATCTAAGCAATGGAGTGCCTCCACCTCTAAAGCAGGGAGTGCTAAGCCCCACCCCGTTACAGAAAGAATTCCCAATGACTTCTCAACTCCACTCCCCACCTCTGCCCAACTGCTTGTGCCCCTAGGAGGAAAACTTGCCCTTCATGCAAAAAATGGTTTTCCATCACCAAAGACCGATGGGTCCTTAACATTGTATCCCAGGGGTACAAATTGTGCTTCCATTCACTGCCAACCCCAACAGGGTTCCCAGACCTCCCTCCAAACCAATGGAAAGAGGCACAAAACCAAGTTCAATCCCTGCTATCTATAAGAGCGATTCAACCTGTTCCTACGGAATAGATAGGTCAAGGATTCTATTCCAGACTTTTCCTGGTACCCAGAAAGGAGGGCACTTGGCGCCCAATCCTAGATCTTTCAATTCTCAACACCTTCCTGGTGGTACCAAAATTCAAAATGCTCACCTTGCAGTAGTTATTACCTATGCTAGCCAAAGATGCCTGGTTAGCCACCCTAAACTTAGAAGCCTATCTGCGTATCGCTATAAGGGAGTCATGCAGGAAATACCTACACTTCAGAGCAGGAGATGTACGTTATCAGATGTTCTTCGTGTTTCACTGTTGCAGTCATTACATTTGGGTAATCTGCTGGCAGGTTGCCCTCAGTCAGCCTGATTAACAAAGTCCTGGGTCTTGCGTCGGTTGCTGTCCCTTTTTCCATGACGTCAGGTCGTCTGGTATAAAACATGCAGCCGACGCCATTACATCAGTCTTTCTTGCCGCGCAGTGCCCGAAGCAGAAGCAGTTCGCAAGTGCCGGTCGGCCGACTCCTGAAATTTTCATTTTCGAGTTTCAGAACCGAAGTCTTCAACTAAAAGCTAAGTACCCCGTTGGGGAAACTTTTTCTTGCTCCTTACTGATGTCAGTAAAAGTTAATAATTGCATTACTTGTGGGAAGCTAATAACTCATAAGGATTTTCATTTGTATTGTATTCCTTGCCTAGGCCCTGACCACACCCGTGCCTTGCTGTCTGTTTTGTGCTAAATTTAATCAACGCACGATTAAACGTCTGTATGTTTTTGCATCTAAATATTTTGGCTCTAGATTTAATTATCCAGAAATGTCGTAGGTTAGCAATCTGACTACCAGAATGCCTAAAAAACGCAAAGTAAAAGAAAGACCGTCTAGGTCCAAAACCGAAGACACTCAGTGAGGTGCTTTCGCAGCCCCTGTAACCCGCTACTTCTGATTCGCAGGCCTCTACTGAGACCCATTCGGAGTCGGGTATGCTGCGAGATGCTTCAATTATGGAACCCGCAGATGTCTATACCTTAGATGGGTCTGGAGCCACTGTGCAGGCACCGGCTTCTGAGGATGTTTTCAGGCCTACAGATTTGTATATTAGACCGATGCCATCTTCAAAACTAAGGCCAAAATCTAAATCTATGTCTAAAAAACAGACTCCTGGGCCACCTGTGCAGGCTCCTATGCCTAAAAAGCAAGTGATCAAAATGGCTGAAGATTTAATTACTCTGATCAGGGGTAGCCAACCCCCTCCTAAGAGGCCTAGGCAAGACATTGACTATGAATCTTCTGAACAGGATTCTATTTCTTCTGACTCTTCTAATGAACAGGATTTGTCTCTCCCTACTTATGAGAACTCTGATGTAGAAGATTCCATTCCTTCTGCTTCTCCCCCTGAGGATTTTTCTTTTGGGGAAACTTTACATACCTTAAGGGAGCATTTCCACTGGGAAAGTCAGAATTTCTCTGAATCTAACTTAGGGATTTTTTTCTTCCTCAGCATAGGCCTTTGGCCGTACCTCCTGTTCTAGACATTGTTGATGCTTTTTCAGAATCTAGTATGACTCCTTATTCTCTGCCTCCGGCTCCTTGTAAGCCAGACAGATACTACAGGGTGCCTGACTCCCACAAATTCCTTTTCAAAAATCCCATTGCTGACCCTGAAACCATTTCTCAGGGTCCCAAGGGCATTAAGGCCTCTTCTGTTAAAAAAATCCTACCCCTGCTGATAGAGATTCCAGGGCTTTGGATAGATTGGGTAAGAAGGTTTACACGTTTGCAACCTTGGCAATCAGAGCTTTAAACTGTCAATTTCATATGCTTAAATATCAACAGCATATCATGGGTCTACTTAAACAGAAAACGATGTTAATCTCTGACTGTGTGGAAAGTAAAGATTTACAAGATTTATTACATTCAGCTGAACAAGTTGGAACAACTGCCCAGATGACTTACCTTACGCCAGAAAAGCAAATTCAATTGGTGACTTACTTCAAACAGGTGGCCACAAAAAACCCTGCTATCTGCAAGACAAATTCTGCAAGCCTTGGGGTTCATGGCCTCCTGCATTCTTCTAAACTTCAGTGGTACTGAAAAAGTTTATGGAGTCAACTTTGTCACAGCCTGGAAACAATGATTCTTATTATGCCTTGCCTGCAACTAGAGTTCCTATGGTGGGCAGAGGCCTGCCACCAAAACAAGGGACTGCCATTCACTCCACCCCCTGCCGCACAAACCCTGACTACAGATGCATCAGACTATACCTGGGGGGCTCATCTGGCAGGGAAGTGCATACAGGGCAAATGGAGCCCAAATCAAATGCACCTACATATCAATCAGAAAGAGATGCTAGCTGTACAGAATGCACCGACAGCCTTCAAGGACTACCTTCATCCAGAACTACTAATAAAGACAGACAATACCACAGATGTTCATCGTGTTTCACTGTTGCAGTCATTACAATTGAGTTATCCTGCTGGCAGGCTACCCGCAGTCGGCCTGAGTTCCAAAGTCTAGGTCCGGTGTCGGTTGCGGTCACGTCCTCCCTGACGTCAGTGTGCCAGGGGTATAAAAGATGCAGCAGATGCCATTTTCTTCAGTCTTTCTTGTCGCGCGGTGCCCGAAGCAAAAGCAGTTCGCAAGTGCCAGTCGGCCGACTCCTGAGATTTTCAAATTCGATTTTCAGATCCGAAGTCTTCATTAAAGCTAAGTACCCCGTTGGGGAAACCTTTTTTTGGCTCCAGACAGATGTCAGAAAAAGTTAATTGTATTTCTTGTGGGAAGAAAATACCTCATAAGGATTTTCATTCTTACTGTATTCCTTGCCTTGGCCCTGACCACGACATTGCTAGTTGTCGGTTTTGTGGTAGTTTTAACCAATGCACTATTAAGCATCGGTACGATTTTGCATTTCATTATTTTGGCAGAAGATTTAACTATATAATGCCGTCTGAGCAACCGACTAACGGAGTTTATAAAAAGCTCGAAGAAAAGGACAGGCATCCGAGGTCCAAACCTGACGAAGTTTTTGCTATATTTGTTGCACTTTTAAGTTTTATATTGTTTAACCACACTACATATTCTTCAAGAGAACTTTACTTCATTGGCCATTGTTGTACAGCGTTTCATTTTGAATACTGTTTTTACTTGTTACTGATAGCTGTACTTTAGCATTAGGAGGTGTCCTTTATTAAAACCGACGAAGAGGCTTTTGGTAGGCCTTTTGCTGGTTCTCAGTGAGGCGCTTTCGCAGCCCCTGACGCCCGCTACCTCAGAGCCACAGGCCGCTTCCCACTCCCACGTGGAGCTGACTAGGTCGCTGGAAACTCAATGTATTGGACACTCAGAAACTATTCCCTCAGATGGGTCCAGAGCCGCTGAGCAGGCATCTGCTTCTGAGGGTGTTTTCAAGTCTACACAGTTATATGTAAAACCAACTTCAGCTTCAAAGGCAAAGACTAAAGCAGCTCTAAAGACAAAGAAACAAGCACAGCATTCTCCTGGACAGGCCTCCATGTCTAAAAAACAGATGCTTAAAATGGCCGAAGACCTAATTACTTTGATCAGGGGTTCCCATCCCCCTCCTGATAAGTGGCCTAGGCAAGAGATGGAATATGCATCTTCAGATCAGGTTTCCATTTCCTGATTCCTCTTCTGACCAGGAATATTCTCTTCCTCCCTATGAGGATTCTGATGCTGAAGAATATGTTCCTTCAGCCTCACCTCCTGAGGATTATTCTTTTGGGGAAACCCTGCATACTTTGAGGGAGCAATTCCACTGGGAGAGCCAAGATTACTCAGAATCCAAGAAAAGGCTCAGAGACTTCCTTTTATTACCTCAGCACAGGCCTCTTGCTATCCCTCCTTTTTTAGACATTGTAGATGATGTATTTTCAGAGTCCGGACTATCTCCTGACTCTCTGCCACCAGCTCCTGTTAAGCCAGACAGATATTACAGTGTTCCTGATTCACATAAATTTATTTATAAAAACCTGGCTGCAGACCCAGAAATTATCTCTCAGGGTCCCAAAGGGGTCAAGGCGTCCACTGCAAAAAAAACCCTATACCCTCTGATAGGGATTCAAGGGCCCTGGACAGATGGGGGGAAAAGATTTATACTTCTGCTACCTTGGCTGTAAGGCTTTAAATTGTCAATTTCATATGCTTAAATATCAGCAATATCTAATGTCACTGCTTAAACAAAAAATGTTGACAAATTCAGAATGTGCAGAAAACAAAAAAAAAATGCAGGATTTATTGCATGCTGCTGAACAAGTAGGAAAGCATACTTTGCAAAGTGGTTTTGATTCTCTAGAGGCCTCTTGCAGGGCCGCTGTTACAGGTTCTGTCATTAGGAGACATGCTTGGTTAAAAGAACAGAATCTGCCTGATTATGTTAAAGCAAAATCATTAGATGCTCCACTACAACATGATACCTTGTTTGGAGTCAAAGTGGAAGAGGTTTTGAAGAAAATGGAGGACAAAGCTAAATCTAGGCGAACAGTCAAGGATTTCATACAGGTACAGCCTCCCAGATTTAGTAGGAACTGGCCTGCAAAGAATTGGTCCTTTCCAGTGTCAGACAGGCCACAAAGAGGTAGATACAGATGCCCCAGAGGCAGATCACAGCCCCAAGGCTCATACAGGCCTAAACAATGGGGTACTTCAACCTCCAAAAGCAGAGAAAAAAAATCAGCGCCAAATAGGAAGCAGTCTCAATGACTTTCCCCTGACAGCACCAAGCACTTATCTTCTAGCAGCTCCCTTGGGGGGAAAACTAGCAATTTTTTTCTCAAAATTGGCACATGATCACTCAGGACAAATGGGTCTTAAAATTTATCCCAGGGCTACAGGTTCCACTTTCACACCCTGCCAAGGCCAAGCGGCATGCCAGACCTGCCACACAATCAATGGGCAGAGGTGCAAAAATAAGTTTCATCCCTCATGGACATGAGGGCCATTCAGCAAGTACCACAGCAAGAACAGGGATGGGGATTTTACTCTAGGCTGCTATTGGTGCCCTGAAAGGACAAAACCTGGAGACCAATACTGGACCTGTCTATCCTGAACACATTCCTGGACATTCCAAAATTCAAAATGTTATCTCTGCAGCAGCTTCTGCCCATGCTGGGCAAGAAGGCTTGGCTTGTGACTTTAGACCTAAAAGAGGCATACCTGCATGTCCCAATCGGACAATCATGCAGAAGATACCTCAGATTTATAGCTGGCTCAATGCATTACCAATTCTGTGCACTGCCCTTTTGCTTATCTACTGCACCCAGGGTCCAAGTGCCTGGTACCAGTAATTGCTTTTTGCAGTCAGAGGAATTCATATATATCCTTACTTGGACAACTGCCTTATTCAAGCAGAGAACAAGGACACTCTACTACAGCATCTGGCGTTTGTAAAAACATTACTAGCAGGCCTAGGGTACACAGTAAACAAAAAGAAATCAAAACCCGTACCCTCTCAAAAGATAATATTCCTGGGTGCAAGCTTAAATACAACTGCCCAGATGGCTTATCTCACACCAGACAAACACAGACAACTGACTACTTATTTCAAAATATTGGCAACATCTGCAAGAAAAATTCTGCAGGCTTTTGGCTTCATGGCATCCTGCATTCTGCTAATTCCATATGCAAGACTGCATATGAGGAAACTTCAATGGTATCTAAAAAGTGTTTGGACTCAACATTGCCACAACCTGGAAACAGTAATTACCCTCATTCCCTGCCTGCAACAGGAGTTTCGATGGCGGGCAAAAGCCTGTCACCGCAACACGGGACAGCCATTCACCTTGCCCACAGCCAGGCAGACATTGACAACAGATGCATCAGATTATGCCTGGGGGGCCCATATGGCAGGAAGATGTATTCAGGGCACATGGTCCGCAAGTCAAATGCATCTACATATCAATCAAAAAGAGATGCTAGCAGTTCAAAATGCCCTGACAGCCTTCAAGAATCTACTTCATCCAGGACAACTACTGGTAAAGACGGACAATGCCACAGTCATGTGGTACATAAGCAAGGGGGCACACATTCTTACCCCCTCTGCAGACTAGCCATGAACTTGTGGCACACAGCATTGACTTACCAAGTACATCTGCAAGCACAATTCCTGCCAGGAAGGATAAATACGCTGGCAGATGAACTAAGCAGAAACCTGATGGATCCCCATGAGTGGAAATTGGACCCACAAGTCTTCCAACATAACAAGGAACTGGGGATGCCCGGACATAGACCTATTTGCCTCTCCTCACAATTGCCAATTACAAAGATTCTGCACAAGGACTTATCACAAGCAAGCATGGAAAGTGGATGCTCTTTCAGCTGGAAAAATATAACAGTGTATGCCTTTCCTCCTCTGCCTCTCCTCCCCACAGTACTCCTCAAGGTCAGACAAGAGAAGCCAGAAATGATTCTGATTGCCCCAGACTGGCCCCCAATCTTAAAGAGCTTGTCCCAATGCCCAGCTTGGACACTACCTCAAATTCCTCACTTATTGACTCAACAAGACAGATACTGCACAGCCAACTCAGGACCCTAAACCTGGCTGCATGGCGGATAATGTAGCCATTCAAGACGCACCTCTTTCTAAAGCAGTTATGGATGTTATTTTGAAGGTCTAGCACCAGAAAATCTTAAGCAGAAAAATGGAAGAGATTATGTGCTTGGTGCCGGGCACAAGGTATTGACACGATTGTTCCAAATATTCCTCAGATTTTGCAATATTTAACTGAGATGCTGGATAAAGGCCTTTCCTTTAAACCATTAAAATTCATGCCTCTGCCATTTCAGCTCATTACAATACAGAACCACCTATTTTTTCTCATCCATTACTAAGGCAGTACTTCAGAGGGGCCAAAAACATAAGACCCCCGCCAAGGAGAGCACCAATACCTGCATGAGACCTCAACTATGTCTTGGAAAAACTTACACTGCCTCCCTTTGAGCCAGCCTCTGCAGCTGATATAAAATTCTTATCCTGGAAAACAGCTATGCTCCTAGCAATAACCTCCGCTAGACGAGTCTGAGTTACAGGCACTCATGGCTGTGGAACCTTTTATCATTTTCCATCTTGACAGGGTTTCTCTGAGGGCAAACCCTACATTTATGCCTAAGGTAATGACGAGTGTGGCCCTTAACCAAACAATTCATTTGCCTACCTTTTACCCAAACGCACAGAATAAGGGTGAGAGACTTCTGCATTCTTTGGATATTCACAGGCAGTTACGCTTCTACTTGGACAGAACTAAAGCTTTCAGAAAGACTGAGCAACTTCTAGTGTCATATGCTGCAGGATCACAAGGAAAGGCCATCTCAAAGCAGACTATTTCTAAATGGATAGGCCACTGCATCCGTTTCTGCTATTCTCAGCATGGCAAATCAGTGCCCAAGGGCATTAGGCCTCATTCCACCAGAGCAGCAGCCACTTCAGCAGCCTTTCTCAGGGGAGTACCAACCAAAGAAATCTTAGAGGCTGCAACTTGGAGTTCAGTGCATACCTTTACAAAGCACTACCACTTGCCTCTCTACTCTAAGTTCAGAGCAGGCTTCGCCACTGCAGTTCTGCAGGGTCTCATAGCTTCTCCTAATCCTATTTAGCCCAGCCACCCTTCCTCAGCTTTGAGATTCAACCCAAGAGTAATGAGTGCAACAGTGAAACACAATGAACATAGTACAGTTGTGTACCTACCATAAATGTAGATGTTCTAGTGTATTCATTGTTGCAGTCCAGGTTACTCACCCACCATCCCCCTTCTTTTTGCTGGGCCTTATCTGCACTTCTCTATCCTATACAACCCTTTTGGTGTATTTGCTTGTAGATGAAGGAAATGTTATTTTTGTGTGTACATTTATTTTTGATATATATATTTTTCAGCCTACCTATTTGGGGCACCTGACATCTGGGGCAAGAAAAACTGAAGAAAATGGCATCAGCTGCATCTTTTATACCCCTGGGGAACTGACGTCAGGGAAGAGGCAACAGCAACTGACGCCGGACCTAGACTTTGGAACTCAGGCCGACTACGGGTAGCCTGCCAGCAGGATAACCCAAGAGTAATGACTGTAACAGTGAAACACGATGAACATCCTTAAGTTGCAGTGAAGTTTTTGTCATGGAAAACAGCCTTCTTGGTCGCCATCACTTCAGCCAAGAGAGTTTGAGTTACAGGCCTTATCCTCCTTGCCCCCCCCCCCCATTTGGTTTTCCACAAGGATAGGGTTTCGCTGCGTATGAATCCTTCCTTTCTCCCCATTGTGTCCTCAGCAGCCAATATTAATCGGTCTTTAAATTTGCCAGTCTTCTTCCCAAATTTCCAAAATAGAGGTGAACATTAGCTTAATTTATTGGATGTCCATAGACAGCTTCGTTTTTACCTCCATAGGACTAAACCCTTCCAGAAGTTGGATCAATTGTTTGTCTCGTTTTCTAAACCATTTTTGGGCAAAGCAGTTTCGAAAGTGTCCTTAGCAAGGTGGATCACTCTTTGTATTGCACAGGTTTATAAGGGCAAAGGTTTATCTCTTCCTGGTGTATTGAAGGCTCATTCCACTAGAGCAATGGCCACTGCAGCTTTTGGTCAAGAGTTCCGTTGGACGATATCTGTGCGGCAGCGACTTGGGCCAATTCGCACATTCATCTCTCATTATAAATTGGATCTTATTTCTAGAGGGAGAGCATCCTTTGGCTCTGCGGTGCTCAGAAATATCCTTCCATAGGGGCCTCCCAGGAATACTTGTAGCTGGGGATTCTGTCCCATATGTGCAGAATGAATTAAGTCAACTACTTCAGATAAAGAAATTATGTTCTTACCATAACGTTCCATCTGAGTAGTAGACTTCATTCTTCTGCACCTTCCCTCCCTCCATCCCCCTCACTCTTCAGGTTTTTCCTGTTTAGGATTGTGGTTATGTTGCCTTTTAGTGTCAGCAAACTCGATCTGGGGCTAGATAGGAGGAAGTGAGGTAATATAGGTAAGGGAGGAGCTTGGAGCTCGAAGCTGATGCTTGAAAAGTTTTGCCGGCTCTGATCCGAATTGGATCTGTATACCCATATATGCAGAAGAATGAAGTCTACTACTCAGATGGAACGTTATGGTAAGAACATAATTTCTTTATCTATGCTTTTC
Source organism: Protopterus annectens (assembly GCF_019279795.1). Taxonomy (NCBI): domain Eukaryota; kingdom Metazoa; phylum Chordata; order Ceratodontiformes; family Protopteridae; genus Protopterus; species Protopterus annectens. The sequence continues at coordinate 929,053,723 of NC_056733.1, read as the reverse complement.
TCCCTCTGCCCCTTCTCCCAGGAGTATTTCTCAAGATAACACAGGACAGACCAAGGACAATTATGGTTGCCCCGGACTGGCCACGCCAGCACTGGTACCCACTCCTGCACAGCCTGTCACCGGTCCCACCCTGGCACCTACACCAGAACCCAACCCTGCTCTCCCAGCAGGAGGGATAGATCTTGCATCTGCAACCGCAAACCCTAAATCTTGCAGCCTGGCTTATTCCTTGAAATCTCCCCCAGTAACCAGCCCAAGTAAGCAGGTGTTGGATGTCATCCTTGAGGCCAGAAGACCCAGTACAAGGAAAGCCTATGCTAAGTGGAAAAGGTACTGCTCCTGGATTTAATCTAAAGGAGAGTACACAAATCTGCCCTCCCTACCTGTAATCCTGGATTACTTAGCAGATGTTCTTCGTGTTTCACTGTTGCAGTCATCACACTTGGGTTATCTGCTTGCAGGTAGCCGTCAGTCTGCTCAAATACCAGAGACTTAATATTTCTGTGCTGGATGCTGTCGTTCCAGGACTGACATCAGGGGTATAAAAACAGGTAGCGGACGCCATTACCCCAGTCTTTCTTGCTGAGGAGCCTGAAACGGAAGTAGTTCGCAAGTGCCAGTCGGCCGCTACCTGAATTTTCATTTATGAATTGAATACTCCTGAAGGCTTCTAAAGCTAAGTACCCTGTTGGGGATCCTTTTTTCTTGCTCTAACCGATATCAGAAAAAGTTGACAGTTGTCTTGCCTGTGGAAATCAAATACCTCATAGGAAACCTGACATGTACTACAGAGTACCTGATTCCCACAAATTTCTCTTCAAGAATCCTACTGTAGATCCGGAGACCATTTCCCAGAGACCTAAAGGTATTAAGGCTACTACAGCCAAAAATCCTACCTCTTCAGACAGGGATTCCAGAGCTTTAGACCGATGGGGTAAGAAGGTATGTACCTCTGCAACTCTTGCCTCCAGTGCATTGAATTGCCAGTTTCACATGTTGAAGTACCAGCAGCATATTTTGGAACTAATTAAACAAAAAATGGTGTTACTTCCAGATTGTGCAGTAAATAAAGATTTACAAGAGCTAATGCATTCTGTATAACAAGTTAGTAAGCTTACTTTGCAGTGTGGCTTTGATGCCCTAGAAGCATCTTGCAGGGCTGCAGTCACTAGGTCTGTACTGAGAAGCATGCTTGGCTGAAGGAACAAACCTTGCCAGATCATGTCAAATCCAAATTACTAGACGCTCCTTTAAATAAGGACTGTTTATTTGGCACCAAAGCAGAAGAGGTTCTTAAGATGGAAGAAAAAGCTAAATCTATGCAAAGTGTAAAACTCTTACAAGTGCAACAACCTAGATTCAATAGGCATTGGCCTTCAAAAAACTGGTCCTTTCCAGCCCCTTCCAGGCCTTCTCAGACCAAATCCAGGGGAAACAGGCCACCCAGATTACAGTCTCAGAGTATGCAGAGATCTAAGCAATGGAGTGTCCCCACCTCAAAAATGTAGTAGTAAGCCACCCCTTATGGAAAGTTAACTATGACTTTTCAATTATCCTTCCCAGCCCTGCCCAATTACTTGTGCCCCTAGGAGGAAAACCTGCCCTTCATGCAAAAAACTGAATGTCAATTACTCAGGACAGATGGGTCCTAAACATTGTATCCCAGGAGTACAGATTCCCGAAAAGAGGGCTCTTGGCACCCAGTCCTGGATCTATCAACTCTCAACACCTTTCTGCTGGTCCCAAAATTCAAGATGCTTGCCCTGCAGCAGCTTCTCCCTGTGCTAGCCAAGGATGCCTGGTTTGTCACTCTAGACTTAAAAAAGCTTATCTGCACATCCCCATAAGGGAGTCCTGCAGAAAATGTCTACGCTTCAAGGCAGGATCTATGCACTATCAGTTCTCTGCACTTCCCTTTGGCTTATCTACTGCGCCCCAAGTATTCAACCATTGCATAGTGCAGGCAGAGAAATATGCAAATTTTCCCGTACTTCAACGACTGCCTGATTCAGGCGGAGAGTCAGGAATTGCTGCTTCAGCACCTGGCATTTGTAAAAAGCCTTCTCACTTCATTGGAGTACACCAGCGAAAAGAAATCACAACTGTTGCCCAGTCAAAAGATTGTATTCCTAGGTGCAAGCTTGGACAGAACTTCCCAGATGGCATATGTCACTTCAGAAAAACAGGTCTATCTGACAAACTACTTCAAACAAATGAACACCAGAACCCAGATATCTGCAAGAAAAATGCTGCAAGCCCTAGGGTTTGTGGCCACATGTATTCTGCTAATTCCATATGCAAGACTGCATATGAGAAAACTTCAATGGTACTTAAGTCTTTGGTGCCAGCATTCTCAAGACCTGGAAACAGTCGTTCCAATCGTACCTTGTCTAAGGGTAGAGTTCCTTTGGTAGGCAGAAGCATGCAACCACAAGGGACTGCTTTTCACTCCACCCCTCGCCGCCCAAACCCTGACAACAGACGCATCAGACTATGCATGGGGGGACTCACTTGGCAGGCAAATGTATTCAGGGCCACTGGAGCCCAGCCCAGATTCTCCTGCACATCAATCAAAACAAGATCCTAGCTGTACAGAATACTCTGACAGCCTTCAAATACTTAATCCTTCCAGGACAACTGCTTATAAAAATAGCAACACCACAGATGTTCTTCGTGTTTCACTGTTGCAGTCATTACATTAGGGTCATCTGCTTGCAGTAGGCCTCAGTCGGTCTGATTAACAAAGTCTTGGGTTCTGTGTCGGTTGCTGTCCCTTCTTCATGACGTCAGGTGTGTAAAATATGCAGCCGACGCCATTACATCAGTCTTTCTTGCCGTGTGGTGCCCGAAGCTTAAGCAGTTCGCAAGTGGCCGGTCTGCCGACTTCTGAAATTTTCGTTTTCGAATTTCAGAACCGAAGTCTTCAACTAAAGCTAAGTACCCAGTTGGGGAAACTTTTTTTCTTGCTCCTTACCGATGTCAGTAAAAGTTAATAATTGCATTACTTGTGGAAAGCAAATACCTCATAAAGATTTTCATTCATACTGTATCCCTTGCCTAGGCCCTGATCATGACGTACCTTGCTGTAAGTTTTGTGCTTTATTTAATGAGCGCACTGTCCGTCATCTGTATATTTTCGCCTGTAAATATTTCGGTTCTCAGTTTAATTATCCTGAAATGTTGTCTGTTAACCATCCGACTACTGGGATTCTGAAAAAAACACAAAGATACAGACAGGCCGCCGTGGTCCAAAACTGCCGGCGACGCTATTCTTAAGCCAGTCACTAGTTCGCTGGTACACAGCGAGGCACTTTTGCAGCCCTTGATACCCACTACTACTGATTCGCAGGCCTCTACTAAGACCCATTCGGAGTCTGGTATGCCGCGAGATGCTTCAACTGTGGAACCTGTGGATGTCTCTACCTTGGATGGGTCCAAAGCCACTGTGCAGGCACCGGCTTCTGAGGGTGTATTCAGGTCTACGTACTTGCATATTAAACAGACGCCTCCTTCATTTAAGCCTAAATCTCGAACCATGCCTAAAAATCCGACGCCAAGGCCTCTATGCCTAAAAAACAAATAAGAATGGCTGAAGATCTTACAACTCTAATCAGGGGAAGCCAACCTCCCCCTTCTGAGAGACCTAGGACTGAAGTTTATGAATCTTCTGACCAGGATTCTGATTCTTCTGATTATCTGGATTTGCCCTTATCTACTTATGAGGATTCTGATGCAGAGGACTCTATTCCCTATGCTTCCCCTCCAGAGGATTTTTCTTTTGGTGAAACCTTACATACTCTAAGGGAGCATTTCCACTGGGAAAGCCAGGATTTTTCTGATTCAAAAAAAGAGGCTTAGGGATTTCTTACTCCTGCCTCAGCAGAGGCCTTTAGCTATTCCTCCTGTACTAGACATTGTTGATGATGCTTTTTCGGAATCTAGTTTGGCCCCTGATTCTTTGCCTCCTTGCTCCCAGAAAACCTGACAGATAGATATTACAGGGTTCCTGATTCACACAAGTTCCTTTTTAAAAATCCTGTTGCAGATCCAGAGACTATTTCATAGGGACCCAAGGTAAGGCTTCTACTGCTAAAAATCCTACCCCTTCAGATAGAGACTCCAGGGCACTGGATAGATGGGTTAAGAAGGTTTATACGTCTGCGACCTTGGCCATTAGGGCTTTAAACTGCCAGTTTCATATGTTAAAGTATCAGCAACATGTTATTGGATTGCTTAAACAGAAAATTATGTTGATTCCTGACTGTGTGGAAAATAAAGAATTACAGGATTTAATACATTCTGCTGAACAGGTTGGAAAACATACTTTGCAATGCGGTTTTGATTCATTAGAGGCCTCTTGCAGCGCTGCTGTTACTGGGTCTGTGCTAAGAAGGCATGCTTGGCTCAAAGAGCAAACTCTGCCTGACCATGTCAAAGCAAAATTGTTGGATGCTCCCTTAAATCAGGACCGCCTGTTTGGCAACAAGGCTGAGGAAATTCTTAAAAAGATGGAAGATAAAGCTAAATCTATGCAAACTGTTAAATATTTTTTACAAGTTCAGCCTCCTAGATTTAGTAGGCACTGGCCCTCTAAGAATTGGTCCTTTCCAGCCCCTTCCAGGTCTTCTCAAGCCAAACCCAGACACAGCAGAAACCCCAGGTTTCAGTCCCAGGGGACACACAAGACTAAGCAGTGTGGGGGGGGGGGTTCTGCACCCAAATCAGGGAGTAGTAGGACTCCCCCCTGTGGAAAACTTTCTCAATGACTTCCTTTTAAAACTTCCAAGCACTTCCTAACTGAATGCTCCTTTAGGCGGAAAGACTGGTCTGCAGGCCAAAAACTGGGAACTTATTACCCAGGACAAATGGGTTTTAACTATAGTATCCCAAGGATACAGATTTCACTTTAACACCTTAACACCAAGCGGATGGACAGATCGACCCCCAAATCAGTGGGCAGAGGCCCAAAATCAAGTATTCTGTCTCTCAAGCATGGGGGCTATTCAGTTGGTACCAGAAGAGGAAAAGGGACAAGGTTTCTATTTGAGACTTTTCCTGGTACCCAGAAAAGGCAATACACGGCATCCTATCCTGGACCTTTCTACTCTAAATACCTTTCTGTTGATCCCAAAATTCAAGATGCTGACTCTTCACCAGCTGCTTCCTGTGCTATGCAAAGATGCATGGTTGGCAACACTAGACTTAAAAGAAGCATACCTGCACATCCCTGTCAGGGAGTCTTGCAGAAGATACCTACGCTTCAAAGCAGGCTACATGCAGTATCAGTTCTGTGCACTGCCCTTTGACTTATCTACTGCGCCCAGGGTATTCACAAAGTGCCTAGCTCCAGTCACTGTATTTTGCAGGCAAAAAAATATTCAAATATACACATACCTGGACGATTGTCTAATTCAGGCAGAAAGTCAGGACATACTTTTGAATCATCTGGCCTTTGTTCAAAGGGTACTGACTTGTCTGTGGTACACCATAAACGAAAAGAAATCACACCTGATACCCTGTCAACAAATTATATTCCTGGGAGCAAGCTTGAATACAACTTCCCAGATGGCTTTCCTCACGCCAGAGAAACGGATTCATTTGACAACCTACTTCAAACAAGTGGCCACAAAAGCCCAGATGTTCATCATGTTTCACTGCTGCAGTCATTACACTAGGGTTATCCTGCCGTCAGGCGGTCCCGCAGTCTGCCAGAGTTCCAAAGTCTTGGTCCGGCGTCGGTTGCTGTCGCCTCTTCCCCACGTCGGTGCGCCAGGGGTATATAAGATGTATCCGACGCCATTTTCTTCAGTCTTTCTTGCTGTGCGGTGCCCAAAGCAAAAGCAGTTCGCAAGTGCCGGTCGGCCGACTTCTGAGATATCAAATTCGATTTCAGAACCGAAGTCTTCAATAAAGCTAAGTACCCCGTTGGGGGAAATTTTTTCTTGCCTCAGACTGATGTCAGTGAAAGTTAGTAATTGTATTTCTTGTGGGAAGCAAGTACCTCATAAGGATTTTCATTCTTACTGTATTCCATGCCTAGGCCCAGATCACGACGTCACTAGTTGTCGGTTTTGTGCTAGATTTAACAAATGCACTATTAAACATCAGTTTGATTTTGCTCACCATTATTTTGACCGAAGGTTTAATTATACAATGCCGTCGGAACAACCAACGACCGGAATGCACAAAAAATGCTAAGATAAAGATAAGGACAGGCATCCAAGGCCAAAAACTGATGAAGCCTCTTCTAGGCCAGTCGCCGCTTCGCCGGTTCTCAGTGAGGCGCTTTCGCAGCCCCTGACACCCGCTACTTCAGAACCACAGGCCGCGACCGACTCCCATGTGGAGGTGCCTAGGCCTCTGGATACTCAAGGTGTTGACCCAACGGAGTTTAACCCTTCAGATGGGTCCAGAGCAGCTGAGCAGGCATCGGATTCTGAGGCTGTTTTCAGGCCTACACAACTTTCCATTGCATCTACAGCCAAGATTAAAACTACTTTAAAGACAAAGAAACAAGTACAGCATTCACCTGGACAGGCCTCCATGCCTAAAAAACAGATGCTCAAAATGGCCGAAGACTTGATCACTCTGATCAGGGGGTTCCCATCCCCCTCCTGATAAAAGGCCTAGGTAGGATACAGATTATGATTCTTCTGACCAGGTTTCAATTTATTCTAATTCCTCTTCAGACCAGGGATATTCTTTACCCCCCTATGAGGACACTGATGCTGAAGAATCTATTCCTTTAGCCTCTCCTCCTGAGGATTACTCTTTTGGGGAAACTTTACATACCATGAGGGAACATTTCCATTTAGAGGGCCAGGATTACTCTGAATCCAAGAAAAGGCTCAGAGATTTTCTTTTATTGCCTCAGCACAGGCCCCTTGCTATTCCGCTAGTGTTGGACATTGTGGATGATGTGTTCTCTGATTCTAGTTTAAATCCTGATTCTTTACCCCCAGCTCCAATCAAGCCAGACAGGTACTACAGAGTCCCTGACTCTCACAAATTTCTTTATAAAAACCCTGTTGCTGACCCAGAAACTATTTCCCAGGGTCCCAAAGGGGTAAAGGCTTCCACGGCTAAAAATCCAGTTCCCTCGGATAGGGATTCTAGAGCATTAGACAGATGGGGGAAGAAAGTTTACACCTCTGCAACTTTGGCAGTGAGGGCTTTAAATTGCCAGTTTCACATGCTTAAATATCAACAATATTTACTGTCTCAATTTAAACAGAAAATGAGTACAAATGTAGAACAACCTGATTTTAAGGAAATGCAGGATCTATTGCATGCAGCTAAACAAGTGGGAAAGCATACTTTGCAATGTGGTTTTGATTCATTGGAAGCTTCTTGTAGAGCAGCAGTTACAGGATCTGTGATTCGAAGGCATGCTTGGTTGAAAGAACAAAGTTTACCAGATCATGTTAAGGCAAAATTATTGGATGCTCCTTTGCAGCAAGATACTTTTATTTGGTATTAAGGCAGAACAGGTATTAAAGAAAATGGAGGATAAGGCAAAATCTATGCAAACAGTGAAGGATTTCTTACAGGTACAGCCACCACGATTCAGCAGGAATTGGCCTACAAAGAATTGGTCTTTTCCAGTGTCAAGACGGGCCATAAAGAGGCAGATATAGACGCCCAAGAGGCAGATCTCAGCCACAAGGCTCTTATAGACCATGACAGTGGGGTGCTTCAACCCCAAAAGGAGGCGAGGACAAGTCACAACCTTACAGAAAACAGTCCCAATGACTTCCCCCTTCCAATGCCAAACTCTTCCTTTTTGACAGCTCCCTTAGGGTGGAAACTAGCACTTTTTTTCTCAAAACTGGCAAGCAATCACCCAAGACAAATGGGTGCTGAATATTGTGTCTCAAGGTTACAGGTTCCACTTTCACACTTTTCCAAGGCTAAAAGGAATGCCAGACCTGCCACAAAATCAATGGGCAGAGGCACAAAAACAAATTACAGCCCTCATGGACATGAGAGCTATTCAAAAAGTACCACAGCAGGAAAAAGGACAAGGATGTTACTCAAGACTCTTCCTGGTCCCCAGAAAGGACAAAGCCTGGAGACCCATTCTGGACCTTTCTACTCTAAATACTTACCTGGATGTTCCGAAATTCAAAATGTTGACACAACAGCAGCTCCTTCCCATGTTGGGCAAGAAAGCTTGGCTTGTTACTTTGGACCTCAAAGAGGCATACCTGCATGCCCCTGTCAGACAAAATTGCAGAAGATACCTCAGATTCATAGCTGGTTCAAAACACTAACAATTCTCTGCACTGCCCTTTGGCTTATCTACTGCGCCCAGGGTCTTCACAAAGTGCCTGGCTCCAGTAATTGCATTTTGCAGACAAAAAGGAATTCAAATATATCCATATCTGGACTGCCTGATTCAAGCAGAGAGCAAGGACATTCTTCTACAGCATCTGGCGTTTGTAAACAGATTGTTAAGTTGCCTACAGTACACAGTAAACAAAAAGAAATCAAAACTAGTGCCCTCACAAGAGATAATATTCCTGGGTGCCAGCTTAAATACAATGGCCCAGATGGCTTATCTCACGCCAGACAAACAAGGACAGCTGACTCAGTATTTTCAATTGATGGCAACAAAGCCCCAACTCCCTGCAAGAAAAATTCTGCAGGCCTTGGGATTCATGGCATCCTGCATTCTACTAATTCCATTTGCAAAACTTCATATGAGGAAATTACAATGGTACCTAAAAAGTGTTTGGTCTCAACACTCTCACAGCTTGGAAACAGTAATACCACTAATTCCCTGCCTACAACAAGAGCTTTGATGGTGGGCACAGGCATGTCACCTCAACAAGGGTCAGCCTTTCACTCTTCACACAGCCAGGCAGACTTTAACAACAGATGCTTCAGATTACGCCTGGGGAGCACACATGGCAGGAAAATGTTTTCAGGGCAAATGGACCACAGACCAAATGCATCTTCACATCAATCAAAAAGAGATGTTGGCTGTACAAAATGCCCTTACAGCTTTCAAGGATCTCCTGCATCCAGGACAATTACTACTAAAGACAGACAACACCACAGTAATGTGGTACATAAACAAACAAGGAGGCACTCATTCTTATCCCCCATGCAGACAAGCCATGACTTTGTGGAACACAGCTCTAACCTATCAAGTTCATCTGCAAGCACAGTTCCTGCCAGGAAAGAAAAACACTCTGGCAGACGACTTAAGCAGAAACATCAAGGATCCTCACGAGTGGAAATTAAATCCACAGGTCTTCAACATGATAATGCAAAAATGGGGGTGCCCGGACATGGATCTTTTTGCCTCACCACTAAATTGCCAACTACAAAAATTCTGCACAAGGACTTATCACACACAAGCTTGGAAAGTGGATGCTGTTTCGTTCAGCTGGAAAAACCTAAATGTTTATGCCTTCCCACCTCTGCCTCTCCTTTCAAAGGTACTCCTAAAAGCCAGACAAGAAAAACCGCAGATGATTCTGATTGCTCCAGACTGGCCACACCAGCATTGTTACCCAATCTTAAATAACTTAGCTCAAGGCCCACCTTGGATTTTGCCTCAAATTACACACCTTCTGACTCAGCAAAACAATCAGATCCTGCACAGTCAGCTCAAAACCTTAAACCTGGCTGCATGGCAGATTCATTAGCCAAACAGACAACTCCTCTCTCTAAAGCTGTTATGGATGTCATTTTGGAGGCCAGGAGGCCTAGCACCAGGAAATCTTATTCAGAAAAGTGGAAGAGATTCTGTGCCTGGAACCAGGCTCAAAACCTTGATCCTCTTGTCCCTAACATTCCTCAGATACTACAATATTTAACTGAGATGCTGGACAAGGGACTATCCTTATCATCCATTAAGATCCACGCTTCTGCCATCTCGGCTCATTACAACACAGATCCTCCTATTTTCTCTCACCCATTGCTAAAGCAGTACCTCAGAGGGGCTAAAAACATAAGACCGCCCCAGAGAGCACCAACGCCTACTTGGGACCTCAATTTAGTCTTTGAAAAGCTCACTTTGCCTCCTTTTGAGCCGGCCAATTCAGCAGAGTTAAAATATATATCATGGAAAACAGCTCTGCTTCTGGCAATAACCTCAGCACGAAGAGTCTCAGGACTACAGCCACTAATGGCAGTGGAGCCTTTCATCTTATTCCACCAAGACAGGGTTTCTTTAAGAACAAACCCTTCCTTTATGCCTAAGGTGGTATCCAGTGTGGCCCTTAACCAAACTATTCACTTCCCAACATTTTATCCAAATCCCCAGAATAAAGGGGAGAGGCTTCTTCATTCCTTGGACATACACAGGCAATTGCGCTTCTATTTGGACAAAACAAAAGCTTTCAGAAAAACTGAACAATTGTTTGTATCATATGCTGCAGTATCACAGGGAAAGGCTATTTCAAAGCAGACCATTTCAAAGTGGATAGGACACTGTATCCGGTTCTGCTACACACAGCATGGAAAACCTGTACCATCAAACATTAGGCCACATTCCACCAGGGCAACTGCTACTTCTACTGCCTACCTTACAGGAGTACCTACCAAAGACATTTTGGAAGATGCAACTTGGAATTCAGTGCACACCTTTACCAAGCATTACCACTTGCCTCTTTACTCTAGATCCAGAGCTGGCTTTGCCACTGCAGTGCTACAGGGCCTTATAGCCACGCCAAATCCTTTATAGAACCAGCCACCCTGACTCAGCTTTGGGATTCAACCCAAGTGTAATGACTGCAGCAGTGAAACACGATGAACGTAGTACAGTTTTGTACCTACCATAAATATAGATGTTCGAGAGTCTTCACTGCTGCAGTCCAGGTTACCCTCCCTCCATCCCCTATTTCTTAGCTAGGACTTATCTACACTTTTCTACCCTATACTACCTATGTGGTGTATTTGCTAGTAGCTGAACTTTTTGGTTTTATATTTCATGTATGCTTTATTAGCAATATGTATTGCTTACCTATTTGGGGGCACCTGACATCTGGGGCAAGAAAAACTGAAGAAAATGGCGTCAGCTGCATCTTGTATACCCCTGGCGCACTGACGTCAGGGAAGACGCGACAGCAACCGATGCCGGACCAAGACTTTGGAACTCTGGCCGACTGCGGGACCATCTGATGGCAGGATAACCCTAGTGTAATGACTGCAGCAGTGAAGACACTCGAACATCTACATTTATGGTAGGTACAAAACTGTACTTTATCTGCAAGGCAAATACTGCAAGCCTTGGGGTTCATGGCCTCCTGCATTCTTCTAATTCCATATGCAAGACTGCATGTCTTAAAAGCCTATGTTGTCAACATTCACAGGATTTAGAAGCAATGATTCCCATCATACCTTGCCTACGCCTAGAGTTCCTTTGGTGGGCAGAGGCCTGCCACCAAAACGGGACTGCCATTCACACTACCGCCCAAACCTTAACAGACGCATCAGACTATGGATGGGGGGCTCACCTGGCAGGGAAGTGCATTCAGGGTAAATGGACCCCAAGTCAAATGCACCTATATATAAATCAAAAGGAAATGTTAGCTGTACAGAATGCTCTGACAGCCTTCAAGGACCACATTCTTCCAGGACAACTAATGGTAAAGACTGACAACATCACGGTCATGTGGTACATAAACAAGCAGGAGGGTACACACACTTACCCCTTCTGCAGACTAGCCATGGCATTGTGGAACACAGCCTTGAGCTGCCAAGTGAATCTACAAGCCCAATTCCTGCCAGGAAAACTAAATACACTGGCAGATGGACTAAGCAGAAACCTCATGGACGCACACGAGTGGAAACTGCAACCAAGGATTTTCAACATGTTGACAAGCAAATGGTGGATCCAAAATATAGACCTGTTTGCCTCCCTCCAGAACATCAATTGGACAATTTTTGCACAAGGATTCCCCACAAACTAGCTTGGAAAGTGGATGCTCTTTCCTTCAGCTGGAAAAACCTATCAGTTTATACCTTTCCTCCTCTGCCTCTACTCTCCAAGGTACTACTAGAGATCAAACAGGACAAGCCAAGGACAATTTTAATTGCAGCAGACTGGCCACGCCAACACTGGTACCCCCTCCTGTGCAGTGTCACGCTTGGCCCCATGGCACCTGCCTCAGACTCTCCTTCCCTGTTGTCTCAGCAGGAGAACCAGATTCTGCACCCTCAGCTGCAAAACCTGAACCTAGCAGCCTGGCTAATTACCTAATCTCTCTTTTACCACCCCTCAGTAAATCAGTGATGGATATCCTTTTAGAGCCTAGGAGGCCTAGTGCTAGAAAATCTTATGTTGCAAAATGGAAAAGATTTTGTAGCTGGAACCAATCTCAAGGGATGAGTGCAGCAATGCCCAATTTACCTCCGATTCTACAATATTTGATTGAGATGCTTCATAAGGGCTTGTCCTTTTCCTCCATCAAAATTCATGCCTCAGCCATTTCAGCTCATTATAGCACAGAGCCCTCTCCTCTTCTAATACCCACTGCTCAAGCAGTTCCTCAGAGGGGCCAAAAATTTAAGACCACCCAGGAGAGCTCCAACTCCAGCCTGGGACCTTAACTTTGTCTTGGAGAAACTCGCTCTTCCTTCTTTCGAGCCAGCTGCTACTGCAGATTTAAAATTCCTTTCCTGTACTCACTTCTGCAAGAAGGGTATCTGAATTACAGGCCGTTAATGTAGTGGAGCCTTTCATCATCTTTCATGCGGACAGGGTGTCCCTCAGAACCAGTCCCTCCTCCTTGCCCAAGTTGGTGTCCAGTGTGGCTCTTAATCAGTCCATTCATTTGCCTTCCTTCTTTCCTAACCCACAGAACAAGGGGGAACAGATACTGCACTCCTTAGATGTGCACAGACAACTGAGATTCTACTTGGACAGGACTAAACCTCAAAGGAAATCTGAATTGCTGGTGGCATTTGCTGCAGGAACAGAGGGGAAAGCTATTTCAAAGCAAATCATTTCAAAATGGATAGGCCACTGCATTCATTTCTGCTACAAGCACCATGGAAAACCTATCCCACAGGGCATCAGACCCCATTCAACCAGGGCTGCATCTACATCTACAGCCTTTTTCACAGGTGTCCCTAGAAGCTACATCCTAGAAGAATGCAACCTGGAGTTCTGTACATACTTTCACCAAGCATTATCATTTGCCAATTTTCTCTAAATCCAGAGCTGGCTTTGCCACTGCAGTCTTGCAGGGCCTTATAGCCGGTCCTAATGTTATCTAATTTCCTTCTCCCATCCTTAGTTTTGGGAATCTACCCAAATGTGATGACTGCAACAGTGAAACATGAAGAACATAGTACAGTTGTGTACACTTACCATAAATGTAGATGTTAGAATGTATTCACTGTTGCAGTCCTGGTTACCCTCCCTCCAGCCCCCTTTCTTCTTTTGGCTATACCTCTACTCTCACTTGCTATGCTCAAAAAGCTTTTTGGTGTATTTGCTTTTTTGTTGGAGGTATATCCTTGTATTATAGATTTAATTGCTTCCCATTAGGGGGCACCTGACATCTGGGGCAAGAAAAACTGATGTAATGGCGTTGGCTGCATGTTTTATACCCCTGACGACTTGACATCATGGAAGAAGGGACAGCAACCGATGCAGGACCCAAGACTTTGTTAATCAGGCTGACTGAGGGCTACTGCAAGCAGATAACCCTAATGTAATGACTGCAACAGGGAATACACTAACATCTACATTTATACTAAGTGTACACAACTGTACTTTATGTGGTACATAAGCAGGGGGGAACCCATTCTTACCCACTCTGCAGATTAGCTATGGCTCTGTGGAACACAGCCTTGAGCAACCAAGTGCATCTACAAGCTGAATTCCTGCCAGGCAAAAAAAATTCACTGGCAGACGACTTAAGCAGAAATCTCCTAGACCCACACAAGTGGAAATTGGAACCCTACACCTTCAACCTTCTGATCCAGAGGTGGGGGACACTGGAGGTGCCATATTTGCCTCTCCCGAGAACCACCAGTGTAGTAACTTCTGCACCAGGAACACTCACAGCAGGGCCTGGAAGGTGGATGCCCTATCCTTTCAATGGGAAAACCTCTCAATTTATGCCTTTCCCCCTCTGCACCTCCTCTCAAAAGTACTACTCAAGGTAAAACAGGACAGGCCAAGGGCAGTTCTTATTGCCCCAGACTGGCCACGCCAGCACTGGTACCCACTCTTGCGCAGTCTGACAACAGTGCCACCTTGGCACATTCACCAGACTCTTATCCTACTGTCCCAGATTTTTGCATCCACAATTGCAATCCCTAAATCTTGCAGCCTGGCTTATACCATGAATACACCACCGGCAACCCTCAGCAAACAGGTGCTGGACATAATTCTTGAAGCCAGAAGACCTAGTACTAGGAAATCCTATGCTGAAAAGTGGAAAAGATATTGTTCTTGGAACCAGTCTCAAGGTAAGGACACAGCAGTGCCCTCCTTACCTCTAATCCTGGACTACCTAGCAGAACTACTCCACAGAGGCCTATCCTTCTCCATTAAGATTCATGCCTCTGCCATCTCAGCTCATTATAACACTGAGTCACCTCTTTTTTTTCTCACCCTCTCATCAAGTTCCTGAGAGGGGCTAACAACTTAAGGTCCCCTAGGAGAGCACCCACCCCTGCCTGGGACCTTAACTTTGTACTGGAAAAGCTCACGCTTCCCCCTTTTGAACCTGCAGCTTCAGCCGAGTTAAAATTCCTCTCTCGGAAAACAGCCTTGCTTTTAGCCATAACTTCAGCAAGAAGTGTGTCTGAGTTACAGGCACTAATGGCTATGGAACCCTTCATTATTTTCCATGCTGACAGTGTTTCCCTCAGGACTAACCCATCCTTTATGCCCAAGGTGGTGTCCAGTTTGGCTCTAAACCAATCCATCCATTTGCCAACCTTCTTCCCTAATTCCCAGAATAAAGGGGAAAGGATCCGGCACTCCTTGGATGTGCACAGATAGCTCAGGTGCTACCTTGACATGCCTAAACGTTTTAGAAAATCTGACCAGCTGCTAGTCAGCTTTGCTACAGGGGCAGAGGGTAAGGCCATTTCAAAGCAAACTATTTCCAAACTGATAGCACACTGCATCCATTTCTGCTACAAGCACCATGGTAAACCCACCCCACAGGGGATCAGACCACATTCCACTAGGGCTACTTCCACCTCTACAGCATTTCTCAGGGGAGTCCCTACCAGGGACATTCTGGAAGCTGAAACCTGGAGTCCTGGTCCCACCTTCACCAAGCATTACTGCTTACGTATCTAAATCCAGGGCTGGATTTGCTACAGCAGTCATTCAAGGCCTACTAGCCAGCCCTATCACTTCTTGACTGCCACCACCCTTCCTCAGCTTTGGGAATCAACCCAAGTGTGATGACTGCAACAGTGAAACATGAAGAACATAGTACAGTTGTGTACACTTACCATAAATGTAGATGTTCGAGTGTATTCACTGTTGCAGTCCTGGTTTCCCCTCCCTCCAGCCCCCTTGTCTCTCTCTGTCTATTACTCACCCCCTTCAGAGGTATTGGTGTTTACTTTTTACTGGTGGTGTTTTCCCCAACATAACTTGGCTCCCTATTTGGAGGGCTCCTGACATTTGGGGCAAGAAAAACTGATGTAATGGCATCTGCTGCCTGTTTTTATACCCCTGATGACCTGATGTCAGTCTTGGAGCGACAGCAACCAACGCAGAAATACTAAGTCTCTGGTGTTCGGGCCGACTGAGGGCTTACCTGCAGGCAGATAACCCAAGTGTGATGACTGCAACTGAATACACTCGAATATCTACAATTATGGTAAAGTACACAACTGTATTTTTCCCCCCTCCAAGATCACTCTCCTCCAATCTGTCCCTTGGTATCAGAGTCTCAGGATTGTAGCCAACTGAGAGAGCCGGGGTAGAGTATGAGGAGCTACCCTTCCTCCAGTTCAACCATCGCACAGGCATCTTCTGCTCAGTTGTTGGATTGCAGTGGTTCTCAGATCCAGGATGTCCCTGTTGGATCCGGGGTGAGGGGTTTGGCTCCTATGTCTGAGCCATTTCTTTCTCTTGGAGCATCTGTGCTGGACAGCTCGGGTCCTATTCTACCTGGAACCCAGGGCTCAGAGATCCCTGCCATTTCTTCTTCAGTAGTCTTGACTCCTGTGGAACTGGGGAGGGATTCACTGGGTCCCTCGATGTTCCAAGTTGTAGAAAAGGCCTTGTCTTGCCATAGGGATCCGGTTTCTCTGAGCTATGACCCTTCCTGATGACTCCCTTTGATTCATTTTGAATCAGAGACTTGAGCCTGTTATGCCTGCCGAGAGTCAGCCCATCCAGACTAGCCTCCAAACTATTCCCCTAGAGGGAGCCCCCTTTTCTTCCACAACCTCCCCTGAACATCCCACAGATTAGATTTCTCAACTCATTCACTCCAGATTAGCTCAGGAAGTTTGCACTGTAACTTCCAGTGGGCGGAACCTAACCCGTTTAACAATCAAGTTGTCTTCACATTTCAAACAAATGTTTGTATCTCTAGAACCATAGCAATTATGAAGTATAAATGGAAAACTCTTAAGAATAAACTATTTTTATAGTATTCTTTAGGTTCTATATTGTAAGCCAAATTTTATACGTCTCAGTAAACACACTATTACATTTGTAATATTTTGTAAGCAGCTTACAATATCTCAGCAACCACTTGAGTTACACAGTGTGTCAGCAGCATTTTATTCATCTAGTTGAGAGCTTTCATATGAGACTGAGTTCTGTTCCTTGGTTGCTGAGATATTTAGAAAAATGTGAAAATTATATCTATATAAATATCAAAAACAGCGGTTAATCTCTCTCTACCTGCACTAAACAGAGGTCAAATATTAATGCAGTTGAGTCTGCCATTATGTAAGCTTTAAGATGAAGTCTTTTAAAAAACTTATACATAGCATGGTTTTGGAAGTATTGATGCAAATAAGATAAAGCAACACTTGACACCTAGAGGTGTCAGTAGGAGGTAACTGCAGATGCACCTGGAGGCGTTACTGAGATGTAATGAGTTGAGGATGTGCAAAAGGAGACACATTGACTCCCCTTTGGAGTCGGTCAAGGCTTTGTGATTTCATGGCACCCTTTTTAAGGCATCCTTTGTCAATGCCCCATTTGATAGGTCCTCCCTTTTCGGACCATCTGTCAGAGACCCTAACCCGCAGTGAACAGGAAGAGAAACCTTGTCTGCCATATGGGTCAGGTTTTCAACTCCTCAGCACAGTTTTTCTAGAAACCAGCACAATGGAAAGAAAACCTGGTTCTTGTAAATCTGAGGGGTCTTTCCAGGATCAGAGTGGGGATCCTTCTAGAGGCAGATGAGGAGGTTTCAATGGGCGATGACACTCCAGGGGCAGAGGGGGCCTGCAAAATAAGGGTTTCAGGGAGCTCTTCTCTGATAGGCCCAATCAGTGCTCCTGAAGAGCTCCCCGACTGCTTATCTCTGGAGGCAGTCGGGGGTCGTTTTTCTCTGCACCTTGCCACCTGGACCGATGTAACGCAAAACAAATGGGTGTAGATTATATCCAGAGGTGGTTATATCCCCCTTCTCCTTCCCCCACCAGAGAGGTCAGAGTGATTCCTCAATGTTCCACCCAGTCAGAAAGTATGCAGTAGCAGAAATTCTAAATCTACTGCAAAGAGAGTCCTCCAAGAGGTCCCAACTGAACAAAAAGGATTTGGAACTTACTCTTGCTTCTTTTTAGTGCCAAAGAAAGCCGGGGACCTATGATCCATTTTGGATCTAAGCAAACTGAATTTCCTCATAAAGAAGGCAAAGATGTTCTTCGTGTTTCACTGTTGCAGTCATCACACTTGGGTTGTCAGTCTGCAGGTAGCCCTCAGTCGGGCCAAATACCAGAGACTTAGTATTTCTGTGTCGGTTGCTGTTGCTTCAGGACTGACGTCAGGTCATCAGGGGTATAAAAACAGGCAGCCAACGCCATTACATCAACCTTTCTTGCCGAGGAGCCCAAAGCAGAAGCAGTTTGTACGAGTGCCAGTCGGCCGCTACCTGAGTTTTCATTTCCAAAATGAATCAAACTGAAGTCTTCTAAAGCTAAATACCCCATCGGGGATCCTTTTTTCATTGCTCTAACCGATGTCAGAAAAAGTTAACAATTGTCTCGCCTGTGGAAAGTAAATACCACACTGAGATTTCCATTCTTACTGCGTCAACTGTTTAGGCCCAGACCACGGCGTACCTTGCCGTCAGTTTTGTGCTTTGTTCAATGCCCGAAATATTCGTCGTCTGGCCCTTATTGTTGCTAAATACTTTAACTCCTGATCTCCGTATTCCGAAATGGCTTCGGTAAGCCATCCAGCTACCGATCTTCCAAAAAAAGTAAGGATAAAGACAGAGACCGACCGGACAGGTCCAAAACTGCCGACGATGCTTCCGTTAAGCTAGTCGCCAGTTCGCTGATACTCAGTGAGGTCTTTTGTAGCCTCTGGTGCCCACTTCAATGGGATTAGCAGGCTGCTACCGAAACCCGTTCGGAGTCCAGTATGCCACGAGACTCTTCTTTGACTACAGAACCTGTAGATGTCTCTACCTTGGATGGGTCTAGAGCCACTGTGCAGGCACTGGCTTCAGAGGAAGTTCTTCGCACTACAGATATTCGACACAAACCGACAACATTCGCGTCTTCAGTTCTGTCTAAAACTACCAAGGTTCTAAAGCCAAGAGTATGAGCTATGCCTAAAAAAACGACGACCCAGACTCAAGCACATGCTTCTTTGCCACATCATCAAATGCTTAAAATGCCAGAAGACGTGATTATGCTGATTAGGGGAAGTCATCCTTCTCCTGCTAGGAGAAAAGAAGATCTGTCCCCAGCAGCTTTAAGCAACCAAGAGTCCGACGACTCTGAGGAATCTGAATATGAAGACAAGCCTTTGGCCTATGAGGATTCAGATGCAGAGAAATCCATTCCCTCTGCTTCCCCTCCAGAGGATTTATTTTTTTTTGGTGAAGCCCTACGTACTTTAAGAGAGCATTTCCACTGGCAATGCCAAGACTATCCTCAGTCCAAAAAGAGACTCAGAATTTTTAGATTTGCCACAACATAGACCTTTAGCAATACCTCCAGTTCTGGATGTTGTGGATGATGTCTTTATGGAATCCAGTCCAACTCCTGATACTTTACCCCATACTCCAAGGAAACCAGACAGGTACTGCAGAGTCCCTGACTCTCTCAAATTTCTTATCAATAATCCTACTGCTGACCGAAAGGTCATTTCCCAAGGGCCTAACGGTATAAAAGAAACTACAGCTAAGAATCCCACCCCTTCAGACAGGGATTCCCGAGCTTTAGACAGATGGGCTAAAAAAGTATACACCTCTGCAACTCTCGCCATTAGGGCACTGAATTGCCAGTTTCACATGCTGAAATACCAGCAACATATTACGGAACTTAAGCAAAAATTGTCTACCGTTAGACTGTGCAGAAAATAAAGAATTACAAGAGCTTATGCATTCTACAAGCCAAGTCAGCAAGCATACTTTGCAATGTGGCTTTAACTCCATAGAAGCATCTTGCAGGGCAGCAGTCACTGGTTCTGTACTGAGAAGACATGCTTGGCTTAAGGAGCAGACCATGTCAAATTAAAGTTACTAGACGCTGCTTTGAACAAGGACAATTTGTTTAGCACCAAAGCAGAAGAGGTTATAAAAAAAAAGATGGAAGAAAAAGCTAAATCTATGCAGTCAAAGATTTATTGCAAGTGCAGCCTCCTAGATTCAGTAGGCATTGCCCCTCGAAGTATTGGTACTTTCCAGCCCCCTCAAGGCCAACTCAGAATAGACCTAGGGGTAACAGAACCCCCCCCCCCCCCAGATTACAGTCTCAGGGTATGCAGAGATCTAAGCAATGGAATGCCTCCACTTCAAAACCAGGGAGTGCTAAGCCGCCCCCTTACAGAAATAATTCACAATGACTTCTCAATTCCACTCCTCACCTCTGCCCAACTGCTCGTGCCCCTAGGAGGAAAATGTGCCCATCATGCAAAAAACTGGACCTCCATCACGAAAGACCAATGGGTCCTCAACATTGTATCACAGGGGTACAAATTTTACTTCCACTCACTGCCAACCCCAAAAGGGTTCCTGGACCTGCCTCCAAACCAGTGAGCAGAGGCACAAAACCAAGTTCAATCCCTGCTCTCCATAAGGGCAATTCAACCTGTTCCTGCAGAACAGATAGGTCAAGGGTTCTATTCCAGACTTTTCCTGGTACCCAGAAAAGAGGACACTTGGCACCCAGTACTAGATCTTTCCATTCTAAACACTTTCTTGGTGGTACGAAAATTCAAAATGCTCACCCTTAAGCAGCTTCTTCCTAGGCTGTCCAAAAATTCCTGGTTAGCCACCCTAGACTTAAAAAAAAAAAAAGCCTATCTGCACATCCCTATCGGGGACTCATGCAGGAAATACCTACATTTTAGGGCAGGATCTATGCATTATCAGTTCTCTGCGCTTCCCTTTGGCTTGTCCACTGCTCCCAGAGTATTCACAAAATCCCTGACTCCAGCCATTGCCTATTGCAGACGGAGAAAAATTCAGATTTACCTTTACGAGGATGATTGCCTGTTTTAGGCAGACAGGAAAAGCTGTTGCAGCACCTGACCTTTGTAAAGAACCTTCTAACCTCCCTGGAGTACACTGTCAATGAAAAGAAATCAAAACTAGTCCCCAGTCAAAAGATTGCATTCCTGGGAGCAACCTTGGACACACAGCATCCCAGATGACATTCCTTACTCCAGAAAAACAAGCCTATCTGGCAGGCTACTTCACTGAAATGACTACCAGAACACAGCTGTCCACAAGGAAAATCCTGCAGGCCCTAGGGTTCATGACCTTATGTATTCTGCTAATTCCATATGCAAGACTGCATATGAGGAAACTTCAGTGGTACTTGGAGACTTAGGTGCCAACATTCTCAGGATCTGGAAACAGTCATACCTATCATACCTTGTCTAAGGACAGAGTTTATTTGTTGGGCAGCAGCATGCAACCACAACAAGGGACTTCCCCCATGCTGCCCAGACTCTAACCACAGATGCATAAGACTATGCCTGGGGGGGCACACCTGGACGACAAGTGCATTCAGCGCCACTGGAGCCCAAGTCAAATTCATCTGCACATCAACCAAAAAGAGATGCTAGTTTTTCAGCATGCTCAGACAGCTTTCAAATCCCTATTCTCACCAGGACCCCTGCTAATAAAAACAGACACCACAGTTATATGTGGTACATCAACAAGCAGGGGGGAACCCACTCTGCAGGCTAGCCATAGCCCTGTGGAACAAGGCTTTGGCCATGCATATTCATCTGGAAGCTCAATTCCTGCCAGGCAAACAAAACTCTCTGGCAGACTACTTAAGCAGAAATCTCCTAGACCCACGTGAGTGGCAAATAGACCCCAGCACTTTCAGCCTTCTAACCCAGAAATGGGGGACCCCGGAGGTGGACGTTTTTGCCTCTCCCTACAATTACCAGCTCAGCAAATTCTGCACCAAGACACCTCACAACAGGGCCTGGAAAGTGGATGCTGTATCCTTCCAGTGGGTAAACCTCTCAATCTGTGCATTTCCCCCTCTGCCTCTTCTCAAATTAATACTACTCAAGATAAAACAGAACAGATCAAGGGTAATCCTGATTGCCCCGGACTGGCCATGCCAGCACTGGTACCCACTACTGCACAGCCTACCGGTGCCACCCTGGCACCTACCCCAGATCTCATCCCTCCTCACTCAGCAGGAGGGACAGATCTTGCATCTGCAACTGCAAACCCTGAATCTTGCAGCCTGGCTTATTCCTTGAATTCTCCCCCTTTGACCAGCCTAAGCAAGCAGGTGCTGGATGTCATTCTTAAAGCCAGAAGACCCAGTACAAGAAAATCCTATGCTGATAAGTGGAAAAGGTATTGTTCCTAGATTCAATCTAAAGGAGAGGACACAGCACTGCCCTCCTTACCTGTAATCCTGGATTACCTAGCAGATCTACTCCACAGAGGCCTATCCTTCTCCTCCATTAAGATCCATGCCTCTGCCATCT
This sequence comes from Protopterus annectens, assembly GCF_019279795.1. Lineage (NCBI taxonomy): Eukaryota > Metazoa > Chordata > Ceratodontiformes > Protopteridae > Protopterus > Protopterus annectens. The sequence goes on along the minus strand of NC_056733.1, from coordinate 929,031,630 downwards.
CGGCTCATTATAACACTGAGCCACCTCTCTTCTCTCACACTCTCATCAAACAGTTCCTGAGAGGGGCAAACAACTTACAGCCATCAAGGAGAGCCCCCACCCCTGCTTTGGGACCTTAACTTTCTACTGGAAAAGCTCACGCTTAACCCCCTTTGAGCCTGCAGAGTTGGGAGAGTTAAAATTTGTACTGAAAAAGCTCATGCTAACCCCCTTTGAGCCTGCAGCATCGGCAGAGTTAAAATTCCTCTCTTGGAAAACAGCCTTGCTTCTGGCCATCACTTCAGCTAGAAGAGTGTCTGAGCTACAAGCTCTTATGGCTGTGGGAACCCTTCATTATTTTTCATGCTGACAGGGTCTCCCTCAGGACTTAACCCTTCCTTTATGCCTAAAGTGGTGTCCAGTGTGGCTCTCAACCAATCTATCTTTGGGAAAAAACATGTACCCCTGAATTACCACATAGGTGGCAGTACACTAAACACCGAAAGTGTGATGAGACTTAGGGACACAGGTGGACAGTGGTCCCATTTTCAATAACCACATCGCCACAACAGTCAGGAAATCCTTCTATGTGGCGCACACCATCACTAAGGGCTTTTCATCCAGAAAAAAGGAGGTCACTGTCCCACTGTACTCATCCCTCATTAGACCCATTATAGCCTACAACGCCCCATTTGGTATGTACCTCTCAAGACATCTACAACAACTGGAAAGGCTGCAGAAATACCTCACTAAAAGAATCGCAGGCCTAAAGCAGATGCCCTATGCTGACTGCCTTAAAAAACATCAGCTATACTCTATCGCATATCGTCTACTCAGAGGCAATCTCTGATTAACATACAAGGCCATGTCAAACCCAGAGCTGTTGGACATGCTACACTTAAAGAAATCCCAATCCCTCAGTGAAGCACGCTCCAGGGATCTAAACCTTGTCATCACAATAAACAAAACATGCTGGAGGGAAAGGTTCCTGACTCAAAGACTCCCCAGACTCTGGAATAGACTGCCCGTACATGTCGAGCAGAGTGCCTCCTTGGCCCTCTTCAGAACGAACCTTGATGATTGGATGGGAGAAAGGAAATTCACCCCAGGGATCACGTCCGTTACCCTGCTAGACGGGTCTAGGGAAGTAAATAGTGTGGGAAGAAATAGCCAGAGAATTGTTATGGCTAGGCTTGTATAGATAGCCTAGTACCAACCTATCCATTTGCCAACCTTCTTCCCTAATCCTCAAAATAAAGGGGAAAGGATCCTGCACTCCTTAGACCTGCACAGACAGCTCAGATTCTACCTTGATAGGACTAAGCCCTTCACGAAATCTGACCAGTTACTAGTCAGTTTTGCACCAGGGGCAGAGGGCAAGGCTATTTCAAAACAGTTTCCAAATGGATAGCACACTGTATCCATTTCTGCTACAAACACCATGGAAAACCAACCCCTCAGGGGGTCAGACCGCATTCCACTAGGGCAACTTCTACCTCTATAGCATCCCTCAGAGGAATCCCTACTGGGGGGACATTCTGGAAGCTGCTTCCTGGAGTTCTGTTCCAACCTTCATCAAGCATTGGCACCTGCCTATCTTTTCCAAATCCAGGGAGGGTTTTGCAACAGCAGTCATGCAGGGCATACTAGCCAGCCCCAACTGGAAGACTGCCTCCACCCATTCTTCAGCTTTGGGAATCCACCCAAGTGTGATGACTGTAACAGTGAAACACGAAGAACATAGTACAGTTGTGTACACTTACCATAAATGTAGATGTTCGAGTGTATTCACTGTTGCAGTCCAGGTTACCCTCCCGCCATCCGCCTGTCATTCTGGAGTTTATCTTTCCTTCTCTATCTTCTACAACCTGGATTCTGGATGATGTTCATGTTTCAGTGTTGCAGTCATCACACTTGGGTTATCTGTCTGCAGGTAGCCATCAGTCGGGCCGAATACCACAGACTTAGTATTTCTGAGTCAGTTGCTGTTTCTCCAGGACTGACGTCAGGGGTATAAAAACAGGCAACCGATGCCATTACATCACTTTTTCTTGCTGAGGAGCCCAAAGCAGAAGCAGTTTGCATGAGTGCTGGTCGGCCGCTACCTGAGTTTTTGTTTCCGAATTGAGTTATCCTTAAGTCTTCTAAAGCTAAGTACCCTGTTGGGGACCCTTTTTTCTTGCTCTAACCGATGTCAGGAAAATTTAACAATTGTTTTGCCTGTGGAAAGTAAATACCACACCGAGATTTCCATTCTTACTGCATCGCCTGTTTAGGCCCAGCCCATGATGTACCCCACTGTCAGTTTTGTGCCTTGTTCAATGCCAGAACTAGTCATCATTGGGCCCTTTTTGTTGCTAAATACTTTCGTTCTCAATCTCCGTATTCCGAAATGGCTTTGGTAAGCCATCCGACTACCGATCTTCCGAAAAAACATAAGGTTAAAGACAGAGACAGACCACACAGGTTCAAAGCTGCCGACGATGCTGCCGTTAAGCCAGTCGTCATTACTCAGACTCTTTCACAGCCTCTGATGCCTGCTTAAATGGATTTGCAGGCCTGTACCGAGACCGTTCAGAGTCCGGTATGCTGCAAGACTCTTCGATTACAGAACCGGCAGATGTCTCTACCTTGGATAGGTCCAGAACCGCTGAGCAGGCACTGGCTTCTGAGGAGGTTCTTCGCACTACCAATGTTCGACTCAAACCGATGACTTCTTTTGCGTCTTCAGTTCTGTCTAAAACTACCGAGTTTCTAAGGCCAAATGACCAAAGCGCATGCACCTGCTCCCTCGCCACAACATCAAATGCGTAAAATGGCAGAGGACCTTGTTATGATGATTAGGAGAAGTCAGCCTTCCCCTTCTAAGAGGAAAAGAGACCTGTCCCCAGCAACTTTAACAGACCAAGAGTCCGACGACTGTGAGGTATCTATTTATGAAGATATGCCCTTATCTGCTTATGAGGATTCAGATGCAGATGAATCCATTCCCTCTGCTTCTCCCCCAGAGGATTTTTCTTTTGGGAAACCTTACATAGTTTAAGAGAGCATTTCCACTGGGAATGCCAAGACTATTCTCAGTCCAAAAAGAGACTCGGAGAATTCCCATATTTGCCACAGAATAGGCCTTTAGCGATTCCACCAGTCCTGGATGTTATGGATGATGTATTTATGGAATCTAGTTTAACTCCTGATACTTTATCCCCTGCTCCTAGGAATCCAGACAGGTACTACAGAGTACCTGATACTCACAAATTCCTTTTCAGAAATCCTACTGCTGGCCCTGAGGTAATCTCACAGGGGCCTAAAGGTATCAAAGCAACTACAGCCAAGAATCCCATCCTGTCAGACACGGATTCCAGAGCTTTGGACAGATGGGGTAAGAAAGTATATACCTCTGCAACTCTTGCCATTAGGGCTTTGAATTGTCAGTTTCACATGCTGAAGTACCAACAACATATTATGGAACTTACTAAGCAAAAAATAGCTACCTTTTCAGACTGTGCAGAAAATAAAGAATTGTATGGGCTTATGCATTCTGCAAGCCAAGTCAGCAAGCACACATTGCAGTCTGACTTTGACGCCCTAGAAGCATCTTGCAGGGCAGCAGTCACAGGTTCTGTACTGAGAAGGCATGCTTGGCTGAAGGAGCAGACCTTGCCAGACCATGTCAAATCAAAGTTGTTATATGCTCCTTTGAACAAGGACTATGGCACCAAAGCAGAAGAGGTTCTTAAAAAGAAGAAAAAGCTAAATCTATGCAGACAGTCAAATAATTCTTGCAAGTACAGCCTCCTAGATTCAGTAGCCATTGCTCCTCAAAACATTGGTCCTTTCCAGCCCCCTCTAGGACATCTCAAACTAGACCTAGGGGAAACAGACCCCCCTGACTACAGTCTCAGGGTATGCAGAGATCTAAGCAATGGAGTACCTCCACCTCTAAAGCAGCGGGTGCTATACCACCCCCTTATGGAAAGAATTCCCAATGACTTCTCAACTCCACTCCCTACCTCTGCCCAACTGCTTGTGCCCCTAGGAGGAAAACTTACCTTTCATGCGAAAAACTGGCTTTCCATCACTAAAGACATATGGGTCCTCAATATTGTATCCCAGGAGTCCAAATTTTACTTCCACTCTATGGTAACCCCAAAAGGGTTCCCAGACCTTCCTCCAAACCAGTGGGCAGAGGCATAAAACCAAGTTCAATCCCTGCTTATCTATAAGAGCAATTCAACCTGTTCCTGCAGAACAGATAGGTCAAGGATTTTATTCCAAACTTTTCCTTGTACCCAGAAAAGAGGACACTTGGCACCCAATACTAGATGTTTCAATTCTCATCACCATCCTGGTGGTTCCAAAATTAGAAATGCTCACCCTGCAGTAGCTTCTGCCTATGCTAGCCAAAGATGCCTGATTAGTCACCCTAGACTTAAAAGAAGCCTATCTGCATATCCCTGTAAGGGAGTCATGCAGGAAATATCTACGCTTCAGGGCAGGACCTATGCATTACCAGTTCTCTGCACTTCCCATTGACTTATCCACTGCTCCCAGAGTATTCACAAAAATGCCTGGCTGCAGCCATTGATTACTGCAGAGAAATATTCAAATTTACCCATACTTGGATGACTGCCTGATTCAGGCAGTCAGTCAGGAAATGCTGTTGCAGCACCAGACATTTGTAAAAAAAAAAAAAACTTCTAATCTCCCTGGGGTACACCATCAACGAAAAGAAATCAAAACTAGTCCCCAGTCAAAAGATTGTATTCCTGGGAGTAAGCTTGGACACAGCATCCCAGATGGCATTCCTCACTGCAGAAAAACAAGCCTGTCTGACAGACTGTTTTACTCAAATGGCCACCAGAACCCAGCTATCTGCAAGGAAAATCCTGCAGGCCCTAGGGTTTATGGCCTCATGCATTCTACTAATTCCATATGCCAGATTGCATATGAGGAAACTTCAGTGGTACTTAAAAATTCTTTGGTGACAACACTCCCAGGACATGGAAACTGTCATTCGTGTAATACCCTAAGGACAGAGTTTCTTTGGTGGGCAGCAGCATGCAACCACAACAAGGGACATGCTGCCCAGACCCTTACCACAGATGCATCAGACTATGCCTGGGGGGCCAACATGGACGGCAAGTGCATTCAGGGCCACTGGAGCCCAAGTCAAATTTATCTGCACATCAACCAAAAAGAGATGCTAGTTGTGCAGCACACTGTGACAGCTTTCAGATCCCTACTCTCACCAGGACACCTGTTAATAAAGACAGACAACACCACGGCTATGTGGTACATCAACAAGCAGGGAGGAACCCACTCTGCAGGCTAGCCATGGCCCTGTGGAACATGGCCTTGGTCATGCAGGTCCATCTGCAAGCTCAATTCCTGCCAGGCAAACAAAACTCACTGGCAGATGACTTAAGCAGAAATCTCCTACACCCACATGAGTGGCAATTAGAGCCCAGCACCTTCAACCTTCCGATTCAGAAATGGGGGACCCCAGAGGGGGATCTCTTTGCCTCCCCCTGCAATCACCAGCTCAGAAAATTCTGTACCAGGACACCACAAGGCCTGGAAAGTGGATGATCTATCCTTCCAGTGGGTAAATCTCTCAATCTATGCCTCCCCACTGCCCCTTCTCTCAAGAGTATTGCTCAAGATAAGACAGGACAGACCAAGAACAATTCTAATTGCCCCAGACTGGCCACGCCAGTACTGGTACCCACTCCTGCGCAGCCTGACATTGGTGCCATCCTGGCACCTACACCAGAACCCAACCCTGCTCTCTCAGCGGGGGGGGGACAGATCTTGCATTCACATCTGCAAACCCTAAATCTTGCAGCCTGGCTTATTCCTTGAACTCTCCCCCAGTAACCAGCCTAAGCAAGCAGGTGCTGGACATCATTCTTGAAGCCACAAGACCCAGTACAAGGAAATCTTATGCTGATAAGTGGAAAAGGTACTGTTCCCGGATTTAATCTGAAGGAGAGGACACAACTCTGCCCTCCCTGCCTCTAATCCTGGATTACTTAGCAGATCTACTACACAGAGGCCTATCCTTCTCCATTAAGATCCATGCCTCTGCCATTTCAGCTCATTACAACACTGAGACACCTCTCTTCTCTCACCCTCTTATCAAACAGTTCCTGAGAGGGGCAAACAACTTAAGGCTGCCTAGGAGAGCACCCACCCCTGCTTGGGACCTTAACTTTGTACTGGAAAAGCTCACGCTACCCCCCTTTGAGCCTGCAGTGTCAGCAGAGTTAAAATTCCTCTCTTGGAAAACAGCCTTGCTTCTGGCCATCACTTCAGCTAGAAGAGTGTCTGAGCTACAAGCACTTATGGCTGTGGAACCCATCATTATTTTCCATGCTGACAGGGTTTTCCTCAGGACTAACTCTTTCTTTATGCCTAAAGTGGTATCCAGTGTGGCTCTCAACCAATCTGTCCATTTGCCAGCCTTCCCTAATCCTCAAAATAGAGGGGAAAGGATCCTGCACTCCTTGGACGTGCACAGACAGCTCAGATTGTACCTTGATAGGACTAAGACCTTCAGTAAATCTGACCAGTTACTAGCCAGCTTTGCACCAGGGGCAGAGGGCAAGGCCACTTCAAATCAAACAATTTCCAAATGGATAGCACGCTGCATCAATTTCTGCTACAAGCACCATGGGAAACCAACCCCTCAGGGGGTCAGAAGGGTCTACTTCACATTGTCGTAAGCTGACAATATCGAGTCTGATATTGTCGGCACGACAATATCGAAAGTGAAGAACATTGTGCAAGTAAACGGAAATCTCCGTAAGGGGAGATTTCTGTTTACTTCAATGTAGTGTGGTCTCGGAGTTGGTATATTTAAGTAGGAGGGTGTGGGGGGGGGGGCGCCCATTTAGGTTTTTTTTTTTTTTTTACGTTATTCGATGTTTTACTTACTCGATCAATAGTTTGACCTTTAATAATAACATGATATAGATACGGGTCAGAACACACTCCACTAGGGCAACTTCCACCTCTACATCATTCCTCAGGGGAGTCCCTACCAGGGATATCCTGGAAGATGCTACCTGGAGTTCTGTACACACATTCACCAAACATTACCACCTGCATATCTTTTCCAAATCCAGAGAGTGTTTTGCAACAGCAGCCCTGCAAGGCATACTAGCCAGCCCCAACTCTTGACTGCATCCACCCTTCTTCAGCTTTGGGAATCTACCCAAGTGTGATGACTGCAACAGTGAAACATGGAGAGCATAGTACAGTTGTGTACACTTACCATAAATGTAGATGTTTGAGTGTTTTCACTGTTGCAGTCCTGGTTTCCCTCCCTCCAGCCTCCTTGTCTCTCTCTCTCTTCCTCCTCTCTATGTCTATTACTTACCCCCTTCAGGTGTACTGGTATTTACTTTTTACTGGTGGTGTTTCCTCCACCATAACTTAGCTCCCTATTTGGTGGGCTCCTGACATTTGGGGCAAGAAAAAACTAATATAATGGTGTCGGCTGCTTGTTTTTATACCCCTGATGACCTGATGTCAGTCCTGCAGCAACAGCAACCGACGCAGAAATACTAAGTCTCTGGTATTCGGGCCGACTGAGGGCTATCTGCAGGCAGATTACCCAAGTGTGATGACTGCAACAGTGAATACACTCGAACATCTACATTTATGGTAAGTGTACACAACTGTACTTTTCCCTCCCTCCAGCCCCCTTGTCTCTCTCTCCTCTTTAGGTCTATTACTCACCCCTTACAGGGCTATTGGTATTTACTTTTTACTGGTGGTGTTTTTCCCACCATAACTTAGCTCCCTATTTGGGGGGCTCCTGACATTTGGGGCAAGAATACCTGATGTAATGGCATTGGCTGCCTGTTTTTATACCACTGATGACCTGGCGTCAGTCCTGAAGTTACAGCAACTGATGCAGAAATATTAAGCCGCTGGTATTCGGGCCAGCTGAGGGCTACCTGCGGGCAGATAACCCAAGTGTGATGACTGCAACAGTGAATGCACTCAAACATCTACATTTATGGTAAGTGTACACAACTGTACTTTCTGAATGGTGACAGTCCAGCCCATTCTACAGCTGCTGCAGAAAAATTATTGGATGTGCTCGGTGGATTTAAAGGATGTGGAATGTCACATCAAAATAGATGCTCCAGATGTTTGCGCTTCTGACTGGGAGCCAGTCACTTCCAATTCAGAGCTCTGCCCTTTGGACTCACCACAGCCCCCGGGGTGTTACCAAATGCATGGCAGTAGTTGCAGCTCACCTGAGACTGCAAGGAATCTGAGTGTTTCCATATCTGAATGACTGGCTCTTCACTGACCCAACCAGGCATCAACTACTTCAAGCCAAGGATTACTACTACAACCTTGCCAACCACGTGGGCATCACCCTCAACCTGACAAAGTCGCAACCATCCTCAGTTCAGTTTAGAATTTATCGGAGCTTCCTTGGATGCAGTGAACCAGATTGCAGCTCTACCCACTCATCGGGCTGTCTTTTGAGAGATCATGTTCGAGCCGTCTTAAACCAGTCTTCTCCTCCAGCAAGGATGATACTTCAGGATCTCTGATATATGGCAGCTGCCATTTTGTTAGTCCCTCTGGTAAGGTTTTTTTATGTAAGTACTTCAATGGACCCTGGCTGCTCAGTGGTCTATTCTTTACCAGCCTCTATCCGTTCCTATCAAATTGACTTTGGTTTGCAGAAAGCATCTCCAGTGGTGGTTGCTGTCAGACAACCTGACAGCAGACCTTCCTTCCTTCCTTCCCCCTCAGCCATGGTAACCATGGATGCTTCCTGGGGGGCATTTCAAGGGAAAGATGGTCCAAGGCACATGGTCTTGCTTAGAGTCCAGGTTGCATATCAGTGATGTCCTTCATGGATGCATCTGCAGTCATAACAAGTGGGTTGTCCTGTCGTCAGGCAGCCCTGCAGTCGGCCGGATTCCAAAGTCCGGGTCCGGCTTCGGCTGATGTCGCACTCCACCCGACGCCATCTCTGTTGGTCTTCGGGTATAAAAGCATCAGCCGACGCCATTTTCCCCAGTCTTTCTTGCCGCGTGGCGCCCGAAGCAGAAGCTGTTCGCAAGTGCCGGTCGGTCGGATCCAGAGATTACTTCTACCGAATACTACTTCGAAGACTTCTAAAGCTAAGTACCCCGTTGGGGACTCTTTCTTGCCTCAGCCGATGTCAGAAAAAGTTAACAATTGTTTAACCTGTGGGAAACAAATACCTCATAAGGATTTCCACTCTTACTGTCTGCCTTGTTTAGGCCCAGCCCACGACGTAGCAGCCTGTTCGCCTGTGCTTTTTCAACCGACAACGCTTAGGCGCCGGTCGGAGTTTGCAGAACAGTTTTTCGGTTCTGATTTTGCGTACATTATGCCGCCGGATCCTCCGACTACCCAATCTACCAAAACGCAAAGATAAAGACCGACACTCGCGTCCGCGGTTTCGGCCGAAACCACGGTAAAGCAAATCATGAGTGTCTCGGTTTCGCCGAAACCGAGAAAACTGATCAAAGTACAGCTGAACCTATTCTTACAACTGAGGCCCCTGCTACAACTCTTGAATCGACCTCAGAAATTTTACCCACTACGGTGGTTGACTTATCAGACACCATCCCTTGGATGTCTCTACCCCAGCACGTGGTGCTGCTAGGCCTCCAGCAGCCATGTCCATTAAGGCCTTCGCCAGGGCTAAAGCAGCCAAGACTACTAAAACAGTGCCTGTTAAACCCCCCTCATCCAGGCCCTCTTCTAGTTCTCAAATGCTTTCTTTGGCAGAAGATTTAATTTCTTTAATTAGAGGATCTCAATCTCACCCAGACAGGGCCTCTCAGCCCCCAGAGAAGAGACCTAGGGCAGAGCCCCCTGAGCCAGTGTTTTCTGATGATTCTGCTGATGAATCAGACATTACTGACCAGCCAGAGGCTCCCTTCTCCAATTTTGAAGATTCTGATGCTGAAGAATCCATTCCAGCTGCTTCCCCACCAGAAGAATTCTCCTTTGGGGAAACCTTGCATGCCATGCAGAACAGTTCCAATGGCAGCAACAGGATTTTTCAGACTCCAGAAAAGACTTAGGACCTTTCTGCACCTCCCACAGCACAGGCCCTTAGCTATACCTCCTGTTCTCTGTGGTGGATGATGCTTTCAATGATGTTTGCTCCGCTCCAGATTCTTTACCCCAGCCCCTGCCAAACCAGACAGATTTTACAGGGTGCCAGATACTCATCACCACCTTTACAAGGCCCCTCTTGCAGACCCAGAAACTATATCCCAGGGTCCCAAGGCAGTAGCCGCGACCACAGCTAAAACCCTATTCCTTCTGAAAGGGAAGCAAGGTCATTAGACAGATGGGGTAAAAGGTCTACACTTCAGCTACTCTCTCAGCTAGAGCTTTAAACTGTCAGTTTCACATGATACAATACCAAGAGTTTATGCTTGATCAGTTAACTTAAAAACTAACCACTGATGAATCTCTTGATAAGAAATATGTATTAGAGATGGTAAATAACATACAACAGGTTAGCAACCATTCCTTAAAATGTGGCTATGATGCACTGGAGGCTTCATTTAGATCAGCCATGACAGGCACAGTGATAAGAAGGCATGCATGGCTAAAGGAACAAGCTTTACCGGATCATGTTAAAGCTAAGTTGCTAGATGCTCCTATGGACAAGACAAGTTTGGTTGGTACACCTGCCCAGCAGGTTATGAAGAAAATGGAAGAAAAGGCAAAATCTGTTCAAACTGTTAAAGATTTCTTGCAGGTTCAACCCCCAAGGTTTAGCAGGAACTGGCCTGCCAAAATTGGTCCTTTCCTGACTCCACAAAATTTCAAAGGGGCAGGAATAGACGCTCCAGAGGCAGAAACCAATCCAGAGGAGGTGCCTACAGAGGACGACAGTGGCAAGGTAACAACAGAGGCACAGACACAGCCACTGCCACTACATCAGCACAACCACAGTGACTTAATCCTAAATCCGCCTACCAGGGAACAAATAGCAGCTCCTCTAGGCGGAAAGTTAACCTTATTTTCAAAGAACTGGCACTACATAACAAAAGACAAGTGGATTTTACAAACCATAGATCAAGGTTACCGGTTTCACTTCCACACTTTACCAGTCAAAAGAGGAATGCCAAATCTACCTCCAAATCAAAAAACAGAGGCTCTACGCCAGATAATGGAGTTAGCAAACATGAGAGCTGTGGAAAGAGTTCCAACAGCAGAACAAGGAAAGGGGTTCTATTCCAGACTATTCCTAGTTCCAAGAAAGGAAAAAAGTTGGAGACCAATTCTCGACCTGTCCACCTTAAATACATACATCATTGTCCCAAAATTCAAAATGCTGACCCTACAGCAACTTCTTCCCATGCTGGGCAAGGAGTCTTGGCTGGTAACTCTAGATCTCAAGGAGGCATACCTGCACGTCCCCATTCGACCAATCTGCAGAAGATACCTCAGATTTCTTGCAGGATCAGAGCACTATCAATTCTCAGCATTGCCCTTTGGCTTATCTACTGCGCCCAGAGTATTCACAAAATGCCTGGCATCAGTAATCGCCCATTGCAGACTACAGGGAATTCAAATTTACCCATACCTGGACGACTGCCTGCTACAAGGGGACAACAAAAGCAAGCTGACAACAGATTTACAAAGGGTCATTTACTTGCTACAAGGACTGGGATACACAGTCAATTTACAAAAGTCAAGGCTGATACCATCCCAAACAAGGACATTCTTGGGCGCGGAATTGGACACAGTACAACAAATGGCATTCCTGACTACAGGAAAACAAAAAGAACTTCCTGTTTACTTCTTGGCACTAACAAAACTGAACAAGTTAACAGCAAGAAAAGTTCTGCAGGCCTTGGGCTTCATGGCATCATGCATAATCTTGGTCCCATTTGCCAGACTACATATGAGGAAACTACAGTGGTACCTAAAGAATTTATGGTCCCAACACAGACACAGTCTAGAAACAGAAATCCCACTAATTCCATGCTTAAAACAGGAGTTCCTATGGTGGGCTCAGGCATGCCAGTCAAACCCAGGCCTACCCTTTCGCAGATGTCAACCAAGCCAGACCATCACAACAGACGCTTCAGACCTAGGATGGGGGGCCCACATGCTGGACAAATGCGTGCAAGGATTGTGGACACAGGAACAACTTCACCTGCACATCAATCTAAAAGAAATGCTGGCAGTAAAACTGGCAATCCAAAAGTTCAAACCATTTCTCAAAGAGGGCCAGTTGATGATAAGGACAGACGACACCACAGTCATGTGGTACATCAACAAACAGGGAGGCACTCATTCATACCCCCTATGCAGAATTACCTTGGAGCTGTGGACCCTGGCACTCAGCTACAACATTCAATTACAGGCAATATTTGTACCGGGGAAAGACAATACTCTAGCAGACATATTAAGCAGAACCACTTCGGATGCCCACGAATGGAAGCTGCACCCGGACATCTTCAAGACCATCTCAAAGAAATGGGGAATGCCACAGATAGACCTATTCGCATCACCTCTCAATCACCAGCTCAAAAAATTCTGCACAAGGACATTCCACCCACTAGCATGGAAAGTGGACTCACTCTCCTTCAACTGGAAAGGCCTAACAGCATATGCATTCCCACCTCTTCCTTTGATACACAAGGTACTACTAAAAATCAAGGAAGAACGTCCAAGGATAATCCTGATAGCTCCAAACTGGCCAAGACAACACTGGTACCCACTACTGAAGAGCATGTCCCGGAACAATATGTGGCCAATACAGCTGACGTCTTTGATGTTAACTCAGAACAACTACAGCAACATACATCCAAACCTAAAACGCTGCAACTGACTGCATGGAACATCACATAGCAGCAGCTAATCCAGAACTTTCCCAAAGAGTTAAAGACATTATTCTTGAAGCACGCAGACCTTCAACAAGAAGGAACTATGCTGGAAAATGGAAAAGGTTTGTCATTTGGAGTACGGAAAGAGGAAAAGATGTGTCAAACATAGATATGCCTAACATTCTGGAGTATCTGGCCGAACTTCTTCATTCAGGCCTGTCCTACTCCTCCATCAAGATACATGCATCAGCTATTTCAGCAGAATACAGCTTTGATCCACCTGTTCTTTCGCACCCTTTGCTCAGGCAGTTCCTCAGAGGAATCAAGAATGTAAAACCTCCAAGGAAACCACCATTACCAGCTTGGGATTTAAACTTTGTGCTAGAAAAGTTGACACTATCACCCTTTGAACCAGCAGCAACAGCAGACCTACAACACCTGTCATGGAAAACTGCTTTCCTACTGGCAATTACTTCAGCAAGGAGGGTTTCAGAACTACAGGCCTTAATGGCAGTGCAACCCTTCCTAATCTTCCACCAAGATAGAGTGTCCATGAGGACTAACCCTACATTTATGCCCAAGGTGGTATCCAGAGTGTCTTTAAACCAGGCAATCCACCTACCTACCTTCTTTCCCAACCCACAAAACAGAGGGGAAGAATACTGCATACCTTGGATGTACATAGACAGCTACGCTTACTACTTGGACAGAACAAAAATAGCAGAAAGACTGACCAACTTTTTGTAGCCTATGCAACAGGAAGGGAAGGAAAAGCTATTTCCAAACAGACAATCTCCAAATGGATAGGAAATTGCATACGATACTGTTACTCCTTCCATGGAAAACCAATTCCACAGAACATAAGACCTCATTCTACAAGGGCAACAGCCACTACCACAGCCTTCTTACGAGGAGTGGCAACCAAAGACATTATTGAGGCGGCTACTTGGACCTCCGTGCATACATTTGCCAAGCATTATAATTTGCCTCTATATTCCAGATCCCGAGCAGGGTTTGCCACTGCTGTACTGCAAGGGATCCTAAACACACCATAATCTACTTTTATCCTCCTCCCTAGTTGGCTATGGTATTCTACCCACTTGTTATGACTGCAGATGCATCCATGAAGGACATAGTACAGTTTTGTACCTACCATAAATGTAGATGTCCGAACTGGATAGCATCTGCAGTCAGGATTACCCTCCCTCCTTCCCCTCTGTGGTACTCCTAGGGTGTTTACCCTCCTAATAGCTAGCTGTTGGGGGGGAGTCTTTTATGGTGTATTTATTTGTATATATGTACATATATGCTTATTGTTGTGTTTACCTCTATCTATTTGGAAACATTGGCATCTATCCAAATTTTAGCCTGCAAGAGGGCTACTGGCATCTGGGGCAAGAAACACTGAGGAAAATGGCGTCGGCTGATGCTTTTATACCCGAAGACCAACAGAGATGATGTCGGGTGGAGTGCGACATCAGCCGAAGCCGGACCCGGACTTTGGAATCCGGCCGACTGCAGGGCTGCCTGACGACAGGACAACCCACTTGTTATGACTGCAGATGCTATCCAGTTCGGACATCTACATTTATGGTAGGTACAAAACTGTACTTTCTAGAGATGAGAGCAATCCTGCTTATGTTGCAAGCCTTTCAGGATGTTCTTCCTCTAGGAACTATTGTGATTCACACAGATATGTCAGTGGTGTGGTGCATCAACAAACAAGGAGGAACCCACTCTTACCCATTGTGCAAAGAGGCCATGAGGTTCTGGGAAGGGTGATGTTTTCGAACCATTTTCTGCTTGCAACTCGCATACCAGGGAAATGCAACATCCTGGCAGACAAGTGCAGCAGGTCCATTGTGACCCCTTATGAGAGGTCCCTCAACCAATTAGTAGCGGACCTGATCTTCAGCCACTGGGGCCAACCCTGCTGCGAATTATTTGCATCCCCCCAGAACAAGTGTAGCAACTACTTTGCTCTGATCCCCCTTCTGGGGGAGTTCTTGAGGGACGCTGTGGTTCACAATTGGCCCACTGGTCTCCTCTACATTTATCCCCCTCTACCCTTGATCCCAAAGTTTCTTCAGAAAGCAAAATGTCTGAAGTCCTCCGTAATCCTTGTTGCCCCCTATTGGCCTCATCAGATTTGGTTCCCCTTCCTCTGGTCTCACCTTAAATATCCTCCATGGGTACTGGAACCCAAAAAAGACCTCCTTTTTCAACCAGTAGATGGTTTTCACCCCAATCTGATGTCCCTCAAACTGACCACTTGGTTTCTTTACTTCCAGTGATTGTTCAAAGCTCCAGGCTTGCTTCCCCCATCCAAGACATTAATGTAGCCTCCCAAAAACTGACTACCAAGAAATTCTATGGGAGTAAATGGAAGAGATTTGTCTTCTGGGCCTCTAAAGAGAACATTGACCCTTGTTCAGCTCCATTTTCAGCTGTCCTCCTCTTCCTTGTGTCTGTTTTCAAAGAAGGAGCCAGTTTCTCTACTGTCAAACTTCAATTTCACCCATGTCTATCTTCCATTCAGGTAATGTTTTCAGTTCCCCTACAACCTCCAAACTGTGCAAGGCCTTCTTGAAAGGAAACTTCCTCCTCAGGCCTCCAGTTAAAGATCCCTTCCTGTCATAGGATCTTACTATGGTCTTGAAAGGTTTAACTCAAATACCTTTTGAACCAGTTTTTCTGATTTAGCTTCTTTCATGGAAGACCGTCTTTCTCATCGCCATCAATTCAACAAAGATAATTTCTGAGATCCAGGTGCTGTCTTCTAAGCCTCCTTACATCATTTTCCATAAAGATAGGGTGTTCATTTATACTAATCCCTCTTTTATGCCCAAGGTAGCTACAGAATCCAGCCTCAGCCAGACCATACAACTACCTGTTTTCTTCCCAACTTTCTCTAATGAAGGAGAACGTTTGTTACATCTGCTTGATGTTCACAGGCAGTTGCGTTTTTATCTTCATAGGATGAAGCCATTTCGATCTGTCCTTCTCTCATAGCTACCTAGGTCAGATGGTTTCAAAAGTTAGTCTTGCTAAATGGATAACAGAATATATTACCTTGATTTATACCAAGAATGGATTACAGTTACTTTGTCCTTCTAAGACCTACTCAACTAGGCCTATGTCCATCTCATCTGCCTTTTCTTCCAGGGTATCTTTAGATGAAATCTGTGTTGCATCCACTTGATCAAAAGCTGATATCTTTATCACATATTACAAATTAGATATTGTTTCCAGGAGCAGAGCTTCCTTCGGTTCAGCAATTCTCAGGCCTATCCTTCCTTGAGATCACCTAGGAGTTGTATAGCTGGAGAGTTCTAACCCAGCCGTGAGGAGGAATGAAAGAGGAGATAACATCAGATTTATAAGTTGTGTACATACCATAACTTGGTATCTGTGTTGCCTTCTTTCATTCCTCCTCACCTTCCTTCCCAGCTGTCCCCCTAACCAGTGCTCTAGAAGACCTGGAGAGAAATTTTTAGGAACTGTTGTTCCTGGTTTTGAATCTCTGGTTCATAATGTGTTCTTCCTTTTCTTTTCTGTTCTCAATCAGCTATATGGGCAACAAACTGACTGAAGCAACAAAAGTTGAAACAAACTAAGAAGAATAAAACAAAATCCATGTCAGCAGAACCAGCAGCAAAGAGTCCAATATTAAGTGTTTTATTAACATCCACTTTTCGTTCAAGAAAACTGAACTTCTTCAGACAAACATCAAAAGGTAACAAACTCAATCTGAGGGAGTTAGATAGAGGACAATGCATTATAGGAAGTGGGAGGAGCTGAAGACTTGGATCTTAGTCTGTAAAAATGTGGCCTAGTTGGATCCAAGGATTGAATCTGCAAACCAGCTGTGAGGAGGAATGAAAGAAGACAACACAAATATCAAGTTATGATAAGTACATAACTTATAATTTTAACAATTTGTATCCTCTGGTCAAAATCCCATTTAATTGCTTTTCAGTTTGCCAGTTGTGATCTCATTTTCTCATGTACTTTTGATACTGTATTCTCAACTGTCTTCTTCAGCCATATCCCCAGATATCTTATTTCATCTTTACACATCTCCTCATGTCCTTCATCATTAATAACTTCCATCCCTACCCGAATATCTGTCAACTTTTTCCTTTGCACTATAAGCTTCTACCTATTCCATAGCTTCCCCAAATCCCTTGTAAAATATCAAATGTTAACAGAACATCATCTACGTATAGTGATTAAAAATTATCATCCCATTATACCCCTTCACACCTGACTTCCTAGTATGGTGTAAATAACAATGGAGAAAGGGGGGTTTATTGTTTGTAGTGTTTATAGCTGGTGGGTGTGTGTGTACTGTACCAGCATAGCTGTTAAACCCTCTGGGTTTAAGAGTTGCTCCTCGTGCGTTCAGAAGATGCCATGCTCCGACTAGCATGAGGAGTGTCGTTATTTGAATCTCACCTAAGACTGGCAATTATTTTGACTTTAGCTGTTAAGCATCTATATCATCTTTTCAAGAGATTTATCCATTTTAATGGAAAACACCATTTTTCTTTCAGGTCTCATAAGTAACTCCACCTAACTCTATCAAAATCTTTCTCTGCATCTGAAGAGATTATTGCTAATGGTTGTTCCTTCTCATGAGATTTTTGCATTATCAATGTTCTAATTAAACTGTCAGCCATCTTTCCTCCTACAAATCCTGTTTGGTGTCCATGTATTATTCTTGATAGGAACCTCCCCGATCTGTTAGCCAATATCTGCATGAAGAATTTATAATTTTTATGTAGACTTGAGATTGGCTAGTATAAGGCATGTACCAATGGATTCTTTCCCTCTTTATGCGTTACTGTTACAATTGTTATTCCCCAGGATTTGATCTGATGAGTCCCATCTGAAATTTTATTAAATAACCTATACGACTTTTCCAATATCTTGTCCTTTGCAAGTTCCAAAATTCTTTTGGGAGTGCATCACTACGTGCGGATTTCCCTTTGGCCAGTCTTTCCCATGTTCTTCAGATTTCCTCTTTTCCACTAAATTTTAAATTCCTAGTTTTGAACATTTTTTCCCTGTAAGCAGTGAAACAAAATGTATGAACCAACAATGATAAAACTACTCGATCTGATGCTGTCCATGTCATTATTCATCACAAATGGGTCTTGGTGCTGACCTCAGATCCAAGCCGACAACTGTCAGATCGATCCAGAGATCAAGCTCCTCCCCTTCCCATAATCCCCTGCTACCTTCTAACCCTCAGATCTCATTTGCTGCTGAAATACTTCAGCTGTGATCCCAGAGCTCAGGCTAGTCATTCAGTTAGGTGCTTTATATTTGAGTTTTTTTCTTGTCTCAGAGTTTAGTTTAGCTTAGTTTTAATTAATCTTTAGTAGTAAGTGTATTTACCTTCCCTCCCATACTTTAATCTTGTTCTTTTGGACAGGCATCCTTCCCCTTGTGTATTGGGTTCTGGTTTCTCATCCTTTTTTCCATTAGGGTGAAAAAGAGAGATCTTAATTGTAGTTGTAAGTTTTAGTTAGGGGGGTTTATTGTTTGTAGTGTTTATAGCTGGTGTGTGTGTGTGTACTTGTACCAGCATAGCTGTTAAACCCTCTGGGTTTAAGAGATGCTCCTCATGCGGTCAGAAGATGCCATGCTCCGACTAGCATGACGAGTGTCATTATTACTTAGGGGTGGCACACCTGGAGGTTGAATGCGACATTTGTACCGCATTCAACCCCAGAGCCTTGGTAGAGCATTGCAATAAGCTTCTTCTGGAGGGCTTGGCTCGGGGGGGATCCTCTGCCCTCAGACTCTCCTTCCAAGCCCCCTCAGGAACCAAAAAAAAAATGCCACCACCTCTCTTGGGGGTCCTCTTCTTCATCCTCTCAATCTAAGAATCCTAGGCTGTCAGATCACAGATCCCCGGATCTGAGTCCAGCTTCTTCAGCTTCAGATCAGAGATATGCCTTTCCGAGAACCTCGGATCAGACACTGATCCAAGACATCCACTGAGTGGAGGTCTTCAGATCTGAGCAGGCGCAAGACGTCCCCAGATCCGTCTCGTTCATCATTTCCAACTGGCATGCCATCCAAGTCCTCTGACCCAACTAGGGTGTCGGATCAGACAGTAAAAAACAAAAAGCAGCCAAAGGAAAGTAAACCAAGTTAAACTGACTGTGTTTAAGTGCTTTTTGTTCCCTTTAATAACAGAACTTTTTCAGATAATACATTCAACACTGTTTAAAAATCTTAAAACAAGTGTCATGTGACCAAATTGTACCAACAGTAAATTATTCCCCTCCCCTATAAAAATTAACCCTACTATGTCTACACAAAATTAAAAATACAGGTTTCTTTCTCTGCATAATAACTAATTTTACATATTATTAATAATAAACATCCATATACTGAGAATTCAAAGTACACTACTCTATCTCATTAAACCTTTTAACTTCAAGACACATAAAACAGAACTCGTTTCATTGAGCCCTGGGTATTGCCCAGCATTGAATCTCAGCTGCCATAATAACTTGAGTCTTTCCAACATAAGGGAATTGGGTCCCCCTCTTTCATCTATAATTATTTGGTCTATAGCTCTAAATTTAAACCTATGTTCAGGATGTTCAAGTATGTGTCTTGCCAATGCATTCTCAAGTTTACCCCTTCTTATACTATAGAGGTGTTCATATATTCTTTCTCAAAGGTCTACGTGTGTGGCAGTACCCTTCAGGGTTAGAGGCTGGTTCACTATTTCACCAGGACTTGCTAAAACTGTTGACAAGCATGGGTTAGAACTCTTTAGAGTTAATGATGAAACATTACAGGACATCAGCTGGTAGTATAGCAGCTGAAATTGTCCAATTAGATCATGATATTAAAATGAATATTGACTTTGAGCATTATCATTGTGATTATGACAGGATATTTACTAACATTGACCAGTATCTCAAAAAACGACGTGATGCTATGGTTAAAACGTTGGATAGGGACCGCAGGGACTATGCAAATGGTCTAGCCTATCTGAAACCACCTCCATCTCTGTCATGAAATTATATTAGACAATCGAGCCACACTGGAAACAGTTTGGGAGGGGCTGAACCAATTGGAGAAGTAAACGTGATGTCAAACAATGCGGATAAAGGAAATCAGCAGGCTGTAACACCAGTACATAGAAGTGAAAGTGTTATTAAAGGGAATGAAAAGTGCTTAATAAACAGTGTCGGTTTAACTTGGTTTACTTGCCTTTGGCTGCTTTTTGTTTTGAGTTTATTTTTATTTTTATTTTACATTTGTTAACCGGGCTAGTCTGGCTGGATACATGTCCATTTTCAGCAGAGGCCCGAGGAGAAAAGCTCCACTATCAAAAAACTAAAATGCACTACTGTTTATAAGGTCACTAGTAATACTAACTATACAAAATAAAACTAAACTAATAAAGTATTATATGGCTACATACAAGTACAAATACGTTTTTGATGTAAAAACCTGAGTAGATTACAATTTAAAAATCAGTTGGACACTGAGGAGAAACAGTTTCAGTATCAACATAAATATTTAAAGTAAAAAATGTCCATAGTAGTTAGTCATGAACAACAAGTAGGTATTAGTTGTAAGTAAGAAGAGGTTAAAAAATACCGTGTGACTGTACAGGTTAGAGTGAAGAGGATTTTAAGAGGCTGAAAAAGGTAAAGGCAAGAACGACGTAAAGAGAAAGGAAAAAAGCTGGACTTAGTGGGGTCAGGAACTAGCAGACGGAGAGGGGGAAATAAAAGTTAGAGAGGAGTTATAAGAGGTAAGACAGGATTATAAGAAGTCAGCTAAAGAGTAGCAAGAGACAGACAATAAAGAGGTGAGGGGAGTCAAGCAGAACTAAGAACAGGAGAACAGAAATAAATAGAGGGAACGTGGAAGTCAGTTTAAGTTAGAACAGACGAGCAAAAGTGCACATGAGCAGACTGAGGAGAGATAGTAAGTTTGCTGGGGTCAGTCAGGATTGGAGCAAGGGCATAGCCAGTGGGTTTTTAGGTGCATTTTCATCTGTTTTTTGAAAAGCTGATATGAGTCTAGGGAGGTCAGTTTTGGTGGGAGTTTATTCCAGTAAGAGCCAACAATGTTTGTAAATAAGGAATCTCCTGATTTATTGTGAGATTTCACAGTAGTAACTAGTACCTTGTTGGCTGATCTAAGTGAAGTGAGATTTTTGTAAGGAGTGATGAGTTTATTTAGTATGGGTGTGTTGGAAGGGTGATGTAGAATTTTAAAAGTGATGATTAGCTGCTGTAGTAGTATTAGGTTGGGAAGTTCAAGCCAGTTTAGTTTTTTTAAGTTAAGACAGTGATGAGTTTGGAATAGAGAGCCAGTGGCAAATCTGGCTATACTGTGGTAGAACTGGCGGGTTAGAACTCTTGAGTTGTCGTTAGTTCATCATTATCTTTGGATTTCCTAGGTTTAATTTATGGCATCTGAAGGAATTGTTAATCAAAGTTTAACACAAAATGATGAAGACATTGGCAACTTGACTGCTTTGATATCATTGCTTTCACAACGAGTGGAAGATTTATTGATGAGGCTGGATTTGATCCAAGAGGTACCTTCACAAAACCAATGAGTAAACAGCAACTATTATATAAGTCAAGGAAGGGTAGGAAGTACAGCACCTACCTACTCCTCGGCTGTTTAATCTTCCCTTAGAGACTACAATCCAGGAACAAGTTAGGGAGTATTGACAAACAACCAGGAGAGAACTCAGTACACTGGCACTAACAATGACAACAGGGCAGCTAGAAGCACTGGGGCTTCCTCGGGGCTTATTGGTGTCCCATCCTTAAATAACTGGCTTAATGAACCAGTTTTATTGCACAGTCAAATGAATAACAGAATGGAAGGACATCCGGCTAGAGGGAGCGTTAATTTAGCAATGCAGCTTAAGACTCCGGACTCTAAAAATACTTAAATTCAAGAAACTCCAATTAGAGATTGCCTACATTCATGAGTATACAAAAGAAAACACCGTACCCAAAGGTCTACGTGTGTGGCAATACCCTACGGGGTTAGAGGCAGGTTCACTATTTCACCAGGACTTGCTAAACCTTTTGACAAGCACGGGTTAGAACTCTTAGAGTTAATGATGAAACATTACAGGACATCAACTGATAGTATAGAAGCTGAAATTGTGCAATTAGGTCATGATATTAAAATGAATATTGACTTGGAGCATTATCATTGATTACGACAGGATATTTACTAGCATTGACCAGTATCTCAAAAAAAATAAGTGACACCAAGGTTAAAAAGTTGAATAGGGACCGTAGAGACTATACAAGCAGTCTAGCCTATACGAAACCACCTCCATCTCAGTCATGGAATTATACTGGACAATCAAGCCACACTGGAAACAGTTTGGGAGGGGCTGAACCAATTGGAGAAGCAGATGTGATGTTAAACAATGTGGATGAATGAAATCAGCGGACTGTAACACCAGTATGTAGAAGAGAAAGGATCTCCACTAACAACAGGATTAACCAGGCGGGAATGTATGGAATGGAGAATGACCAAACAGGCCAGACCCCTAATGGCCAATGACAGGACAATCAAAATTTTCACAACAGAGGGCAGAACCACAACCGACACCGAGGTCCTCAGCAACAGAACAAGAAATGGACATTGAACAAATGCAGGAGGTAATAACTGACATGGATACTTGTTCAGCAATAGATTACAACAGTGTTGAACTGATGTTGAACAAAGATGGAGATTTTACAATTTATAACTATTCACTTTTTGTGATAGAAAACAAACTTGTTGAACTTCTAGCTAAGGGAATTACATTTTCCCTGAAACACAAGCTGATTTAGCTAAGGCTCTCATAGATTTAAGTGTTAACTGCAATGTTTGGAAGTAGGGAAAACAGAAAAGAAGAATTTTACATTGCTAGCACATTTAATCCTCCTTTGAATCCACTGGTATTACATTTTGAAAGTGTGTGAATTAGATTTTAGGAACTGTATGTCAAAAAATAACACTGTAACCATTTGAATATTATTAGGAATGAAAAGGCATTATTGAATGAACGCCAGTGTCTTCTTGTGAGGGTAATGAAACCTGATAAAGGGGGAGGGGTAGCCATTATGAACATGGATCTTTACAATGGTAAAATGAACGAGATATTACAGAGTGACATTTAACCTCTGTGTGTCTAAAAATGAAGTTAATATAACACACGGGGCGAATCAGCACCTATATTAATGACGTTTATTGAATCCAAAATAGATAACATGTATAACTATTTGAGTATGCTTGCGCTTAGGATCCCAGTGCTGTTTGGTATCCCCAAAGTTCACAAAAGCATCACCAATCCCCCAGTGAGACCACTGGTGGATGCTAGAAATTCAATTACATACCCTTGTGTGAAAATGGTGGATGCAATTCATAAGAAGTACATAAAAGGGGAACAGCAAATTTGTAAAGACTCATGGTCTTTTTCAAATAGCTTAAATGAGCTGGAATATCAAGATGAGTACAGTTTTTTGACCGTAGACATCAAGAAAGTACAGTTTTGTACCTACCATAAATGTAGATGTTCGAGTGCTAATACAGCTGCAGTAATCACAGATGGGTTTTCAGCCGTCAGGCAGTCCCTCGGTCGGCCGAATTCCAAAGTCTTGGTCCGGCGTCGGTTGTCGTCGCTTACTCTTCTGACGTCAGGAAGGCCAGAGTATATAAGACACAGCCGACGCCATGTTCTTCAGTCTTTCTTGCCCCAGATGTCAGGTGCCCCCAAAAGGAAGGCAATACATAAATAAGGCTTATCCACATATGCAAGCAATCCAATGTAATGCAAAATCAGTGTAAGCAAGCAAATAAAACATAGCAGGATAACCCAGTCAGGTGGTATGAAGAGGTTGTTAGGCCCCATGCCCTTACCAAGTGGGGAAGGAGGGAGGGAAACCTGTACTGCAGCTGTATTAGCACTCGAACATCTACATTTATGGTAGGTACAAAACTGTACTATGTTCATCGTGCATACAGCTGCAGTAATCACAGATGGGTAGAGTTCCAAAGCTATGCATAGGGTGGTAGGTACTATGAGGAACTGGGTTGAGCCAGAATGCCCTGCAAAACAGCAGTGGCAAAGCCTGCTCTTGTTCTGGAATATAAGGGCAGGTGGTAGTGTTTTGTGAAGGTATGTACAGAACTCCAAGTGGCTGCCTCCAAAATATCCTTAGTAGGAACACCTCTGAGGAAGGCTGTAGAGGTGGCTGTGGCCCTGGTGGAGTGAGATCTGATACCAGTAGGGACAGATTTCCCATGATAGGAATAACAAAACCGTATGCAGTGGCCAATCCACTTGGAAATGGTCTGTTTGGTAACTGGTTTCCCTTGAGCCCCTACGGCATAGGACACAAAAAGTTGTTCTGATTTCCTGAAGGACTTTGTTCTGTCCAAATAGTAACATAGCTGCCTATGGATGTCTAAAGAGTGAAGCAGCCTCTCCCCTTTGTTTTGATGGTTAGGATAAAAGGTAGGTAGGTGTATGGCTTGGTTTAAGGCTACCCTGGATACCACTTTTGGCATAAAAGATGGGTTAGTACGAAGGGAAACCCTGTCCTGATGGAAGATGAGGAGGGGCTGCACCGCCATGAGGGCCTGTAGTTCAGAAACCCTACGAGCTGAAGTGATGGCCAGAAGGAAAGCTGTTTTCCAGGACAAATATTGCAGATCTGTTGAGGCAGCAGGTTCAAAGGGAGGCAATGTTAATTTTTCTAGTATGTAATTAAGGTCCCAGGCTGGTATTGGTTGCTTCCTTGGAGGTCTTATATTCTTAGCCCCTCTGAGGAACTGCCGTAAGAGTGGGTGAGAGAATAAAGGAGGATCCGTGTTGAATTCTGCAGAAATGGCTGAGGCATGTATTTTAATGGAAGAAAATGAAAGTCCACTGTTCAGCAGTTCAGCTAGGTACTGTAAAACCTGAGGCAAGTTCAATTTTCTGGGGTCCTGGCCTCTTTTCTCATTCCAACAGCAAAACCGCTTCCATTTTGCGGAGTAAGCTTTTCTAGTAGATGGTCTTCTGGCCTCCAAAATGACATCCTGCATCTCCTTGGAGAGTAGGGTCTGTTGTGGTGTTAAGGAATTTTCCATGCAGCGAGGTTGAGTGTTTTCAGCTGACTGTGAAGAGTTTTGTAGCTGTTCTGAGTCAGCAGAAGAGGTATTAGAGGCAGGGACCAGGGAGGAGTATGTGTTAGGCTCCTCAGGAGTGGATACCAGTGTTGCCTTGGCCAATCTGGAGCAATCAGTATCATCCTCGGTTTGTCTGTTCTTGCTTTCAAAAGCACCTTGGGCAGAAGAGGCAGAGGTGGGAATGCATAAACTGTCCATGCTGTCCAACTGAATGAAAGGGCGTCCACTTTCCAGGCCTTTGGATGGAAGGTCCTTGAACAAAACTTTTTCAATTGATGGTTCCTGTGGGAGGCAAAAAGATCTATGTCTGACTTCCCCCACGCTTGGATTATCTCTGTAAACACCTGAGGATGTAACTGCCATTCGTATGGATCTGTCATATTCCTGCTTAGAGTGTCTGCCAGTGTGTTTTCCAGTCCTGGCAAGTACTGTGCTTGAAGTTCGATTTGTCTTTCCAGAGCCAAGTTCCAAAGAGTCATGGCTAGTCTGCACAAGGGGTATGAATGTGTTCCTCCTTGTTTGTTTATGTACCACATTACTGTGGTGTTGTCTGTTCTTATCAGTAATTGTCCTGGATGCAGGAAGTCCTTGAAAGCTGTAATTGCATTTATTACTGCTAGCATTTCTTTTTGATTGATGTGAAGGTGCTTTTCCTTTTGGGACCATCTGCCCTGAATGCACCTGTCCTTCATGTGCCCCAGGCGTAATCTGAGGCGCCTGTGGTTATGACTTGTTTTGCTTGAGGCTTGCAGAATGGAAGGCCTGTGTTTACTTGACATGCTTGGGCCCACCATAGAAATTCCTTTTGCAAACATGGAATTATTGGTATAATTGCTTCCAAACTGTGACTGTGTTGAGACCATAGATTTTTTACGTACCATTGAAGTTTCCTCATATGCAGCTTTGCACATGGGATTAGAAGAATGCAAGATGCCATGAATCCCAGAGCCTGCAGGATTTTCCTTGCAGTAAGCCTGGTACTTTTTGCTAGTGTTTTGAAGTACTGAGATAGTTGCCCTTGTTTTTCTGGCGTAAGATATGCCATCTGGGTGTTTGTGTCCAAGCTGGCACCCAGGAAGGTTATTTTTGGAGATGGTGTTAGCCTTGATTTCTCCTTGTTGATGGTGTATCCCAGAGAAAGCAGTAACCGTGTCACATATGCCAGATGTTCCAGTAGTATGTGTTTGCTGTCCGCTTGGATCAGGCAGTCGTCCAGATAAGGGTAAATTTGTATCCCTTGAAGTCTGCAATAGGCAATCACTGATGCCAGGCACTTTGTGAATACTCTGGGCGCAGTAGATAAGCCAAAGGGCAATGCAGAGAATTGATAGTGGATTGAACCTGCAAGAAATCTGAGGTATCTTCTGCAGCTTTGTCTGATTGGGACATGCAGGTATGCCTCCTTGAGGTCCAATGTTACCAGCCAAAACTCCTTGCCCAGCATGGGAAGAAGTTGCTGTAATGTGAGCATCTTGAATTTTGGTACGAGTAGAAATGTGTTTAGGATGGATAAGTCCAGAATGGGTCTCCAGTCGGTTCCTTTTCTTGGTACCAGAAAGAGTCTTGAATAAAAACCTTGACCTTGTTGGTGCGTAGGTACCTTTTGTATAGCTCTCATGTTTAGGAGCTTTGAAATTTGCAGTAGTGCTTCTGCCCTTTGATTTTGTGGCAGGTTTGGCATGCCTCTCATTTTTGGAAGAGTGTGAAATTGAAATTTGTAGACTCTGTTTATAATGTCCAGTATCCATTTGTCTGTTGTGACAATATGCCAATTGCTTGCAAATAATGCTAGTTTCCCTCCCAAAGGTGCTGCCAGCTGAGACTTGCTTGGCATGGAAATGAGGGAGTCATTGGGTTTGCTTCCTGTATTGTTGTGCACTGTCTTCACCACCTCTTGGTGCTGGAGATTGCCATTGTCTGCCTCTATATGATCCTTGTGATTGCCCTCTGCCCCTTGTGCGTCTGTATCTACCTCTTTGGGGCTTGTCAGTGGCTGGAAAGGACCAGTTTTTTGAAGGCCAATTTCTGCTAAAACGTGGTGGTTGGACCTGTAAGAAAGCTTTGACAGTTTGCATAGATTTGGCTTTTTCTTCCATTTTTCGTAGTATCTCCTCAGCATTAGTACCAAATAGTACATCCTTTTGTAAAGGAGCATCAAGAAGTTTAGCTTTCACATGATCAGGCAAATTTTGTTCCCTAAGCCAGGCATGTCTGCGAATGACTGATCCTGTAGCAGCCACTCTACTGGAAGCCTCTAGGGCATCATAACCACATTGTAAGGTGTGTTTACCCACTTGCTCCGCACTATGCATCATATCCTGTAACTCTTTTAAATCTGGTTGTTCAGGTTGAGACATTTTGTTCCTTAATTGAGATAACAGGTACTGTTGATATTTAATCATATGAAACTGACAGTTTAAGGCCCTCATGGCTAGG